>NC_088390.1:83713750-84060000 GCF_037993035.2 Macaca fascicularis | reverse complement strand
CCCCCTCCCCATGGAACTCTTCCCACCCCCACCCCCACACGCACGTGGAATTTGCTCTGAGGGTCCTCTTTGCACTCTGTATATGGCACCTTCATTCAGCTTGTTTGCTGCAGAGGAGACATCGCATGGTGCACAGAGTGCAGACTTCAGGGTCAGAAGACCCGATGCCAACCTCCATCCTGCATTTAAGCTGCAAGGGCTACCTTAAGCCACTTTGACACCCTCAGCTTCAGTCACCAGCTTAGACTAAGGGCTGGTCTAGACCATTGGCTTTCAACTTCTCTTTGGCTGTAGAATCCAATCTTCAAATAAAATCTTACGCGAGGAAGGAAAGATTTATCATCTCACCTGTGTGTCCCATCTTCCTCCAGCCCCACCCAGGTCCACCCCAGCCCATTTCAAAGGGAAAGAGCTTTGTCTCTGCCTCTCCCCAGCTCCATCTTCCTGCCTCCTGGGGAGTGGAACTGGAAAGAGGAGGAGAGAGGCATTGGACCAAAGGAAATAAAGGAAATGGATCTCATGTGGGGTGTCAGTTCCTGGGCTTCTGTTGTTGTGGAGAATCCAGGCCATTGGTGAAGTAAAAAGGGAAAGCGAAAAAGGAGCTGGAGAGGCCAGGCGAAGTGGCTCAGCCTGTAATCCCAGCACTTAGGGAGGCTGAGGCGGGAGGATCACTTGAGGTCAGGAGTTCAAGACCAGCCTGGCCAACGTGGTGAAACCTCGTCTCTCCTAAAAATACAAAAATTAGCCAGGAGTGGTGGTGGGCACCTGTAATCCCAACTACTCAGGAGGTGGAGGCAGGAGAATCGCTTGAACCTGGGAGGTGGAGGTTGCAGTGAGCTGAGATCATGTCACTGCACTCCAGCCTGGGTGACAGAGCAAGACTCTGTCTCAAAACAGAAGAAGAAGAAGAAGAAGAAGAAGAAGAAGAAGAAGAAGAAGAAGAAGAAGAAGAAGAAGAAGAAGAAGAAGAAGAAGAAGAAGAAGAAGAAGAAGAAGAGGAGGAGGAGGAGGAGGAAGATGCAGAAGCAGGAGGAGGAGGAGGAAGAGAGACAGAAAGAGAGAGTGAGAGAAGGAGGGAGGGAGAAGGAGAGAGAAATTGCCTAATTGCTGCCTGGACAAGGTCAGAAAGCTTGGTGTCAGGGGTCTCCAGAGAGAGGTCTCTTGGGCTTGCATGATCATGGGGACTAGTAAGTCTAGCATCTGTAGGACAGGCCAGCAGGCTGGATCCCAGGCAGGAGGAGATGCTGCAGGCTTGAGGCAGAATTTCTTCTTCTCAGGGAAACCTCAATTTTTGCTCTTAAGGTCTTCCACTGATGGGACAAGGCTCATCCGCATTTTCGAGGGTCATCTTTTTTACTTAAAGTCAACTTATTGTAGATGTCAACTACCTCTACCATGTGCCTTCACCGTATTCATGTCTAATCAAATAACTGGGTACTACAGACTGGCCAAATGGACTCACAGCCTGATCCTTGTCATCGGTGAGTTAGAGGTTATAGCATCTAAGAGAGCTGGGGAGGAGAGGAAAGATGCTGGGACATGAGTCCCCTTTAATCCCTCTTGGCTGCCAGATCCAGCCTCTTCGAGTGTCTGGAGATTAGGCCCCACAAGACCCTGGTTTATATTCAGGTTATTCTAATGAGGTAGCCAATCTATGTGAGAAACCCAGACCTGCTGTGTTTTGAATAGGGCTGGGGTGGGTGGTTCAGCTCTGCCCCCCAACCTTGGCACCTCAACTCTGTGTGACTCACCATACCCCCTCAGCAGGCAGCTCATTGCTCAGGGATGGTCTTCCACGTAGACGAGATTATGCCTGGAGAAAGTGGGGAGCCAAAGGGAAAGATCCTGTAACATTCTCTGTCCCTTTACAAACCCAAGTTGGCAGAGGCTGTTTGGTTCTCTAGTGCCGAGCACAGGATTCAGACTGGAGCAAAGTTCTTCATAAATCGCAGAGCAGGTCACGGAGGACGCCCCTGCTTCCCCACTTTTTTTTTTTTTAGACAGTCTCACTCTGTTGCCGTGTTGCTCTGTTGCAGTGATACAATCATGGCTCATGGCAATCTCCGCCTCCCAAGTTCAAGAGATTCTCGTGCCTCAGCCTCCCGAGTAGTTGGGATTACAGGCTCCTGCCACCACCATGCCCGGCTAATTTTTGCATTTTTAGCAGAGATGGGATTTCGCCATGTTGGCCAAGCTGGTCTCAAACTCCTGACCTCAAGTGATCCACCTGCCTCAGCTTCCCAAAGTGCTGGGATTACAGGCATGAGCCACTGCGCCCGACCCCCACTTATTTCCATCCCTTCTAGGTCTGCACATTCAGTTGTGTGCAGAAGTGAATGTACTCCTGCCTGCAGACTGCTGCCCACATTTTGCTCAGCCTGGGGCACCCCTGTGGGTTCATTAAGGCCTGGTGTGGCCACAGGGGCACACCTGTACCAGCTAAAAGACAGATTCACAGCTTGCACCCCCATAGCCCCAAATCAAAGTCTGGTGGGCACCGCAGTCTGGGATCCAGAACATCCCCTGCCATTTCCCACCAAACAAATAATTCTCACTGCAGTGTCAGGATTGGACTTGCAAAAGACACAGCCATGTGATGCAATCATCTCTGAACCCTTTCTCATGCCCAGTTCCTCTCCTTGCTGTTTAATCACCTCTGTATGGAACCCCGTGGTTTCTTTCCCACCCCCAAGGCTGTGCTGGGGGCCAGGCTCCCGAGGAGTCTTGGGAAGACTCCAGCTTATTGATGGAGATGCTTACACTGGCTCGTCGCCATGGCAACCTGCTGGCTGAGCAGGGAGGCGCAGTCGGTGCTCTGGGGTCTGCCGTTTGGTGCCACGGGGGTGGGTTGCTGACGATGATTCTCCAGGAATGTCTCTTTCGGGAGCCCCAGAGTAGGAACTGCCTTCCAGTCTAACGTGACTGGGGTCTGGATCTGAAACCCCCACACAAGATAGGAACCCCCTCCAGGCTGGGATCAACCGTCAAGAAGAAACTCAGATTCGAAGAGGGCTTAAGTCATCCAAAAAGAAGAGGGGCTTCCGTGCCACGCCCTGGAAATCGCCCCAGTCCCCAGCGACGCAAGAGGAGCTCAGAAAGGCAGGTGCAGGCAGCTCCGCCCCACCTGGAGGGAGAAAGCCTCAGTCCCGAGCTGCCCCAAGGGCCCCTCCTCCCACCTTCCCACCTTCCTACCTGGAGAGGAGGATGTACAGGTCCTAAGGTCCTTGCCTTCCTCCCCTGAGTGCACCTGTCCTGCATCAGAGGTGACCGGGCACTCTCTGTGAGGTAGGACAAGTGTCCCAGACATTTCCCGGCAACAGTGCTCCCACCCACTCCCCATCCTCTTCTTACTCTTGGCCCCAGTTCTGGCTGGCGCTCTGATAGGAGCATGGGTTACTGGAACCTGTCGCTGCAGGCAGCCCAGGTGCTGGGGAAGGGGAAGAAGTGAGGGGGAGGGGAGGGGAAATTCAGCATCCCCTTCCTGATGCGGCCCTGCTGACCTTGGCACTCTGCCTGCCTGTGACCCCCACCCTCCTCATTTCTAGAATGTTCTCACTGTACTGAAACAGCTGCACAGTCTTTAGCCTCTGGGTCTGTGCCCAGGCTGATCCCCTGCCTAGAACGCTCCTCCTTGGCCCCTGCAGGTGTCCATTTAGATCTCCTTTCCGAGAAAGTCCTCCAGTTCTGGACAGGACTTGTACGTGGTTGAATGGTGTCCCCCAAAATGCTCACCCGAAACCTCAGAAGGTGACCTTTTTTGGAAATAGGGTCTTTGCGGATGTAGTTAGTTCAGATGGGGTCCTACTGCATTCGGGTGGGCCTTAAATCCAAAGACCAGTGTTCTTATAAGGAGAGGGAGATCTGGACACGCAGAGGTGAAGGCTGTGTAAAGACAGAGGCTGCAGTGAGGAAGCTTCAAGCCAGAAGCTGGAAGGGGCAAGAAGGGGTCTCCCCTACAGCCTTTGGAGGGCACAGCCTTGCTGACACCTTGATCTCGGACCTCTGGCCTCCAGAACTTTGAGATAATCCATTTCCGTTGTTTTAAGCTGCCCAGTTTGTGGTAACTCATCACAGCAGCCCTGGGAAAGTCACACAAGGCCTGGGGTATGAGCTCCACATTTCTGGGCACCTGTCTGCCCTAGAGGAACTGGAAGGTGGAAGGTGGGCCACTCACATGACCCTCCTGAGGCAACCTTTGTTCTGGAGCTCCCTGTTCGGGGGTCCTAGGCTTTGTCAGAGGGCACCCCAGTGGGAGGCTCTCCCTGCCCCATCCTGCACTCTCCCCTCCTTCCCTGCACAGGCATCACCCCACCAAACCTCTCTCACTCCTGAGTTTTCCAGAAAGAGCAAGACTTTGGGATCTGATGGGTGCGGTGTGGAGCTCTAGCCCTTCCCCATCGCCACTGGGTGGCTACAGCAGGAGCTCACCCTCTCAGAGTCTCAGTTTCCTCTTCTGTAAAACGGGGGTGGGGGCACTAAGGAGTGGAAGGCACCTGGGTGGCCCGCAGCACTCAGCACTTACCACTCTGCACTCAGCAGTTACCATGCTGCATTCAGTACTTACCACACAGCACTCAGCACTTACCACACAGTGCTCAGTACTTACCACACAGCACTCAGCACTTACCACACAGCACTCAGCACTTACCACACAGTGCTCAGTACTTACCACACAGCACTCAGCACTTAACATGCTGCATTCAACACTTACCACACAGCACTCAGCACTTACCACACAGCACTCAGCACTTACCACACAGCACTCAACACTTGCCACACAGCACTTAGCACTTAGCATGCAGCACTCAGCACTTACCATGCTGCATTTTGACCACTCTACCTTCATTTCTCTCCTCCAGGACAAGTATGTTTTGTAGGCAAAGAGCGTGTTTCCTGCACGCCTACTGCCAAATAGAGACCTGATAGCTACTAGGGATGGTGGATGACAGCCCAGCCTCCAGCCAGCTCAGAGGAAAGAGACGAACACGACCCCAGAAGAGAGGAGAGGTTTTATAAGGTCACAGGCAATTACAGATGACGAGATCGAGGCCTTGGTGTCAGCAGGACTTAAGCCTTAGTTAAAAATATCTTGATTCTGCAGAAGTCTTCTGAAGCTCTTGAATGCAGCCCGACCCTCCTAGGTCAGGCCCGGAATGCCTGTGTCTCTCCCGGGGCTCCCAGGCCTCCGCTGAGCAACCATTGTACCCTGGGAGGGAAGCCTCCCCATCCCTGTCCCCTTCCCTCCCCCTGTTCCTGGAGCAGCCCGACCCGCCTGCCCGCGGAACTCTCCTGCCCCGTGCTCCCAGTCTTCACATTCTGCCTCTGGTACTGGTGGGACACAGGGCTTCTCCAGAAACAGGCCCACCCCGTATGTCTGCCCAGCTCCTGGGCCACTGTGACCAGCTCTGGTCTGGACACTGGGGAATTAAGGAGTGGACAAGCACATCTAAGGAAGTCACCTCCTGTCGCAGATTGGAAAAGAGGCCCCCAAAACATAGGTCCACCCGGAACCGGTGAATGTGACCTTATTTGGCAAAAGGGTCTCTGCCGGCGTCATTAAGTTAATGATTTGAGATGAGATTGTCCTGGATAATCCAAGTGAACCCTGAATCCAATAACAAGTGTCCTCATGAGAGAAAGGCAGAAGATTTGAGACTCAGAGACACAGGAGGCCACATGTGGATGGAGGCAGAGACTGGAGTGTTGCATGTCAAGCCAACAAACACCTGGGCCCCCGAAGCTGGAAAAGACAGGGCAGGGTTTTCCCCTAGAGCCTCCAGAGGGAGTGTGGTCCTACAGATGTGGTGATTTCAGACTCCTGGCGTCCAAAACCGTTGTTCTAAGCCATGCAGTGTGGGGTCCTTTGTTCCAGCAATAGGAAACCAGTGCATCTCCTCCCAAGGTACTAAGGCAGGTCAGTCACCACCATTTTTTTTTTTGAAATGGAGCCTTGCTCTGTCACCCAGGCTGGAGTGCAGTGGCTTAATCTCAGCTCACTGCAACCTCTGCCTCCCAGGTTCAAGCGATTCTCCTCCCTCAGCCTCTCGAGTAGCCAAGATTACAGGCACCCACCACCATGCCCAGCTAATATTTGGTATTTTTAGTAGAGACGGGGTTTCACCATGTTGACCAGGCTGGTCTCGAACTCCTGACCTCAGGTGATCCACCTGCCTCGGCGTCCCAAAGTGCTGGGATTGCAGACACGAGCCACCGTGCCCAGCCAGTCACCACTTTCAGAGACTCCCGCAGGGAGGATGGATCCGCGCCGCCCTGCTGGGGGACGATCTGTTAGCCTCTGTCAGTGATTTGAATTGGTGTCCCTCCCAGCCTCCCGCCTTTGCATTGCCCGTGTTGCTCCCTGAGCACTGTCCACCTCACGGCTTCCACCTCTCAGCCCAGCACCTCCACGTCGAAGATGCTCTCCCACAGACTTGCTCAAACATCAGAGCAAAGGTACACATTTTTTCACATGTTCACATCTCCGAACTGTATGTGTCTTACAATGAATGTTGTGCCATATTGTAACTAGCAGCGTCTTTTTCCTTCTTGGTGCCACATAAGGTAATAGTACGTTTTGTAATGAGTCCCATCTGATTTTTTTTAAACGCAGTACAGAATAGCCAGGGCTGTGCATTGCAGCATTGCCATAATTGAGCAGAAAGATTGGAAGTAACTGTCCATGAATAAGACGATACAGTGAATAGCAGTGCACACATCCTAGGAAATACTGATATACACCAGTCAACACACAGAAGGTCACTGAATGATCTCATGTGGAAAGTTCTCCAAGTTATATTTTTAGACAAAAAAGCAAGTTTCAAACAATTATGTAGTTTTTAATATTTTTAAAAAACTAAAGCTAGAAATATATAAATGCATAGACACACACATATATTGTGCCTGTATGTGTATCTATTCTTGTACAGACAATTATGCAAACTGTTGTATGTGTATTATTGTGAAGAAAAGATCTGGAAGGTATGCCTATTTGAGCATACTGTAAAATGTCACAGTGTTTACTTCTGGGGAGGGCCACGAGGCAGAAGTGCAGGGGTCATTGGACCAGCTCACTCTGCATCTGTTCGAAGTCTTGCTCTGTCCCCCAGGCTGGAGTGCAGTGGCGCCATCTCGGCTCACTGCAACCTCTGCCTCCCAGGTTCAAGCAATTCTCCTGCCTCTGCCTCCTTGGAAGCTGGGATTACAGGCACATGCCACCACACCGGCTAATTTTTGTATTTTTAGTAGAGACAGGGTATCACCATGTTGGCCAGGCTGGTCCTGAACTGCTGACCTCAGGTGATCTGACTGCCTTGGCCTCCCAAAGTGCTGGTGTGAGCCACCATGCCTGGCCTTCAGCTTCATTCTTCACATCTGTAAAATGCGGTGCCTTAGTTCCCCAGAAAAACAGAGGGGTGCTGCAGAACCGGGGAGAGCCAAGGTCCCAGCTCACAGCCCATCAGGCAGGAGAGTTCTTGCTCACTCAGCAAAGGGCTAACCCTGAACACCATTGAGACCTTCAACTGATTGGATGAGGCCCACCCGTGACGGAGGGTGTCTTTGTCCATTTGGGCTGTTTTTACAAAATCTCATAGACTTGATGGCTTGTAAACAACAGAGAGTTATTGCTCATCATTCCAAAGGCTAAAAGTTTGAGGTCAAGATGCCAGCATGGTGGGGTTCTCGTGGGAGTCCTCTTCCAGGTTGCAGACGGCCAACTTCTTGCTGTGCCCTCACACCGTAGAAGGGTAGGGGATCCTCTGCGGGCTCTCTTATAAGAGCACTAATCCCACTGATGAAGGCTCAATCCTTGTGACCTGACCGCCTCTCAAAGGCGCCATCTCCTGACAGCATCACCTTGGGGATTAGGTTTTTAATATATGAATTTTGGGAGGAGAGACAAGAACATTCAGTGCATTGCAAAGGGTAATCTGCTTCACTCAGTCAATGGATTTAAGTGTTAATCTCATCCAAAAGCACCCTCACAGAAACACTCAGAATAATGTCTGAGCAAATATCTGGGCGCTCCATGCCCCATTCAAGTTAATACATTAAACTAACCATCACATGGGGGTAACTGACAATACCTCAAAGGTTTGTAGCACAGTGGCAGTCACCTAGGACTCAATCCACAGCAGCTATTATCAATGGAATTTTTCCAACTGTAGATCCATGTGAGGGGCCCTTGGCATCTTCCCAGGGTCCATGGGATTTCTCAGATTTTTCTAAAAAAGGAAAGATGGAGGCTGGGCGTGGTGCCTCACACCTGTAATCCCAGCACTTTGGGAGGCTGAGGCGGGCAGATCACCTGAGGTCAGGAATTCAAGACCAGCTTGGCCAACAGGGCGAAACCCTGTCTCTACTAAAAATACAAAACTTAGCCAGGTGTGGTGGCGGGCACCTGTAATCTCAGCTACTCAGGAGGCTGATGCAGGAGAATCACTTGAACTCTGGAGGCGGAGGTTGCGGTGAGCCGAGATCGCACCATTGCACTCCAGCCTGGACAACAAGAATGAAACTCCATCTCAAAAAAAAAAAGAAAGAAGAAAGAAAAGATGGGTGTCTGCGGCCCTCACCCCTTTTATACACCCAGTGACAGCTTATCCAGAAGCTAAGTGAGTGAGCTGCTTGTGCAGGAGCTGAGAGCTCTGAAGATGTCCCAGCGTCTCCCGGGCTGTGGCTGGCCTTTGTAGAGTTGCCTTTGGAAATGCAAGTGCACAGACATGAAGCACTGGGGGCTGCTGCAGGAGAGCTGCAGGTGGAGGAATGGGCACTTTCAGGGTCTCTCATGCTCTTTGCCAAGTGACTTTCTGTCTCTGTCTGCTCTGGTTCCCCTCTCCATCTCCTGCCCCCAGACCTAGGGTGGCAGCTGCCACAACATCACAGGACCTCGGGTGTGCCCTGCACCTTCTCTGTCCTGGCCACGGTCAGACAAACCTTTTTCCCTCTTAATATAAAGATGGTTAGAATTAAAACATAGACCCACATACCCACCACCACCAACAACAACAACTTTGAAAAGTGGGGAACCCAGAGGGGAAGGATACAAAACAGCTGAAAATGGGAGACCAGTAAGCAAGGATTCATTCCTCCAGATGAACTTAAAATCTACCCAGTGGGGCCGGGCACCGTGGTTCATGCCTGTAATCCCAGCACTTTGGGAGGCCAAGGCGGGCAGATCACCCAAGGTCAGGAGTTCAAGACCAGCCTGGCCAACATGGTGAAACCTCATCTATACTAAAAATACAAAAAATTAGCCAGGCGTGGTGGTGCATGCCTGTAATCCCAACTATGGTACGCAGGAGGCTGAAGCAGGAGAATCACTTGAACTCAGGAGGCAGAGGTTGCAGTGAGCTGAGATGGTGCCACTGTACTCCAGCCTGAGCAACAGAGCACGACTCCATTTCAAAAAAAAAAAAACAAAGGGCCAGGCGCAGAGTCTCACACCTGTAATCCTAGCATTTTGGGAGGCCGAGGCGAGTGGATCACGAGGTCAGGAGTTCAACATCAGCCTGGCCAAAATGGTGAAACCCTGTCTCTGCTAAAAAATACAAACAATTAGCCAGGCGTGGTGGTGGGTGCCTATAATATCTACTACTCAGGAGGCTGAGGCAGAGAAGTGCTTTAACCTGGGAGGCGGAGGCTGCAGTGAGCTGAGATCGTGCCATTGCACTCCAGCCTGAGCAACAGAGCGAAACTCTGTCTCGAAAAAAAAAAAAAAAATCTACCCAGTGGGTGACTTGGGCGCAGCACTGAGGTCGTTTCTCACCCCAGCCCCCATGGAAGGACCCTGCCTAAAAGGCCCATTTGCAAATCTCACTCCCACCTTCCCCACCAGCAAATGCCCCACTCCTGGGGCTGTGCTGATTCCTCCCCAGCTCTTTTCAAAGGGGGCTGAAGGCCAGAATCAACACTTGATTCCTTGGCTTGATTACTGGGCTCTCCCCAAGTAAAGACAGACCCCAAATATAGCCCATATCTTGATTGTGGCAATGATTACATCGTGGTATACATTGGTCAAAACTCATAGAAATGTGTATCTAAAAAGAGTGAATTTTACTGTGTATAAATTATACCTCAATAAGTATGACTTAAAACACAAGATACTGTGAATTAAAAGGAGACATTCCATTTCTTGCATAGAATAACTTATAAAGATATCAGTTTTTACCAAATTAATCTATTAATATGGATTAAAATTAATAATTAATAATTAGTAATTCAATGACATATTAAATATAATATTAATATAATATAATTAATAATTTAATAATACAGATTAAAATAATAAATGATTAATATTAATTAATATGTAATCTATAATACAATGTATTATATAACATGATTATTTATATTCATTTGTAATATAAATGAATATAAATTGATATTAATTATAATGAATTATATTACTTTAAAACATTCTTTATATTATTTTGTAATTTAAATTTGTGTTAATTATATTATAAATTAATTATAGATTATATATTCACTGTAATGAATCAATAAATTCAATACAAAACGCAGAATTCTACTTGGGTTTTTTTAAAGGAACTTGATAAACCTATTCTAAAATGTATACAGATAAATAAAAGTAGGCCAGACACAGTGGCTCCATGCCTGCAATCTCAACACTTTGAGAGGCTGAGATGGGAGGATCACTTGAGCCCAGGAGTTCCAGATAAGCCTGGGCAACATAGCAAGACCACTTCTCTACAAAAAAATCTAAGAATTAGTTGGGCACAATGGTGCACACTTGTAGTTCCAGCTACTTGGGAGGCTGAGGTGGAAGGATCGCTTAAGCCCAGGAATTCACTGCACTCCAGCCTGAGCAACAGAGCAAGACCCTGTCTCAAGAAAATAGATCGATGATAGATAGATAGATAGATGGATAGATAGATAGATAGATAGATAGATAGATAGATAGATAGATGGATAGATAGATAGATAGATAATAAAAATAAGGCTAGGTTAATAACCCTGAAAAAAAAAGAATAAAGAGGGGACTTGCCATCCTGGACATGAAGGCATATTCCACACCGTAGAAAGAAGGCAGAGCGCTAGGTACTCACACAAGAACTGATCGGCTGGTGGAGGAGAACAGAGAACTTAGACCTAGTGTTCGTATGGAAACGGAATATAAGGTAAAAATGATTCAAAACAATGGAAAAGGAAGGATTATTTAATCATATTTTGTTAACTCTAAGATTCACTTTTTTTTTCACACTTTAAGGATGCTACACTTGGGATGTGTCTTAAAATTGGTATCATTTGGGAAGCCGAAGCGGGCAGATTGTCTGAGCTCAGGGGTTCGAGACCAGCCTGGGCAACAAGGTGAAACCCTGTCTCTACTGAAATACAAAAAATTAGCTGAGAGTGACGGCATGCACCTGTAGTCTCAGCTATTCAGGAGGGTGAGGCAGGAGAATTGCTTGAACCAGGGAGGCAGAGGTTGCAGTGAGCCAAGATCGCGCCACTGCACTCCAGCCTGGGCAAGAGAGCAAGACTCCGTCTCAAAAAAAAAAAAAATTTGGTGTCATTGTTCTGTCAGTTGGGTGGGAGAACTGGAGAAGGCACATGCAAGCAAACATCCGAGGCACCAGCATATTCTGCGATACAGGCACCAATGCCTTGGGAGACAACCCTGGAGGCGGCCAAGGAGAATTCTTCTAAGGAATCCTGCCTGACAAAGGCTCTTGATGGCTCAGAGCACAATACTGTGTGAAAAACAAGGACATCCCTTACTCCGAAGGCAAAGGAGTGTCAGGAATTTCTTAACCATTCGTTGTGTTTGTATTTTCCTTTTTATATGTGCATAAAAGCAACATATGATCGAAAAACCCACTGTACTTAAGTAATTCTAAAAGAACTCTTCGAGTAAATATAGAATAAAATTTCTGAGAAATAAAGATCAGCACTGAAACTAACCCCCACGCTCTAGTGTTTGGGGGGATGAGAGCAAGGCCAAAACAGAGCTGCCCTCTAGGAGCACACAGTTGGAAAGTCCAATGGCAAGCTCCACCTGTGGCCTTGGTGCAGTAAGGAGTGGCTACTGCATTTCAAGAAAGGAAAAAGAGGCAAGTTCGCTATTGGGGTTCTAGTGTACAGACCGTTTGCTTCTACTTCACTCAGCAGCCAGGATTTACACATCTGCTAAGCCCTAGGTGTCCTGATGGGCCCCGTAAGCCACAATCCTTAGCCTCAGAGGGCTCCTGTCTAGTGGGAAAAGCAGACAAATTGAAAGTAAGGAAGGCAGCGTGATTAGTGCTGAGCTGGAGAACCGCAAAGCTGTAAGACAACACATAGATGGTCCATCTATTTGGAATGGGCAGAAAGTTCAAGGCAGGCTTCTGGGAGGAGGGGATTCTGAATGGAGAGGAAGAGAAGGACTGGCAGGATGAAGAGGAACCTGAGTGTTGTTCTATGCACAGGAAACAGTGCATGCAAAAGCATTAAGTAGAGAAGGGAGGTAGCCTATTCAAGGAGAGTGATATTGGTCAAGGGCGGCTGGTTCATGGGTTACAAGGAAGAATGGCAGAAAACAAAGCTGGGCAGGTGACCAAGACCACATTGTGAAGGGCTTTGCATGCTGGACTAAGGAATTTAAATTAATCTAAATGCTCTGAAGAGCCCATAGGACCAGACTCACCTGCTAGAAGGTGAGCTCTGGTTGCCAAATGGAAAATGGACTAGAAGGACCAACACTGAGGCAGGATGAGTGAAGATACTGTTGCAAAAACCCAAGTGAGTTCAAGTTGGATGAAGACAAGAAAATATCCACTGGATTTGGCAACAAAGCAGCCTTGGTGACCTTGACAAGCCCAAAAGAACTCAACACCACCATCAACCAATAGGATCTAATTGGCATTTCTATACCATTCCATCCAACAACAGCAGAATACAGATTTTTTTTTTTCCAGTGTGCAAGGAACATACACCAAGTTAGTCCTCAAACGAAGTAATCAAACCTCAACAAATTTAAAATGGTTAAAATCATACAAAATGTGTTCTCTAACCAAAACGGGATCAAACTAGAAAAGAAAAACAGAAAGATAAAAGGCAAATCTCAAAACACTTGGAAACTAAATAACGTTCTTCTAAATAATCCATGGATCAAAGAGGCAGCTTCAAGGGGGAAAAACTGACATTGAATTGAGTTAAAATGAATGCACAGCACATATGCAAAATTTGTGAGACACAGATAAAGCAGTGCTGAGAGGAAAATTTATAGGATTAAAATGCATGCATTTGAAGAGTCTCAAACAATCTACGCTCCCACTTCATTAACCTAGGGAAAGAACAGCAAAACAAACCCAAAGCAAGCAGAAGGAAAGAAATAATAAAGATAGGAAAAGAAATCAATGGGACTAAAAACAAAAAGAAAAAAACATTTTTGAGACAAGGAGCTGTTTCTTTGAAAGACCAATGAAATCAACAAATCACTAGCAAGACTGATAAAAATGAAAGACACAAAGTATCAACGTAAGGAATGCAAAAGAGAGTTTCACTACAGACCCTGCAGACATCATAAGGATGACAAGTGATATTTCACCAAAGAAAAAAAAAAGCACACACACACACATAAATGGCCAGTAAGTCCAAGAAAATGTAATCAATATCTGTCACTAATCATTAGGAATATGCACATCAAAACCACAATGAGATACCACAAAATAGTAAGTGTTGGCATGCATGAGAAGAGATTGGAATCCTGTGTCCTGCTGCTGGGAATGTAAAATGGTGTAGCCACTGTGGAAAATAGTATGACAGTTGCTCAAAAAATTAAACACAGAATTACCATATGATCCAGCAATCCCATTTCTGGGTATCCACACAAAAGAACCAAAAGCAAGAACTCAAACAGGTGTTTGCACCACCATGTTCGTAGCAGCATTATTCACAGTAGTCAAAAGGTAGATGCAACTCAAGTGTCCATCGACAGATATAAACAGAGAAACCAAATGTGTGATATCCATGCAGTGAAATATTATTTAGCATTAAAAAGCAAGAGAATTCTGACACCTGCTACAACATGGATGAACCTTGAAGACATTATGTTAAGTTAAATAAACCAACACAAAAGGACAAATATTGTATGATCCCACTAAAGTGAGATACCTACAGTATCAAATCCATAGAGACAGAAAGTGGAATGGTTAATTTTATGTTATATATGTTTTACCACACAATTTAAAAAAGAGAAAAATTTAAGTGCATAATAAACATGGTGAAATTAATAATTCAATAGATAAGTAGATAAGGGAATGCTAGGAACAACTCTACGCACATAAATTTGGCAATTTAGATGAAATGGACCACTTCCTCAACAAACAGACAAATCCACAAACTACCACAACTCACCCAATATAAAACAGATCATTTAAATAACCCCTATAACCGTGTAAGAAATTCAACTGATAATTTTGGAACTCCTAGTAAAGAAATCTCCAGGCACAGATGGTATCATTGGAGAGTTTTAGCAAGAACTTGAAGAATTTAAACCAATTCTACAGTCTGTTCATGATAATAGAAGAGGAAGTAACACTTCTCAATCAGTTTATGAAGCTTGTATTCACCTGATGTCAAAACCATACAGTGATCATACAAAAAAAGAAAGAAAATTACAGAGCAATACGCCTCATGAATATAAATGCAGAAATCCTTAACAAAATATTGACAAATAGAATTCAGCCATACATTAAAAGAATCATGTAATATGACCAAGGGGGGATCTATCACAAGGATGCAAATCTGGTTGAAGATCCAAAAATAAATGCCCTGTACCATATTAACAGGCTAAAGAAGAAAAACCACAGAATCATATCAATCAATGCAGTGAAAGCATTTGACAAAATTCAATACCCCTCATAACTTTTAAAAACTTAGAAAAAAAAGAAATATTGATATTAAGTTGATAAAGCTCATTTATCAAAAAACCCAGCAGCTAAATAAAGACAAAATGCTTTCCTGCTAAGACTGAGAGTAAGGCAAGAATGTCCACTCTCACCACTCTCATTCAACATTATACTGCAGGTTCTAACCAGTACAACGAGACAAGAGAAGGAAATTAAAAGCATCCAGATTTAAGGGGAAGAAATACAACTACGCCTATTAAGAGAAGGTATGCTTGTCTACTTAGAAAATCCCAAGAAATCAAAACAAAACAAAACTCCTGGAACAAATAAGTAACGTCAGCAAAGTTGCAAGATACAAGATAATTATACAAAAAATTATTTATTTATATATACTAGCACCAAAATTAAAACTACAATATCATTTACACTCATGAAAAAAAGAGAGAAAGAGAACTACTGAAGTATAAATCTAACAAAACACATACAGGATTTGTATACTGAAAACTACATGAGGCTCATGAAAGAAATCCAAGAAAATCTGAATAAATGGAGAGATATATTGTGTTCATGTATTGAAAGGCTCAACATAGTAATGATGTCAGTTCTTCCAAAATTGATATATAGGTTTAATGTAATTTCTACCAAAATTCCAGCAAGGTTGTTTGTAGATATAGATGAGATTATTCTAAATTTAAATGAAAAGGTAAAGGATCTAGAATAGCTAAAACAATTTTGAAAAATAATAAAGTGGGAGGGAATCACTCTACCCCATTTCAAGACTTTGTATATATTAATATCTGCACTAATCAAGATTGGTATTTGGCAGAGGAGTAGATACATTAATCAATGGACCAGAACAGAGAACCCAGAAATAGACTCAAATGAATATGCCCAACTGATCTTATACAAAGGCACAAAACCAATTCAATGTAACAAAGATCAGCTTTTTGGGAGGCCGAAGCAGATGGATCACTTGAGGTCAGGAGTTCAAGACCAGCCTGGCCAACATGGTGAAACCCCGTCACTACTAAAACTACAAAAATCTGTCAGGCATGGTGCCCTACAGGCACATGCCTGTAGTCCCAGCTGTTCAGGAGGCTGAGGCAGGAGAACTGCTTGAACCTGGGAGGTGGAGGTGGCAGTGAGCCGAGATCCTGCCACTGCACTCCAGCCTGGGTGACAGGGTTAGACTCTGTCTCAAAAAAAAAAAAAAGAAAAGAAAAGATCACCTTTACAACTAACTAAGGCAATTGGACATCCATAGGCAAAAAAAAAAAAAAAAAAAAAAAAAGAAAGAAAGAAAAAAGAAAGAGAGAGAGCGAAAGAAAGAAAGAAAGAGAGAAAGGAAGAAAGAAAGACAGAGAGAAAGAAAGAAAAGAAAGAGAAGGAAGGAAGGGAAAGAGAAAGAAGGAAGGAAGGAAGGAAGGAAGGAAGGAAGGAAGGAAGGAAGGAAGGAAGGAAGGAAGGAAGGAAGGAAGGAAGGAAAGAAAGAAAGAAAGAAAGAGAGAGAGAGAAAGAAAGATTCTACTTAGGTCTCACACCTTTCACAAGAATTAACTCAAAATGGATCATAAACTTAAATATAAAATTATAACATTTTTAGAAAAAACATACGAGAAAACCTTAGGGACCTAGGGCTAGGCAAAGAGTTCTTAGACTTGACATCAAAAACAGGACTCATAAAAGGAAAATTTGATAATTTGGACTTCATCAAAATTAAAAACTAGGCCAGGCGCGGTGGCTCATGCCTGTAATCCCAGCACTTTGGGAGGCCAAGGTGGGCGGATCACTTGATGTCAGGAGTTCAAGACCAGCCTGGCCAATATGGCAAAACCCTGTCACTACTAAAAATACAAAAGTTAGCTGAGCGTGGTGGCACATGTCTGTAGTCCTAGCTACTCGGGAGGCTGAGGCACGAGAATTACTTGAATCCAGGAGGCAGGGGTTGCAGTGAGCCGAGATTGTGCCACTGCACTCTAGTCTGGGTAACAAAGTGAGATCCTGTCTCAAAAAAAAAAAAACTACTTAAAAATTCCTGCTCATTGAAAGATCCTGTTAAGAGGATGGAAAGAAAAGCTACAGATGGGGAGAAAATATTTGCTACAACTCAAACACAGGACTAGTAATTAGAATATACAAAGAACTCTCAAATGTAACTGTGAAAAAATTCAAACAGCCCAATTAGAAAATGGGCAAAAGACACGAAGAGATATTTCACTGAAAAGGATATAAGGGAGAGAAATATGGGTATGAAAAGGCACATCATTAGCCATTAAGGAAATGTAAAGTGAAACCACAGTGAGATGCACTACTCACCTGTAAGAACGGCCAAAACAAAGTAATCACACCCAGTGCTGGCCAGGATGCAGAGAAATCGGATCATTCATACATTTTCAGTGGGAACGTGAAATGCAAACGCTCTGGAAAACAGTTTGGCAGTTTCTTTTAAAAACCAAACATGCGACTACCGTACAATCCAGCAATGGCACTCCTGGGCATTTGTCCCAGAGAAATGAAGTCTTATGTTCCCACATACACAAAACCTGCACATGAATGGTTTTGCAGTGTTATGAATAATAGCAAAAAAACCTGGAAATAACCCAGATGTCTTTCAAGGAGAGAATGGTTAAACAAACATACTATGGAATACACTCAGAAAAAAAAAAAAAAAAACAGAACAGAACATGCTATTCATACACACAGCAACCTGGATGAATCTCCAGAGGCTTACGCTGAGTGAAAAAAAGCCAGTCCCAAGCGCACCTGTTTGAAAATGTACCTGGGACTTGTTATGATCAGATGTGGCTGATAAGACATGCAAAGACTGAAATAATTGTCATGAAGAAAAAAGTTTATACTCACAGATCACAGATATGTATATTATATATTATCAAAAGAAAAAAATACAATTTAGTTTAAATATCTTAATTGGCTTTATTTGTGATTTTAGAGTCAGGGCAACACTTCATTCTATGAAATAGAATAAGAATCTGGATGAAGCAGCTCACTCCTGTAATCTTAGCACTTTGCAAAGCCGAGGCTGGAGGATTGCTTGAGGCCAGGAGTTCAAGACCAGACTGGACAACATAGCAAGACCCTGTCTCTACAAAAAATGTGGCGTGGTGGCGCACACCTGTAATCCCAGCTACTCAGGGAATGGAATGGAATGGAGGATCGCTTTGGCCCAGGAGGTCGAGGCTCCAGTGAGCTGTGATTGCACCACTACGCTCCAGCCTGGCCAACAGAGCAAGACTCTGTCTCAAAAAAAAGAAAAATGAAAAATAGAATAATTGTTCCAATGAACTAAGCAGAGGAAGTTGGCTTTATAGACAGAGAAGGGTTGAGGAAAACAAAAACAGGCTGGGTGCGGTGGCTCATGCCTATTACCCCAGCACTTTGGGAGGCCGAGGAGGGTGGATCACCTGAGGTCAGGAGTTTGAGACCAGCCTGGCCAACATGGGGAAAGCCTGTCTCTACTAAAAATACAGAAATGAGCCAGGCATGGTGGTGGGCACCCGTAATCCCAGTTACTAGGGAGGCTGAGGCAGGAGAATTGCTTGAACCTGGGAGGCGGAGGTTGCAGTGAGCCGAGATCGCACCATTGCACTCCATCCTGGGCAACAAGAGTGAGACTCCCTCTCAAAAAAAGGAAGGAAGGAAGGAAGGAAGGAAGGAAGGAAGGAAGGAAGGAAGGAAGGAAGGAAGGAAGGAAGGAAGGAAGGAAGGAAGGAAGGAAGGAAGGAAGGAAGGAAGGAAGGAAGGAAGGAAGGAAGGAAGGAAAAAAGAAAAAGAGAAAGAAAGAAAGCAAAAACAAAGAACCAAAAGCAGATGGATCATTTTAAAGTCACATCCCTTGTAAGGTGGGAACAGGGAGATGAGGCACTGGAGAGGTGACTCACTGGTTAACACAAGGCTACTGCAGGTTATCTTTTTTTGGTAAGGATTAAAGCAGTGGGAACTTCATTCTCAAGCTGAGTGAAACTGGCCTGTTTGGGAAATGTGCCTGTTAGCTCTCTCCGTTTTTTAGAAGGCCAGGTAACAACTCAGTTTTGGTTTGGTGATGTGGAATTTACTATGAGTGATTGCATTTTCCTTTTTAGTCTGGTCTGTTGGGGCCTAGTGCAGGAGATTAGCCAAAAAAAAATGTCCTCCTATAATTTTTATTTAACTATAAATATATAATTTCTTAAAATTACACTTCATATATTACATATGGTAAAAGTGAATGGCCCCTCTCCTTATCTTCCAGATACTCATCTCACCCCCCACCAAAGGTCACTTCTACCAACATCTTTTGTGTGACTCCATCCAGATTTTTTCTATGTCTTTTCTTACACACATATGCACAAATTTAGTGGGGTCTTCAGAAATGGGATTTATGGACTGTTCCATGACTCTCATAGTGAGAGCTAGCTGGTAATAAAGAAGTGACAGAAACCTTAAGAAAATGATTCTAACCCCCTGACTCCAAAATGGCAAAGGAATAAACCACCCTACCCTCCCTACCAAAGAAAACAGGTTGCAGAGGGAGACAGGAGCCCCTGGTCTGAGGCTTTCCCAGGATGAGTGGCTCATGGAATGTTTTTGTAAATGGAATTCTGGTCTTGCAACTGCAAGGACTCCACTGGGAGAGGGGCTGGAGCGATAGCTTAAGAAGTGGATGGGGCTGCATGAGGCACCCCCAGGAGCTCCCATCTTGTAAAGATAAGCCCATGGAGCTGGAGGGAAGAGAAGAGTATGAACCAGGAACAAACCAGAACCTTCAAAGTACACAACACACACAATCAGACACACCCTTTACAGCAACCCTCAGCAAGGTGAACAAGGACACACCAAGTCCCCCTGATATAGTTTGGCTGTGTCCCTACCCACATCTCATCTTGAATTCCCACGTGTTGTAGGAGGGATCCAGTGGGAAGTAATTGAATCACGGAGGCAGGTATGTTCTGTGCTGTTATCGTGATAGTGAGTAAGTTTCACGAGATCTGATGGTTCTATAAGGGGTAGTTTCCCTGCACAAGCTCTCTCTCTTTGTCTGCTGCCATCCATGTAAGACATGACTTGCTCCTCCTTGCCTTCCTCCATGATTGTGAGGCCTCCCCAGCCACGTGGAACTGTAAGTCCATTAAACGCTTTTTCCTGTATGAATTACCCAGTCTCAAGTATGTCTTTATCAGCAGCAGGAAAATGGACTAATACACCCCCTCAAGAAGAGGACAAAGGCAGACAATCTCAACTCTCATCCTATTTCTGCCTGTTCCAGGAAAGAGAATGTTTTTGAATTGAAAAGGTTAAAACAAAGCATGATGCCCGTCATATTGTGAGAGCTCAGGAACTGTTTGTTGAATTAAATGCAAAGAGGGAATTGCAGCCGGATATGAGTCCAGACATAAGTGAAAAGAGAAAATAGCTACTCCAGCTGCTATAAATGAGTTCCTTCCCCAGACCCTGATGAATTGCATCTCAGGGCATTTAAGCCTCCAGGAGTCATCATCTCAGAGCTATAACCAACAATTCTAAGAAATGATGAAGGACAAGAGAAGTGCTGAAAACAGGCCCTGAGCCACTGACCTGATTTCAAAAAGGGGCAAGGAAGAACATTCTAGAAATGATAGCCCAGTAAATGTGATGTAAATCGTTAGAAAAAGATTATTTTAGAACTGGTTAATGAATGTGTAAAACCGAAACCAAAACTCTCTAAGAATAAAACACATCACAATATTGTTGGACTTTTTCAGATAAAGTTCAGCTCAAGACGGGTTCCCTGTCCCACGGCCATGAAAGATTAGGCTCGTAGACAATCTGAAGGGTGAGAATAATAGTATTTATTGAGAAAAAAGAAAAAAAGGGGAAACGGACTCAGCAGAGCAAGTCCACCAAGTACAGGATTCCCATCTCACTCCCAGGTTCACCCAAGAGGAGGAGCAGCCAGGCTCCTCCCCACTGCACACGGTGTGGACTTCTGTGTCCCCACCGCAGGGCGGATTCCTCCCAGTGTGCAGGCCTGTTGGAGTTTCTCTGGGAACCCCTTCCCACCTGGCTGTCTCAACAAAGGACCTTATTTCCATTTTCCATGAGTTATCAGATTTATGGATCCAAAGAATGTCTCAGACAATGTACTGACTGGCGTACATCTCTGTAAACCAGGTGCTCAAACGGACTAAATGGTAGCACCACCAGCTCAGCTCATAGTAGATGGACAGCTGCAGACAATGAGTCACCCTGAAGGATGCCATAGAGGAAGTCCCGGGGCTCCTTGTTTTGGTGCCAGCCAGCACCTCCATAGAGCCTTAGAGAGAAGCAGGGATATTTTTGTCAGACTTGCAAATGGCACACACCTGGGAGGGATGCTCCAAGTGAAAGATGATGGAGTCGATACGGAAAATCAACTAAATCAGAAAATCAGATGCCCCACTCTGGCAAAACCAGTGGGTCAGACATTGCAGGAGCTCCTTCACACTTAGGGCGCCCTCACCAGCTGGGGAAGCCTAGTCCAACAGCAGGGTGCCATGTGGGAAGCTGCTGACTGATGATGGATAGGGATAGCAAATGTCATGGAAGCTGACGATGGAGACACTGCCAGGAAAAGCCAGCACAGCCTGGATTGCATGGAACCGACCCCTGGGAAAGCCTCATGCTGCTGGCCAGGTCACGTCTGGAATTCAGCCTTCCATTCTGGACACCCCGGTTTAAGAAAGATGGGAGCAAACAAGGGTGCATTCACGGGAGAGGCATTCAGGGGAGGACATTCCAGGCGGAAGGTGAAGGGTCTGGAGAGAGGAGGAGTGATGGAGAGACAACGTCAGCTAAGCTTGAGCTTGGAAGGAGGACAGTCAGAGACCGGACCTTATCACAGGCTGCAAGTATTTCCCATGCTGCAGGGAGAAAACAAATGGTTATTGAAAACCCAAAGTGACTGAGGCTGGCCCTGCCTCCCAGGGAGAGAGGTATAACTCCTGCTGGGGGGACTTAAATCTGGCCTCCGGCCCCCCTACCCTTGCCGAGGAACAAAGAAGAAAAGAATGAGCCTTTGGGGACCCCGGCAGAGCTGCTGTGCTGCGGAAGTGGGGGCTCATGGTTGTCAGAGCTGGGGTGAGGGGGAACGAGGGTGGAGCCTGGAGGCCATAGGGGCTGGGGATACACGGCCCTAGAAAACACCAATGGGACTTGAACTGGGGGAGAAGCAGGCAGGGCGTGTGCAAAGCGGGAAGCGGGCTAGGAGGAAAGGAGGTGCCTGAGCCAACGGGCAAAGGTGCTGAGGGTGGGAGGGTGTCCTTTGGGTGGGAGGTGAAGGATGTGGAGGAATGGCTCTGTAATGTATGACTGGGGCTACTGGTTGAGTGGGACTGTGGTGTGAGCTTTTCTCCATCACCAGGCCAAACACTGCACAGTTACCTGCACACAAATGCTTCTGTGAATATGTTGGGGAAACAGACCTGTGTTCCAGGGTGATGGGGGCCATAAGCAGCCAGTGCCGGGGATGCTGAGGTGAGGGCTCCTTCAGCAAAGGTAGGACTGAGAGGGAAACTGTAGCTACTCCCCTACCTGCTCTCCTCGTCCCCAGGAAGCGCAGGAGGGAAGTGGGGTCCCCCCATATGCAAATGAAGAGTTTGAGGCAAGAATTTGTAGAGCTCAGCTAACAAAGAGGTTTTACCCAAAAGGGGTCAACGTGCTTGGTGCTGTTCCCTAAAGAGAATTAGGACATTGGATGAGGCCACTGGGCAGAGCGTCCTTGTCACCAGACAGAGGAGCTGATGATGGGCTGGGCCTCCATGGGATGCCATCTAACCCCCCAGGTTTTAGGGGAAGCTGACAGTCACCACACGCAGATAACAGAGGAGGAACTTGAAGACAAAGAGCCAGAGACCAGCTTAATTGGCTGCAGTGTTTTAAAAGGTGGTGGGAGCAAGCTGTGGTTCATATAACTAAAAATTCCAGAATGTTCCACATGGCTGGACTCCAATGAGCAGACTGTGTCTCTAAGAACCTCTCTCCATGTCTCAACTCTGCTCTGCTATGCTGGCTTCATTTCCCGGCAGATTCTACCCAAGTAGCAGCAGAAACAGCAGCTCCAGCCTTCCATTCTACTGACCCTGCACACCCAAGAAAGAGAACGAGCCTTTCCCTGTGTGCCAGCTGAGGCCTCAGGACTGACTCACGGGAGACTGATTTTGTCATCAGAAAGAGGACCCTATTCAGACCCCAAGAGAGGGTTCTCAGATCTTGCGCAAGAAAGAATTCAGGGCGAGTCCACAGAGTAAAGTGAAAGCAAGTTTATTAAGAAAGCAGAGGAATGAAAGAAGGACTGCTGCATAGACAGAACAGCCCTGAGAGCTGCCGGTTGCCCATTTTTATGGTTATTTCTTGAGTATATGCTAAACAAGGGGTGGATTATTCACGCCTCCCCCTTTTAGACCATATAGGGTAACTTTCTGCATTGCCATGGCATCTGTAAACTGTCATGACGCTGATGGGAGTGTAGCAGTGAGGACGACCAGAGGTCACTCTCGTCGCCATCTTGGTTTTGGTGGGTTTGGACCAGCTTCTTTATTGCAACCTGTTTTATCAGCAAGGTCTTTACGACCCGTATCTTGTGCCGACCTCCTGTCTCATCCTGTGACTAAGAATGCCTAACTATCTGGGAATGCAGCCCAGTAGGTCTCAGTCTCATTTTACTCAGCTCTTAGTCAAGATGGAGTTGCTCTATTTCACACACCTCTGACAATTTGACCACTTGGTAGAAATCACTGTAATCAGGAGGACGGAAGTCACTAATGGGCCAGGACGGCTCAGGGGACCATCTCTGCACAGGTATGTGTGTGAGGGCAGATGTCAGCCTCACGGGCGTGGGGCTTGAACCGGATGAAACATGGCAAGTTTCCATCCAAGAGTCTATGACTCTACGCCTTTGAGGTGTTTGTTCCCTATGCAAGAACCCAAAAGAGCGTTGAATACACAGCAGAAATTGGGCAAATCATGGTTTGTCTGACTTCAGAAATGCATCACCAGATTTTCTGCAGTCCTTTCCTAATTACATTCTTATCAGACTTGATATTCAAATTAGCTAGGGTCCCCTGGGGTCACCTCCACCACCAGGAAAGAGCAATTACCCTGGCATATGCTGAGTGATGAGGGACCAGCTGTGGGCATGGATAGTCCCTCTGTGCATCATTAAATACTGCCCTCCCTTTAAAAAATAATTTTATAAAGATAAGGCCAGAACTTTCTTGCTTTGGGCTAAATGCCCTTTTAAAATTCCTGGCACACAGAAGAAGCACAAGGTCCTCTTCAGAAAAGTCATGAGGGTTCAGACAGGGTAGAGCTGTACAAAGGATTCGGGCTATGCAAACAGACGACGTTTCAGAGTGGGGCTAAGGAGGGGCCGTGATTCCGGCACTTCCGCTTGACTGGAGTATGTAAATGATTCCAGCTCTGATTCCGGAGGCAGAGTTGAGAGAGACTCAGAAGTCAGGTTTATTTCAGAGGCTAACGAGCCTCCTGTTCCCAGAATTGTCCTCAAGTTCATCCTACTTAACCCTAGGCAGCTTTCTCTCAGAAGGGGGTGAAGGCCTCCAGCTCCACATTGGCCGATTACCTCTGGGGCGTGAATCCTGGGCTTTGGGAAGAGCTGGACACAGAGCCCAAAGGCACAGTCTACCAGGCAAAGCGCTGTCCTTGGACCACTTTCTATTAACATGCCGTTCTGGAAAAAAAAAAAAAAATGTGTTCCTTGTAGTCAACCCATATGCCTGCTGAAGCCCCTAAAAATTCTTAACATCATCCTTCCATGAAGATCCTCTCCAGGTTTAAGACCTCATTGTCTTTCATGGAGACTTTTGAAATGGCCTTTGGGCCAGGCGTGGTGGCTCCCGCCTCTAATCCCAGCACTTTGGGAGGCCGAGGTAGGTGGATCACAAGGTCAAGAGATTGAGACCATTCTGGCTAACATGGTGAAACTCCGTCTCTACTAAAAATACAAAAATTAGCTGGGTGTGGTGGCGGGTGCCTGTAGTCCCAGCTACTTGGGAGGCTGAGGCAGGAGAATCACTTGAACTCAGGAGGCGGAGGTTGCAGTGAGCCAAGATTGTGCAGCTGCACTCCAGCCTGGGTGACAGAGCAAGACTCTGTCTCAAAAAAAAAGAAAAAAGAAATGGCCTTTGAACACTCCCTTCTGCCACCCCGCCTGGATGGCTTTTGTCACCCACACTGTCCTTTGAGCGACTTTCTAAAAGTCCACTGTGGCCGTTCTCCATTCTTCATTCGTTGCAATGTTCAGCCTCATCTTTTACAATTTTAAAGTGAGACGAAATTCATATAACATAAATTAACCATGTAAAAATAAACACTTCAGGGGCATTAGGTACATTCACAATGTTTGCAGCCACCCCCTCTATCTAGGGCCAAAACATTTTCATGATCCCAAAAGCAACTCCTGTATCCATCAAGCAGTCCCTCCCCTTCCCTCCCCTTCCCTCCCCTCCCCTAACCCCAGGCGATCACATGCTTTCTGTCTTCGTGCGTTTGCCTATTCTGGACATTTCATGCAAATAGAATTATACACGATATGGTCTTTTGTGTCTGGCTTCTTTCACTTAGCTAATGTTCTCAAGGCTCATCTATGTTGTGTCCTGTCTTCAGTACTTCATTCCTTTTTTAGGGCTGTTATTCCTTGTGCGTGTGTATACCACAATTTATTTCTCCATTCATCAGCTGATAGCTCTTCTTCTTTATACAGGACAATCTGAGCTCCTTGGCTATCTTCTTTCGTTCTTTATTTGTTTTACTTATTTATTTATTTTTGAGACAGAATCTTGCTCTGTTGCCCAGACTGGAGTGCAATGGTGCGATCTCGGCTCACTGCAGCCTCAGCCTGACAGGTCCAAACGATTGTTGTGCCCCAGCCTCCCTAGTAACTGGGATTATAGGCGTGTTCCACCACACTCAGCTAATTTTGCTGTATTTTTAGAAGAGACGGGGTTTCACCATTTTGGCCAGGCTGGTCTCGAACTCCTGAACTCAAGTGATACTCCCATCTCGGCCTCCCAAAGTGCTGGGATTACAGGCGTGACTCACCACACCTGGCCAGCTATCTTCTGATACACTCCCTCAAGCCCCACTCAAAACTTCCACATTTTCAAACAGCCTGGGGTTGCTGTTTGGCTCCTCTCTGCCTCATTCATGCCGTCCCCTTACCCACAATCATCTAGTCACCCCCACTGATCCCTTAAAGACACCAAGATGACCCTAACCCTCCTGGTCTGAGCCGGGGCACCTGCTCTGTGTTCCCAGGGCCCTCCAGGCATACCTCTTCCCAGCCCAAACTGAAATCCTTGCTCCGTATCTGAGATCCAGCCTCACCCCTCTGCACCCGAGGCTGCAAGCCTTCCACGGTGGGGCTCAAGCCTGCCTCCCTACTGAACCTGCATTGCCTGGTGCATGAGGGATGCCGAGCTGAGCTGAAAATCCCACCATGGAGAGGAGTCCCCCTCGAAATAAGACTGGTTCATCTAAGGGGAACGAGGTTCGAGCTTTCTGTCCTGGCTCCTTTCCTTCTGAAAGAGAGCATCACACAACTTGGACAGGGAGGGCTCAGGGGAATCTCATGACTTAAAAAATGAAATGTTTCGAAGATTTCATGATAGTTGTATGAACTTGGGCTCTAACTTCCTTCAGAACAAAGCACTCACTTGGCCATTGAAGGGGCCTTTCTGGACGGTTTCTGCTGTCGTCTCTGCAAAGCACTTAGGACACAGCTTCCATCAGCTGGGTCAGGGAGAATCCTTTGTAAGAGGCATGGAGTCGGCATCCCATGGCAAGGGCTGGTGAGAGCATGTCATTGGATAGCACCAGCAAATTGTTGTATAATACAGAATTGGACCGGCCTTTGTTCCTGGGAAGTCACCTCCAAATCCTTGGCAAGTCTTCGTTATTCACAGCGAGCCCTCAAAGTCTTTGCTAACGAGGGGACTCAGGGTCAGGACAGCCCATGCCAGAAAGACTGACCATGTGAACAGCAGGCTGAGGCCCTGCTCCATCACCTCCTGGAGAAAGGGACTGGAGATCAAGTCCTATCAGTCACGCCTACATCATGAAACCTCTGAGCATTGGAAGCTTGGATGACTATCCCTGGTTTGTAATCACACATCAGTCATCTGGGAGGCTTTGCACGGTCTGGGGACATGGAAGTTCTGAATCTGGGACTTTCCCAGACCTCCCCCTCCACGCCTCTCCCAGTAGCTGGTTCTGATTGTATCCTTGGTAATGACACCGCAATCCTAAGTACGGCACTTTCCTGAGTTGTGTCGTTCATCACTGTGAATTACTGAATGCCAGGAGGTCAGGGAAACCCCTGAATTTGCAGCCAGTTGGTCAGAGGTGCATGTATCCAGGGGGGGCCAGAACTTGTAGCAGATATCTAAAGTGAGGGTCTTCCTGTGGGGGACGGAGCCCCCAACCCGTCATCTGCACCAACTCCAGGTGGTTAGTGTCAGAGCTGCATTGCAGATACTATGGTGGATAACCGTTTGATCATGCCATTTATGCCATAAAGGAGCACAGAAGCTGGGTAGAGACACCCTGCTTTTTGGGATATAGACACCTTGCTTTGTGCCTGTCAGCCAATGAAGTCACATATGTGAGCCTCTACACATACGTAGAGATCTGTCCTACAGTCCTGGTCAAGTTGCTGAGAGGAAGATGAGATAATGATGGACCTTGGAACCAGCCAACTTCTGCCAAGTGGTTAGGCGGGTTCATTTGCGTTCTGAGGGTCTGAATGCAGAACCTGTGGGAACACCAACATCACCACCACACCCACAGCCACACCCTTCTACACCCCTGAGCGGTTTAGCAATCAAGGGGGAACTTAGTGAACAGGTGCTGCTGTGCCTGGCCCTCTGCCGAGTGCTGCAGGGGGTAGGAATATGGAGAATGGGTGGCCGCCCTCCTTCTGGAAACACTGCCATGCTTGCTAATCTGTGTGGTCTGTGATGGTCGCTAGGGAAGCAGAAGACCACCTTCCGACTGAAGTCATCAGCGGAGAGAGGCCAGGTGGGGTGCAGACGAATGAGATCAGGCAGAAGGAAGGTAATGGAAGGCCCCAGGAGGAAAGGATCCGCTTGAGCAAACCCTCAGCATCCACTGGGGTCAATGCAGACGCCCACTCACATGAAGTCTAGGGGCACCAGGAAACTGCTCTTGGAACAGCTCTGAGGTCAGGGGTTATTCCTGTTTAACAGTTGGGAAAACTGAGGTCTAGGGGTGAATACCCAGCCTAAGAGCACTACTCTCTTCCGGACGGCATTAACCTCCGAGCCTCCCGATGGACCTGGCCATTCAAGAAGGTGCACTCTTCCTCTTTGACCCATGATATGGGACCATCCCATCAGTCACCACGCCTGAACATCAGAACAATTTCTAGAGCAGAGCACACGAACCTTCCTTCCCTCAGCAGCACCTCCTGGACCTCAAGATCCCTGACTGCTGAGATGTGCATCCTTTCAGGGGGCTGACATCTCCTCCACTGCGATTTGAACCACCAGAGGAACAGTCAAGCTCTGAAATCGAGACCCGGGGAAAAGGAAATCTCAAATTGAAAACGCGACCACAGAAGGTGTCCACGTTCTCTAAAGCCCAGAAACCCAGCAGGACCCAAGAGGCTTCCTGGATTTCAGAGTGAGGTTTGCAAGCCCGCCTTATCTGCAGGCAAATTGAACATCATGCTAATTCCTCGTTAGCCCTTTCCAGCTGTAAGCATGGGGCTGGTGCAAGAGGGATCTCTCATTTCTCCCGATTGGGATCACAGGAAAAGGATGGAAAGTAACTTAACAAGGTTTTTGGACATCAAATTGCTATTACAAAACAACGTTTTTAGGAGTTAAGCAATTAATCCAAACACACATGGATTCAATTTCCTTGAAACCAAAATGGCTTAAAAAACCAAGGGAGACAAATGCTCAGGGAAAAATCCCTTTTGAGTTTGTGAACCCCAAGCCTGTGGAAAGAAAACAACAGAACCCTTAAGTGCTGCCCCCCCCTAACGCACTGGAAGCTCCCTTTTCGGTGGAGGGAGGATGGGGCAGGCGCCCAGGCCCCACAGTCACGTGGACTGGGGGCCCAGAGGACATGGACAAAGGAAGGAAACAATGCTGCTTCTCTGCTCAGTGCTCTTTCCCTCCTGGGTTTCTATGAGGCAAGGGAAGAGGTTTCAAGGCAAATGTTCGCTTTCCCCCTGCAACGCTTTATAACTTGGCCTTAGATACTCACTTGGGAGAAAAAGCTTTAATAGAATCCTGTTGGGGCCTTTTCATGACCTCCCCAAACAAAGGAAATTAAACACAAGACAATGTTTATATCCAACTTCTAGGGTCAAATGGGAAAACAATCAGCTCAGAGTGCAGAAACATTGAGGGCTGTATCCTCTCCCTGGTGCCACGCACTCTGGGGCGCAGATCGGGGTACCTGCCAGGCTCAGCCACCCTGTGGTGTCTATCCTTGGGCAAACCACATCCCCGAAACTCAGGTCCCATCCTAAGCTTGGGGAAGAGCTGTTGAAATAATATTGAGTTCAGAAAGCTAAAGGCATGTTGTTAAATCAAGTTTAGCCTAAAGCTGCCTCCTGACATATTTTAAATTTGGCCTAAAGGTTTCTCTGTACGTGGTGAACTATTGATATGACAAGTGGAGGCATCAACAGACTGTGGCCTGCACTGGTGCCAGTCACTGAGTTTTGGCCAATTCAAAGGGGACTGACCATTTGAACCGTGTTCAAATAAGGCAAACACCAACCTGTAACCAACCCAGCTGTTTCTGTACCTCACTTTTGCTTTCTGTAGTCGATTTCCTCTTTCTGTCCATAAATCTTCTACCACGTGGCTGCCCTGGAGTCTCTGAGGCCACTCTGGCTCGGGAGGCTGCCTGATTCACGAATCGTTCATTGCTCAATTCAACTGCTTTAAATTTAATTCGGCTGAAGTTTATCTTTTATCAGAGTGAAAAGCTTATATATTTTTTAAACCTGTTAAGCACTGTGCAAATGTTTATCCTTGTCACTTGCTGAGGGGGTGTGGCCCGAGCACTGACAGCACCCCAGTGGTGACAGCCTTATTGTTTACTTTTACGCTTCACAACACGGCCCCTCTTCCTTCCTCACCCCCTCCAACTTCTTTCCCTCCTATGGAGGCTCCAGCTTCACAGCGGAGAAGAACAGGACCCAGGGTCTGACTGCAAGGCTGCTGCCACGTTTCTCACAGAATTAAATCCACCAGGAACTCTCTCCTTCGCAATATCTGACCTGCCCACAGTCCTTAATCCTCTTGCAGTCCCTACCAGATCAGGGGAAGGTCAAGGATGTTGTCTGAACCCTGGGAGAGAACCAGTTCAAAGACAGTAGAGGGGCCCTGGTGAGTTCCCACCCCAGCATCCACCTCCCCATGGGGCCGGTGTCCGATCTCCCTCCCTCCGGTCCCACCCGTGGGGCCAGTGTCCAATCTCCCTCCCTCCCATTCCACCTGTGAGGCCAGTGTCCGATCTCCCTCCCTCCCGTCCCACCCGTGGGGCCAGTGTCCAATCTCCCTCCCTCCCGTCCCACCCGTGGGGCCAGTGTCCGATCTCCCTCCCTCCCGTCCCACCCACGGGGCCAGTGTCCGATCTCCCTCCCTCCCGTCCCACCCATGGGGCCAGTGTCCGATCTCCCTCCCTCCCGTCCCACCCATGGGGCCAGTGTCCGATCTCCCTCCCTCCCGTCCTACCCGTGGGGCCAGTGTCCGATCTCCCTCCCTCCCGTCCCACCCGTGGGGCCAGTGTCCGATCTCCCTCCCTCCTGTCCCACCCGTGGGGCCAGTGTCCGATCTCCCTCCCTCCTGTCCCACCCGTGGGGCCAGTGTCTGATCTGCCTCCCTCCTGTCCCACCCGTGGGGCCAGTGTCTGATCTCCCTCCCTCCTGTCCCACCCGTGGGGCCAGTGTCCAATCTCCCTCCCTCCTGTCCCACCTGTGGGGCCAGTGTCTGATCTCCCTCACACTCTGACCCCACGAGCCACCTGAGGCTTGGACGACTTTTCTGTATCCCACCTTCACTCTCCCTGGTACTTCATTGAGTCTTGTGGCTTTGAATACCACATAGATGCCAACAACTCCTAAACTGCATATCCCCAGCATGTTCTTTCCTCTGAATTCCAGACTTACACATCCCACTGTGTCCTCAGCCCCTTCACTCAGACAGACGTTGAAGGAGCCTGATATACCCAAACTCTTAGCTTCCCACTACTCCACATCCCAAATCTTCCCATCTCAGTTGACAGCAGCTCCCACCCTCCAACTGTTTGGACTCGCCCTTGACTCCTCCGAGACTCTTGTACCCCTCTTCCTCCTGCCAGCACATGCTGCCAGCTCCACCTTGGAAAGTGCCCAGTGTCCAGTCGCTCCTGCCCCTGCTACCTCCGACACTCTGGGGCAGCCACCATCACCTTTCACCTCCCCCAAGTCTCTTGCACCTCCCTAGTCCCCATCCCCCCATAGACTGTTCTCCACCATCACAGCTATCATTTTAACATGCAAATCAGATGTCACTCTCCAGCCTTAACCACTTGGAGAGTAAGCCACAGTCCTCACCATGACCCAAGGCCTCATCCAGGCTTGCTGTTCACGAAGCCTGCAGCCCCCTCGGCTGCTCTGGCCTCAGCTCACCTCTCCACGGCTGGTGCTCCAGCTCCCTGCTATCTTCCTGCGGACCAGGCGGGCTCCCACCTCTTAGCCTGTGCACCTGCTATTCCTGCTGCCTGGAACACTCTTCTTCAAGATGCTGCCTGGAACCTCTTCTTGAAGATGTCCTTGAATTCAAACATATTTGAATTGCCAGCTGGAGTTGAAGAGAGAACATGCTGGAGATATGCAGTTTGGGAGTTGTCGGCATCTATGTGGTATTCAAAGCCACAAGACTCAATGAGGTCCCTTCAGGTCTGTGCTGGCAGCTCCTTGGTGAGGCTCTGCTGGAAACCCATTGGACAATGCACTCCTCCCAGCCCTGCCCCTCTGCTTTTTCTGCTTTGTTTTCTGCATGGAAACTGACACCTTCTAAGAGGCATGCCATCTCTGTGTTTTGTCGTTCTTGTTGCTTATCCCTTCCCTCTAGAATGTCAGCTCTGTGAGAGCAGGAATTAATTTTTTAAAATTCTTGTTGACTGTTATGCCTCATGCCTACAGCAGGAGGCGCTCACTAAACAAAGGTTGGATGAATACGGATGAATAATGGGTGAATACATGAATGAATGAATGAATGAATGAATGAATGAATGAATGAATGAATGAATGAATGAAAACTTGGCAAAGATGCTCAACTCTTCTTGTTATGAGAAAGGCTAAAGTGAGGAGCCTTTGTCCTGAGGGGTCCTGCAGCCTGCCCCAAGGGCTTCCCCACGGGGTGGGGATATTAGAGTGCGGAGTCTACTCCAGGTCTTTGGGGACCCATAGCTCCTTGGGTGCAAGTTCACATCTTAACCAGCCACCTCCTGACCTGACCCGGGGTCTATGCCAGCTCACACCTTCTTTGTGTGACCCGGAGCAGCTGACCAGCCTCCTGGGCAGGCACTGTCCACCTCTGCTGGTATCTCCACGGGCCCCCTCCCCATTTTTGTTCTCACTCCATAGACAGTGCCTGGGTCTCTTGCTGGGAGCATTGTTCCCAGAAAGCTAGAAGCCACGTGGCAGGAGGACTGGAAATACATAGGAATTTATGTCTCCCTTGCCTGTGACTGACAGGCTGAGTTCTACATTCTTGGTTCCTGGGTCCCTGATTGGGACATCTGTTGGGTGTGATCATCATCATCTCCAAAATTTGCCTGTGCCTGGCCTGATCCTCCCCTGCATAGCCTCCTCCTCCTGTTCTTTCTGAGTTCCTGTTCCATTGTGCAGCTTTCCAGGGAACATCTAACAAACCCCTTTCATGCAGATCCTCCTCCCAGGGTCTGCTCCTGGGGACCTCAGCCTAAGACACACTTTCTAGTGTTGTGAGAATTAAAGTTGGATTTGGCAGCACATACATGCCAGGCACTATGCTGTGTGCACCACACACTGAGCCCTCACAATGCTCCAAGGGGCATCGTTACACCTACTTAAAAGATAAGAAAACTGAGGCCCAAGGTCACACGATAAAGGGCAGCACCAGCATTTGAATATACATGTTTTCCTGACATGAAAGTCAGTGTCTTTCACCCCTCAGCATGCTCCCTTTAAATGGCAGCAGCTATGAAATGCCACTATGCTTACTGGTATATAATGTAGCAGCTAGGCAGGGCAGGTAGCTTACGCTTGTAATCCCAGCACTTTGGGAGGCTGAGGCAGGCGGATCACTTGAGGTCAGGAGTTCGAGATCAGCCTGGCCAATGTGGTGAAACCCTGTCTCTACTAAAAATACAAAAATTAGAGGGGCGTGGTGGCACCTGCCTGTAGTCCCAGCTACTCAAGGAGGCTGAGGCCCGAGAATCACTTGAACCTTGGAGTAGGATGTTGCAGCGAGCTGAGATCATGCCACTGTACTCCAGCCTGAGCAACAGAGACTCGTGTACAAATAATAACAATAATAATAATAATGTAGCAACTATAGAAGGCCATAATACTCCTTAGTATACATTGTAGCAGGTATGAAATGCCACATCCTTACTGGTATACATTGTAGCAGATATGAAACAACACATACTTACTGGGATACATTGTAGCAGGTATGAAATGCCATAATATTAGAACATAATGTAAAATGTATGGAATGCTACCATACTTACTAGTCTATACTGTTTTACATCGATGAAAATGTGTGTTTATGACTTTTCAGCCAAAATGGTTTTTAAATCTTCAACTTATTTCCCCTTTTTAGATTGAAAGAGACTTAAAATTGTGCCCCATCCCATCCCTGAAGAATTTACTACAGGGAAAGGGAAAGTCATGCTGCCATATTTTTAACTGATCGCTTGCTTGTCCCTGTTTGCTGAGATTTATTCTCCCATTAATCACTGCCCTCCCTTCGTTCATGTTAAATATAAAATTGATTAGGAAAGATCCCCATCATGGTTTAAAAAAATAATTAGCTGCTACATCATGTTGCCCACAGTGCGACAGAAAGGAGTGATTAAATTAGGAATATTAAAACCCCATTAATCTGCGCTCAACTTAAGCTCTGCTTGTTCATCTCACGGTGGTGCTTATTATTTCTGACACTGAAAGATATTTGAATTACCAGCTGCAACAAGGTCACTTGCTGAAAGATGTCAGGTCAGCCATTAGTCAAAGGCGGGAGAGGCGACCAGAAGTGGGGACTGCCCATGTGTCAAGGAGGCCCCCACTTGAAGATGCCATTGCAAAAGTGGGCAATGTCCCGCATTCTGGCAGGCTGGGCTGCAGGCACCCTTAGGGCTTTGACACACACCTCCTCTCCGTCACTTCCCACGGGTCACCTGTGAGGGTAGGGACCTCTGTGGTGTCCTGGGCAGGCATCCTTTGCCCCAGCCCCAGCAGAGCCTCCACATCTTGCTTGTGGGTTCTTAAATGCATGCACTCTTATGACAGTAATTACCTAAGAATGGCAAATGTCACCTGTTGGGATGCTTGCACGTCCCCAGCGCCATACTGAGCTCCTTTGCATCTTTTATCTCCTTCATTCCTTCAACTGCCCTGAAAAGTGGCCAGCTCTGGCCTCATTTGACAGGTGAGGGATCTAAGGCCTAGATCCAGAAATGGCCACGGTCACACAGCTGGCAACCAGCAGAAGTGGCATTCAGCCCCATCTATTGGGCTCCAAAGGGACACCCTTGGCCACTCGCAGTCCACAGGTCTTCTTCGAGAGGACATGGCCATGCAAAGGCAGAGGGATGCAGTTTCAGGAATCAGTCCTGTGTTGCATGATTTAAAAATGAATCCCAGGCCAGGCACGGTGGCTCACGCCTGTAATATCAGCACTTTGGGAGGCCAAGGTGGGCGGATCATGAGATCAAGAGATTGAGACCATCCTGCTCAACATGGTGAAACCCGGTCTCTACTAAAAATACAAAAATTAGCTGGGCATGGTGGTGCGCACCTATAGTCCCAGCTACTCAGGAGGCTGAGGCAGGAGAATCTCTTGAACCCAGGAGGCAGAGGTTGCAGTAAGCCGAGATTGCACCACTGCACTCCAGCCTGGACAACAGTGAGACTCCATCTCAAAAAACAAAACAAAACAAATGAATTCCAACAGCAATGACAAATCAACTACTACTGCAGAGTGTCGAGCTGGGCAGCAGGCGAGAATCTCCCTAGAGCCTGCCCCACACCCCCCTGCAGTCTGGTACCTGGGGAACTGGAGACAAGTCAATAACAGGGATGAAAAGTCTCTCACCCCTCATTTCTCCTTAGAGTAAGAATTTGGCTAATGTCTGCTTTCAGCCATGTCTTCATCTACTTCTTCTTCCTCTTTAACATCACTTCTGCTCTGTTACATGAACCTGAATCACACCCAAATACAGTCATGACTCTAGCCCTGGAGGGACAAGCAGGGATGGTCACTTTCCTGATGGCAGGCCCACTTGCACTGCCCGTGCTGGTGTCCCCTCCGCTGGGTCTGGGGTGGCTGCCTGAGGTCTGCATTCAGGATGTGCCCGGGGACTGGAGTAGACCAAGGAGGCATCTCCCTGGAACATCTGGAAGTGGCAACATCAAAAGGGGGTGAAGGTGAACTGACCTGTGGGGAGAATGCCAGGGTCCATGGCTCGGGATCCACCGTCAGGTCTGAGCAGGGAGTGAGCGTGCATCGTGGCGGTAGTCCCTAGGTCTCTCCCGAATAAAAGAAGCCAGGGATCGGCAGCTGCCACGTGAGGTCAAGGCTAGCTCAGGAAGGAGAGCAGGAGATGCACAAGGCCAGGGGTTCAGAGCAGGGAGGCTGTGGGGGGTGGAGGCTTTTGCACCAAGTCATGGCCACCCGGCCCCAAGTGGCAGGTCCCTCAGTCTCTGTCTGAGCCCAGACATATTCTCTGATGCAGACCGTGCTGTGCACTGTCCCTATGCTCAAGCTGAATCGAACCTCCTCTTCCTCATCTTCCTGAGTGCTCCATCCACACCTCCCTCAGGGATCTTCCTCCCCGGGGCCAGTTGTCCCTTTCCTCCCTCTCCCTTCACAAGGACAAGCTGTGTTGAGCAGGGACAGAGACCAGCTTTGCTGGGACTTTTTGCCATCTGGTCCTCTGAGCGAGCGCCCCGCCTTGACCTCCATGGTCTCTCCCCACCCCTGACCACCCACTCACAGGGCCCCATGGGCCCCACTCCTGGTACCAACTCCCTTGGCTCCCCAGGTGCCTGGCATGCACAGGAGCTTGGTTGAGGTTATGGAATGGAGTCTAAGTGGGACTGGAGACCCCCTGGTGTACCCCCCTCATGCCACTGATGAGAAATGAAACCCAGCCCCTCGTTGACTTTGCCCACCTCGAACTGTTGGCTGGTCACTGGCTGCTTAGAAGAAATTCACACTGGTTATTTCAGAGCAGAAGCATTCAGACCCCAGAGAAAGAGTTTTCTCCATAAAGGATGCCGGGACAGCCCAGCGTTGGTTCCTGTTACACAGTGTTCTCTGTCTCCATCTCATGCTTACCAGATGTGTCAGCGAGGGACAGGCCCGGGAGGAGATGTGTTTGGACTTGGGCACCCCTGCTTGCCCCAAATAACCACAGTCACGTGCTGGCCACAATGCCAGACAGTCCAAAAGTTGTGAGCCAAGCGGGCTGGCAGCCCCGGCCTCCACTGTTCCTTCTTAAATGGCAGAGAAAGAGCTTCCCCTGACCCCTGCAAGTTTTCTGCCTGTGGCAGATGTGGGGTTGTCAGTTCCCTGGTGGCGGCCCGGGTCCAGAAGCACTCAGCTGGATTACTGGAAAAACGAAGATACAAGCCTATAAAAACAGCCTGGCTCCCAGTGAATTCCTGAAGCTGGCTATTTATAGAGGCGGTTTGGAGCAGCCCAGGGCCTCCCCGCAGGCCTCCTCACAACCTCCAGGGCAGCCACACAGAGGGAGCACATGACAGATGGGACAAAATGCTTACCTGGCCCACTGTTTCACAGGCACACAGAACTTCTGTGTCTGCATGTGCCCTCCAGGCGGCTGTACCAGGCAGATTCAGACCTCAGGCTCCTGGAGAGCTGCCACTGCTCAGGCTGCGGCCAGGCTCTGCAACATTCCAGAAGGGTGAATTGAGGTCCCACCATCTTCAGCACAAATACTGGGGTTAGGGGAGGCATGGAGAACGGTCTGACAACAGACAGTTTGATTTCACACCATTAAACGTTCTGGAGAAAATGTATTTCATCATGAATTCTGGACAAGGTATATTACAATAATAACAGAGAGATCCTTTCCATCTTCCAGGCGCTTTACGAGTGGCGGGACAGCTTCTGGGTAGGGCCCTGGGAAGGGAGAGTGCTGTGGGCTCAGCACCTCCTCCATCCCTCCGCCCCCATCCTGCCCCTGGGAGCACAAGGCTCGCCCTGTGTTCTGGCCCCGGGACTGCACCGAGCTTGTCACATTGCAAGAATCATGAGCCAGCCAGAAGGAAAGGGCAGAGAGGCACCAGCGAGCCTCGAAAAACTAACCCCACCCTCCCCGCCTGTGGCCTGAAGTCACTGCGTTAGCCAGAACCTGGAGAAATAAAATCAATTTGATGTGTAGCTTGCTCTGGCTAATGATCTTTGAAGAGGATTGAGAGTCTAACGCTTCCATTTTCTCAGCAGGAAGGTGATCTGGGCAGGCAGGGGCAGCCCCAGAAGGTGAGGGCTGGGATTTGAGGGGCAGAAAGGGTTAGCGCTGTCATTTTGAGTGGTGACATGGGACGGGGTTGAGGGAAGGGCTGGTGTTGATGGAGCCTTTACTTGGACAGTCCTGTGGGCAGCGAGCAGGGAAGGAGGGGAGAGGCTGTGAACCCGCCTCCCACTGAGCAAGCCTAGCACAGGCGCCAATGCCAGCAAGGGCTTCAGGGCAGAGAAAGTTGGTGCCCAAACAGGAAGGGGTGTGAGAGAGAGTTAGGAAAGCCTGACTCTGGAAAAAACAACGGAAGGTGCCTGGGGAGGAAGGACAGTGGCTGGGAGCTGGAGAGAAAATCCAGTCTTGACTGGAGGGGACCAGGGGAGGCTTCAAGCTGCGCCCAGCTCAGCCACCTCAGACCAGCCAGCGGGGCCAGGACAGGAACCTGCACCTGGAGTGAGAGGCCCTGGACTCCAGTCCCCACTCTGCCATTTACCAGCTGTGTGGCCTCAGACCCTTCCTGATGATTTCAGGCCTCAGTCCCTGCATCTGTAGAATGGGGTGATGATGCTTCCTCCACAGGGTCCATGTGAGGAGGGAGTAAACCTGGCACATAGTAGGTGCTCAGTAAATGCTTGTGAGCCTGGACCACCCCTTTCTTGTACTCTTTATACACGGAGGATTCATGAGACAACAGTTGAGACAGGAGTCCTGCTGCCGAGGGAGGTCAGACGCCTGGCTGGCCAAACTCAGGTGTCCCCAAGGCCCTAATACCTCTCAGTTCACCTGCTTCAGGTGAGGTTGACCTCTCTGCCTTTTGGGGTTCCCCCAGAACAGAGCCTGAGACAAGGCCTTGGGTGCAGGTAGTGTAGGTGGGAGGTGACTCCAGGAAACTGGAGGGGCAGGGCAGTGAGATCTGGGTGGGGAGAAAGCCAATGCGAGGATGCCACTGGGCTGGTGATCAGTGTGGCCAATGCGAGGATGCCACTGGGCTGGTGATCAGTGTGGCCAATGCGAGGATGCCACTGGGCTGGTGATCAGTGTGGCCAATGCGAGGATGTCACTGGGTTGGTGATCAGTGTGGGCAACAGGGGCTCAGACCCACCAGGAACCCTCTGAAAAATCTGTGGGATCTGCCTCTGAGTTGTCCCTTCATGGGTGCAGACTATCCTCCCCCATTGGCAGAGGCTGTCCCGGGGGTGGAATCTCCCCAGCTTACCCTGCCCTTAGCTATGGAAAAAGCCCTGAGTCAGAAGACAGGAGGAAAGATGGGACCTACCCACACAGCCACACCTGAACTCACAGGGGTAAGGGGCTGTGGGCCCAGCAAGTATCTGCTGTACCTTCCCGCCAGCTGCCTGCATGAATATGAGCCCTCCGTTGGGCATGTTCTGTGATTGGCACCAGTCTCTCCATCAGCCTGTTAGAAAAGCACAGCTGGCTTTCAGGTGGTCTTAAGGTTGGTGAGACAAAAGTGTGAAGCTTCCACCATGTGAACACACAGGAGATCAGTGAGAGACAGAGAGACACTGGATCCTGACCATATTGTTGGAGCACCTGGATCCAGCCATACCTGAAGCTGTTCTAGCCCATGAATTTTCCTCTTCCTTATTTGAATTTGGGATTTTAGTCACTTAGAAAAGGACTCCTGATTACTACAAGTCCCTGCCATGTGCTGGCAGTTTCAAATGCACCATTTCACAGAGTCCCTCTGCAAGAGCTGGACAGAGCCAGGGCCAAAAGTCAGGCTTGGTCCAATTCAAAAGCTCATTATTATTTTTTTTCTCCCACCAGATCTGAGCTCCACTGAAAAGGCAGTTCATAAGAGAGCAAGGCAGCACCAGCCTGTGCCTAAGAGGGACGCTCCTGAAATCCTAGCCACTTCCTAAGCTGACTTCCTAAGTCACTTCCTAAGTAAGTGACTATAGGTGATTACTGCTTATTCAGTATCTCTGTTATTTTAATGAAAGACAATGCTGATTTGGAAAGGCAGGATCAGGCGCAACCTGTCCTGAGGGTTAGCCTTCCTTGCTGGTGGAGACCCAGGGCCACTGCGTCTCTGACACCACCGCAGGGGGACAACAGCCCAGATTCCAGCAGAGTTTGCTCTGGGGACCAGGCTGGTGGCGTCAGCCTCAAACGGGTACAGGCCACACCATGTTGTCAGAGATCCTTTGTGCTCTAAAAAGGGAATCCTGTCCTTGTTTGGTGGGTAGTTGGTGGGGGACACCCTGCTGGGGGAAAAAATAAAAAAGAACTTTTGCCCAGCAGGTGCAGTCCCTTAAGAAGCATAGCCTACTCTGCTCTGAGCAGTAGCAACAGAAGCGATCCCAGTGTGGGGTGAGAAACCCTACCCGGAAGCTTCCATCAGGGCCTTCCCGAAAGGCTGGCTCATCCCAGGACTGTGCACAGCCCACCATTATCTCATATCCTCTCCCACAGAAGACCATTGCCAGGATCTCCTGGCAGCCAGGGAAACACAGAACCTATGCTAACTTCATTAAAACCATGTGAAGAAGGTTTCTATATACAGGGAGGCCAAGGCGGGCGAATCACGAGGTCAAGAGATCAAAGCCAACATGGTAAAAATCTGTCTCTACTAAAAATGCAAAAATTAGTTGGGCATGGTGGCATGGGCCTGTAGTCCTAGCTCCTCAGGAGGCTGAGGCAGGAGAACCACTTGAACCTGGGAGGCGGAAGTTGCAGTGAACCGAGATTGCGCCACTGCACTCCAGCCTGGGCGACAGAGCCAGACTCTGTCTCAAAGAAAAAGAAAAGTTATATATATATGGAGAGAGAGAGAGAGACAGTTATGAGGAAAAAACACAGAATGTGGGTTGAAAAGCTCCAGGCTGTGGACCCAGCTGCGTCCTCACATTCCCTCTCAGGGCCTTGTGTTCTCATTGGTCCTGTGCAGGGGCTTCCTCTGAACAATGGGAGGGGAACCTTCAAAGCACCCCGTGCAGAATCCTCCCGGCGGCCATCCGGGCCAGCAGAGACGACTGCTGCCACAGGCCATCAGAGGCACCAGCCCCATGAGGCGCTCACCGCCCCTGCTCCTGGCTGAGTGCTGCCCCCCTGGGTCCCCACCTCTCCTGGAGGCAAAGCTCATCTTTGGTAGCATCTGCCTTCAGTCACGCCCAAGGGACTCTGTGACTCTCTCCTGTTCCCAAAATCTGCCTCAGCTCCGTCCTGCCACTGGGCAACCACATCCCCTGCAGCCCCTTCCAGGTCACAGCCTTTGATGCCAGGATGCGCCCTCAGACAAGACTCACTTGCCTCTGATCTATGCCACTGGGCTAGGTGCGTGGCAGGTCCCTGAGGTGCTGTCCATGGGCTGGAGCTGGAACTCCACCTGCAACCAGCAGACACCCCAAGCTGGAGGCCCCAGCGAGGCGGCGGCCAGGCCCTCTGTTTACTCCATCGCCAGGAGGGACCCCTAAGGTGCCCAGTTACCATCTGTAGACTGACTCAGCTCTGGAGGCTGCTTCAGGCTGGGGATCCTCATTGCAGTGCCCACCCTGGGGATAAAGCAGCCTCTGGCTGGGGAAGAGCCAGGCAGGGAAGATCCGAGAGCCATCCTGGATGGTGCGTCCTACAGAGTAGTGGCACTGCCGCCCAGAGAATCACACTCCGCAGGGAATGAGAGCAACACATTCCTATCTGGGACCAGGACTCAGCTGGCCCAGGGCACAACAAAACAGAGAGCATGGCAGGGCGGAGGGAAAGTGAGAACAGTGAGGAGCGATCATAGCTTGCGACTCTAGGGAAGTTTGCCCCCAGCAGGTACACACCCCACCTCGTCTCCAAAGCAAAAGCTATCCCAGCTCAGGTGACAATCCCTGTCAGGAAGCTTTCAGGGCTCTCTGCAAAGCCCACCATCGCCCCTAATTCTTGCTCAGAGGAGAGCGTGGCCCTGCTCTCCAAGCAGGCAGGAAAAAGTGGAATCGAGGCTAAATTCATAAAAATCATGCAGCGTTTTATTTTGCGGTTCCTACCAACTGCTCACCTGTGCCTTCGTTGCCTGTTGCCCTGAGGCCAGGTCTGACAGCTGATGGCACCTCCCAGCCCAGGGAGGAGCAGTCAGGGCAGCTCGAGATGTCAGTGGGGCAGAGCTCTTTAGAAACCTCACTTCTCCATCAAGCTCAAGCCTCAGCCAGCCACGTGATGAACGCTTTTACTGTTCCCTTTGAGAAAGGAGGACAGAAAATTTTCAAGGCTCATGCCATTTCTGTATTTCAAAAACAAAACAAAATGCACAAATCGAAACACCTGTGCCTCTGGCCTGTCTTGTAGCTGACCCAAATACTGCCGGCTTATGAGATAGCCAGGCTGAGGTCGTGAGGACCACCCCAGAGAGGGCAAGAAGGATAATAGGGCACATCCTCATCTCCACGGAGGTTCAGGCCGGTGGTTACGGCGGTGGGTCTCAGGGTAGCTGTGTCTTGGTAGGACGGCCCCTCCCTTTTCCTCTTCCATCATAGCTGCCTGCCTGCCCCTTGGGAAGCATCTGATTTGCAGGTACCTGAGTTTCCCAGCCCTGCGCTTGCCGGCGGCAGGATGGTGTGATTGTCGCACAGACGCTGCACAAGCTGCAAGCTGAGGGGTTGATGTGGTCCAGGAAGGGCAGGCCCTTGTGCAGCTTCCCCAGCTACGGAGGAAGGCGCAGGCTGCGGAAGGCACCACTGTTCCCGCAGGGAATGTGTCTCACTGGAGAAGACGAGGTGGCAGGGGAACAGTCACCACCTTCACACAGAGACAGAGCCTTGGCAGGGCCGCCCAGGGGAGCCACGTTGGAATCAAATGTCCTGACAGCCTAGAGAGCCAGACGTGGTGTGCTGGGCTGTGCATTTCAGGAGAAAGTTAGTACAGCCCAACAGAGAGATGACAGACAGGGGGCTCTGCTGGCAACGCGACCTCCTCTCCCACCAGGGCACCTGGCGAAACCTTGACCCAGTGGGATGAGAGAAGTCGTTTCTGAGTTCGTCCTGGAGCAGCCAGGGTAGCCCTGTTTGCTGGTCCCCTTCTGGGGGCCACACTGCCTGGGTTCGCTTTGGCCTGAAATGAAATGACCAAGTCTTGGTGCACTGGGGCATGGATGGGAAGGACGCTCAATCTTGTCGTCTCGAACTGCTCAAAGTGCAGACTTTTGGTGTCTGTATCAATGATAATTCTGCAACTGGGCTCTCGCTTTGCCTAACGGCCCACTGCACAGCCCTGTGCGATGCTAGGAGGTAACAGGCTGGCCCCTCATGGGGCACACCAAGCACAGAACCACCTCCTGCTGCCCAAGAACCCAGCTGCTCTCCTTTTCGTGCACACTCTCCTGGCATCAGCCCTGACCCACAGACAAGCAGTTTCTACAGATGCCCTGGATTTGGGTGGTACAAGAACAATCCCCTTTTGCCTTCCACTAGTGCCTCCCCACCTTGCAAGAGGTGAGTGCTCCACAGGCATCCCTGCGTCTCGCCCTCCAGCTGTTCCCACCCCATCCACCAAGCACAGACTCTGCTTCCTTCCCAGCCTTGAGCCAGGGTTTCATCCCCTCCTTCCCTGCTCAGTCCCTTTGCTGCCCTCTCTCCAGAATAACTGGCTCGCTCAGGAAAGTGTTTCTGGCAGATGAGGGCTTCTTAGTTACTGTAGCTGAGGTCGGAGTTCGGCTGCTGTTGCAAAGGGCCTGCAATTTCCTTTCATGCGGGGCAAGAAGGTGGTGCTCTCTGCAAAACTAATTCAAACCAAACACAAGCAAGGCCTGTTTTATTATCTCCCTTAAAAAGTGGAGCGAACAGGCCAGGCGCAGTGGCTCATGCCTGTAATCCCTGCACCTTGGGAAGCCGAGGCGGGCGGATCACCAGAGATCGGGAGTTCAAGACCAGCCTGGCCAACATGGTGAAGCCCTGTCTTTACTAAAAATACAAAAATTACCCAGACATGGTGGCACATGCCTGTAATCTCAGCTACTTGGAAGGCTGAGGCAGGAGAATCGCTCGAACCCAGGAGGCAGAGGTTGCAGTGAGCCAAGATTACACAACTGCACTCCAACCTGGGCAACAAGAGTGAGGCTCAGTCTCAAAAAAAAAAAAAAAAAAAAAGTGGAGCAAGCATACCACACAGATGTAAACACCGCATAACCAGGATTGATCTCTTCTCACTTTTGCCATGTGGAACTAGGCAGAAGAGCAAAATGAGAGATATGTGGAGGTAACTGCATTAGCCATGCGCTATAGAAAAAATCACAAGAATATCGCTCTAAGTTTCAGAACAGGCAGTGAGGTAGCCACAGCCAAAAGTGTACAGAGAAAGGAGGGCTCTGGACTCACTGAGTGTGCAGCCCAGGGACCGGCAGAGCCCCAGGGAGGTGAGTATGTGTAAGCAGGAGTGGCTGGAAGTGAGGTGTCGTGGTAAGACCACTGAAACAGGATCTGGCCTGCCGCGAACTGGCTGTGTGGCTTGGTTAAACCACTTACCTTCTCTGAGCACCTCATTTCCTCTGTCCAATAAGAGAGCTGGACTCAACCTCCTGTTTCCTTTCCAGCTCTAATGTCTTTGATACTATGACTCGGAATTATGAAAATGAAGATACTGAGAGAGAACACAGTAACCCCCTAGTTAATGCTTTAAATCTTGCTCTGTGTGTGATCTCTTAATTTGAATAATTAGGAATATCTGTGCTTTGCTCAAAGTCTGCACTTTGAACCGTTGGAGCTGAGGAGATTGAGCACCCTGACCGACCGTCCATGCCCCAATGCAAAGAATTGGTCATTTCATTGCAGGCCAAAGTGAACCTAGGCACAGCGTGGACCCCAGGAGGGGATCTGTAAACAGGGCCACCCCAGCTATTCCAGAATGAACCCAGAATCAGCTCTTCTCGCCCCTCTGGGCTGAAGTTTTGTCAGGTGCCTGGTGGGAGCCACCTTGCTTGTTATTAATATTTGTAACTTGGGCTGTATTAATTTTTTCCTGAAATAAACACGCCGGCACTCACATGTGTGGGAGTATATGGTCATGATAAAGAGCTCAACTTTTAAATAACCTGGTCTTTGTTTGCAATCTCTGGTCTAGTACTTCCCTTTCTAGGAGTCTACCTGAAAAAAGCGTCAGACATTCAAAGGTTAGTGTACAAAGATGTGTCATTTACCCTTAGTAGTTAAGGGGAAAAAAAAAAAGGCAAAAACAAAAAATGGAATTAAAATAAATTATGGTATAGCCCTGAACATGTTTTCATTTGAAAACATTGGAAAGTATTCATAGTGTGAACATACACACATACACATACACACCCACATACACGACACGTATTGCTAATATCCGCCGTGTTCTTTTCCTCTTGGAGACTGGATTCAGGTTCAGAATCCTTCTTAACACTGTGAGCAACCACTACCAGTCCATTGCGGTTGGCATTCAGATGAAACCTATGAGCCACCTCAGTGTGGGGACCCTTGAGTGACAAGCACAACAGTCACGTTCAGGACAGAAGAGGAAGCCAAGTGGACTCTCAGTAGCCCAGAGGCCCGGCAGAATCAGGTTCCTGAGGCTGTGATCCTTTCTCTCAGACCAAAGACCAGAATGGAGGCGGAGGGCCCAAAGGGGTTTGAGATATTCCAGTTTGGGAGGCTAAGATGGCACCAAGCATCGGGCAGCGGGCTAGGATCACAGAAGGTCAAGTGAAGGTGAGTGCCAGGTCACAACAGAGTCGTTTCCTAGGAGGAGGCTATCAGAAATTCGGTTCCTACTGCTTCACTTGGAATGATCAGAGCAGAAAAATGCTTTTGAGACAAACTCACAAGGTTCTAGGATTGCTTTCTTTCCCCAGATGGCGGGGTGACGGGAGTGCAGTGGGAGACGTAACCCCTTGGGAATGCAGGCTCCCAAGACTGAATGGGTAATGTGTAGTTTTTCTTAGTTGTTGGAGAATTGATAGACGTTTAGAGGAAACTCTTTCAAAAGAAATTTGCCTTAGATCTTCAGTCACCACGGGACCACTGAGATAACCAAGGTGGTACCTGAGGGTTTCTGGGTTGGCAGACAGAGGAGCCAATGGTACGTCTTGACATCCCAAGGGAAAGACCAGGAAGCGTGACTTGTCTCGTCTCTCCTTGTGGAGGGTGGATGCTCTCCGGGCAGGGAGATTAAGAGGCTGAGCCATGGAAATTCCTGGGCCACCCATCGGGCGGACAGAGGTAATCATGCTGCCAGGGGACACTTGGGCCCCTCACCTGCCCCTGACATGAAGGCCTGACTGCTCTCAGAGGCCATCTGTCTCCCCCTCCAACACCCTCCACCACCCTTGGGAGACTGTTTGCTCCAAGGACTACATTTCCTAGATTAGGTCCTTTATTAACCCTCGGCTGGCCGGGGGAAAATGGGCAGAGACAAGGGTCTTCTTGGCATCTTCATTTCTTCTCCCCCGCCCAACTCCATAAATCCATTCCAAGTTGATGATATTTGCAGAGTATATTTTCGTGGGTCTCCATAATCCCTTCAGAATATTAAGGCTGCATTACTTTATCTTTGGTTACATTAACTTCAATTTTCCTTATGAGTAAGTATTTGGCTAAAAATTAATATAGTGAAGTTGAAAAGAATCTTATGATAGGAAAAAGACTAATTTCATCTCTGGCTGCTCAGATCCCGGAGTACACTGGGGTTAATGTAATTAACTTACAATTTGAGCCCGGGTTGTGTACATACACTGAATCTCCCCGCTGGAAACGAGATTAGATTTTATTACTCTATATATCCTGGTTATCTTCACCGCGCCTCCAATATTACTTCCCACAATGACTTCAAGGCTCTGTGCTGCAATGAAAATGCAGAACCATCTGGTACTGAGCCCATGCAGTTTATTTAAGGATTTAATTAAATGCTCTAAATGGAGAGCTTCTCTGAATTAACATTTTAAATGTGACTTATTGCAGGTTTAATATTGTCTTAATGCCAACCTGGGAAACTCCATCGCCAAGTTGTTGATGTTCAAATTGAATTGATTTGGGTGGCTCCAGGGGGACCCATTAATTAATCTAAACAACTAATGGGGATTGGTTCTGACTTTTGATGAAGATTATTTACTGAGACAATTTGCAATGAATAAAGAGTCACAGTAGGCAAATGCTTAATTGAATTCAAAAAAGTCTCATTGTGTTTAATATCAGGGATGCATCGTGTGAGTAAGCTTTGAAATACCATGAAAGGGGCGATTGCTTCAATCTTCTTAGCTGTGCACTAATAACAAAGCAAATGGGTAATTACATTTTCCTGGGTAATTTGCTGCTTGCAAAAGGACAACAGGTCTGGCTGGCTAATCGCTTCCTTGGAAAGAAATTTCTAAAAGCACAAACTTTGCCCTTGGATGGCTTGTGGGCCTACTGGCTGCCCAAAGGCAAGAGGGTCACAGGTCCCGGTCACAGGAAACCCCTGCCACCTTCTGCTCCCTACCCACTCCCCACCCATCAAGAACTTGCCCGCCTGAGAAAGCCCTTCTCCCACCCCCACCCCTCTCCCCAGCCCGCACCCCACCTCCAACTCCCTGTTGCTTTGATTCCAGCTGAATGAAGTGAGGAAGAGTGTGCATGTTCGTCCATCCTTTGGTTTTCACCTTCTGGGTCAATGCATGTCAGACCTTCACTTCCAGGAAAATGGAAGGTCTAGAGTAAACACCTCTTTACAGAATGAAAGCAGCCTAGGCAGGGACTGGAGCCCTCCCCCTCTGCCCTTTCCAGCCCCACTCCTGCCCCACATCCTGGCCTCCACAACTGGTACTGCCTCCATCCTGTCCCTCCTTCAAGGTCCAAGACAGCCCCCAGCAGCCTGCAGCAGCCTGCAGCATCCCCAGATCACCACGGCTCCCTGTGCCCCCTCCCCTGATGATCAGGGGGCTTTACCTGGCTTCTTAAAGTGTGGCTCAGGATCAGCAGCATGAACATCACCTGGGCAAACTGGACATGCAGGCTCTCGAGCCACACCCCAACCCAGTGAATCAGAATCTGCATTTTGACAAGAATCCCAGGTGACCCGTGTGCATGTCAACTTTAGATGCACCAATCCAGGGCACTTTTTCCACGGCAGTTATCGAAGGAGCTTTCTTTCTCTCCCCACTCACTCGCATGCAAACTCCTCCAGAGCAGCACTCAGGGCTTCGCTTCCCTCATACCTACAGCAGCACTTGCGGCTGGAAAAAGCTAATTAAAAGGGCTGAAGTGACTTAATGATTTCTCTCCAATCCTCTCCTCTACCTGCCTTGGTAGGGGTCTTGGGAGTTGACGATATTGCACTGACTGAGTACGACAGAAGCCTAACCTCGACAAGGGCAGGATGCACCTGCTTCCTATGGGGAGCCTCTCAGAGCCCAGGGCCTGGGGAATGCTCAGTAAATATGTATGGAATTGACTGAGCCAGTCATTACGGTGGGCTGGTCCTTCACATACACATCTGGATGCGTGAAAACAGTTCCTGTAGACATAGCTCTAAATAGTGACTGTCCTCCCGAGAGAGGACTTAGAGCCTCTGGAAATGTCCCTCAACTCTATGTCCTACCACTCAGAGCTCCCAAATGCAGATTTGTTCATGTTTTCATGGGAAGTACATCTAGGATCTGATTTTGTAAAGCCTAACCTAATGTGATATTTACCAGACAAATTAATGATGAAAAGGCGATCCATGTGGCAGAAGATTTTATATTGGCTTATAAAAAGAAGGTTATAAAATGGCTCGTCCCACAGAGGAAGCTCCCTAGTGCACTTACATTTTGTTTCAGGCCACTAGTGACTTAACTAAGAGTTGAAGAGGTATGGAGTAATAAAAACAAAACTAAATTTTTAAAAAGCCCCGCTGGCCATGGCAAAGTAAACAAACAGCAGAGCAAAAAGACCACAGAGGGAGGGAAGGTGGGACCCTGCACTCCAGATGTCTGGCACCTCCTCCCTGAGCAGGCTGGGTCCATCTTCACGTAGCAAGCACAATGGGGCAGCAACTGATACTTGCAAACCCTACATCTGGCAAGAGATTAATACACAAAGTATATAAGGACCTAGACTATTCAATAGTAAGAAAACTAATAACCCAGTTAAAAAATGTGCAAAGCACCTGAGTAGACATTTCTCCAAAGAAGATGTACAAATGGTCAACAGGTATATGAAGAAATGCTCAACATCAGGAATAATCAGGGAAATGCAAATTAAAATTACAATAAGACGTCACCTCACACTTGTTAGAATCACTATTATGAAGAAGACAAAAGATAACAGGAGTTGTTGAGGATGTGGAAGAAGGGAACCCTTGCACACTGTTGATGGGAATGTAAATTAGTATAGCCATTTTGGAAAACAGTAGGAGGTTCCTCAAAAAATTAAAAATAGAACTCCATATGATCCAGCAATCCCACTACTGGGTACATATCCAAAGGAAATAAACTCAGTATGTTGAAGAGATATTTGCACTCCCATGTTTATTATAGCACTATTCACAGTAGCCAAAATATGGAATCAACTTGTGTCCATCAATGGATGAATTTTTTTAAATGTGGTATATATACACAATGGAATATTATTAAGCCTGTTGTATTCTTGAAAATTGCCAAGAGAGTACTTTTTAAGTCTTCTCACCAAAAAAATAAGTATATGAGTAACGCATATGTTAAGTAGCTCAAGTTAGACATTCCTTAATGTATATATACTTAAGAACATGTTGTACAGGATAAATATATATACTTTTCATTGTCAATTGAAAAATAAATTTTAAAAGGCAATCTATGGGGCTGGGAGCAGTGGCTCACATCTATAATCCCAGCACTTTGGGAGGTCAAAGTGGGTGGATCACCTGAAGTCAGGAGTTCGAGACCAGCCTGGCCAGCATGGTGAAACCCTGTCTCTACTAAAAATACAAAAACATTAGCTGGGCGTGGTGGTGTGCACCTGTAATCCCAGCTACTCAGGAGGCTGAGTTAGGAGAATTGCTTGAACCCAGGAGGCGAAAGTTGCAGTGAGCCAAGATCGCACCACTGCACTCCAGCCTGGGTGACAGAGTGAGACTCCATCTCAAAAAACAAATAAATAAAAAATAAAAGGGGTGAGGTGGCAAGCGCCTGTGGTCCCAGCTACTTGGGAGGCTGAGGCAGGAGAATGGCGTAAACCCAGGAGGCGGAGGTTACAGTGAGCTGAGATCCGGCCACTGCACTCCAGCCTGGGCGACAGAGCGAGACTCCATCTCAAAAAAATAAATAAATAAAAGGCAACCTATGGAATGGGAGAAGATCTTATTTTTTGAGGTCAAGAGATTGAGACCATCCTGCCCAACATGGTGAAACCCTGTCTCTACTAAAAATACAAAAATTAGCTGGGCATGGTGGTGTGAACCTATAGTTCCAGCTACTCAGGAGGCTGAAGCAGGAGAATCGTCTGAACCCGGGAGGTGGAGATTGCAGTGAGCCAAGATCACACCTGGCCAACAGAGTGAGACTCCATCTCAAAAAAAAAGAAAAGCATTTTTCACAATAACCAAGATGTAGAAGTAACCTGACTGCCCATTTACTGATGAATGGATAAATAAAATATGGCAAATACAATGGAATACCATTCATCCTTTAAAAAGAAGGAAGTCCTGCCATATGTAACAACATGCATGAATCTGGAGGACATAATGGTAAGTAAAATAAGCCAGACACAAAGGAAAAGCAATGCATGATTCCACTCATATGAGGTATCTAATAGTCAGACTCATATAAGCAGAGAGTAGAATGGTTAGTTGCCCATAACTGGGGAGAGGAAAGGGCGGAACAGCTGTTCATTGTGTATAAAGTTTCAGTTGCACCAGATGAAAAGTTCTAGAGGTCTTCTGTACACCATTGTGCTTATACTTATCAATAATATACTACACACTTAAAAATGTGGTAAGAGGGTGCTATGGTCTGAATGTTTGTGTCTCCCTAAAATTCATATGTTGAAATTTAATCCCCAGGTGATAGTTTTAAGAGGTAGGGCCTTTGGGAGATGATTAGATTGTGAGGGATCTGCCATCATGGATGGGATTAGGGGCTCTTATAAAAGATCCCTGAGGCCAAGATACAACAACAAAGAAATTATGATATCCCCAATGAACATAGACACGAAAATCCTCGACAAAATACCAGCAAACTGGATCCAGCAGCACATCAAAAAGATAATCCACCAAGTTCAAATGGGCTTGATTCCAGGGATGCAAGGATGGTTCAATATATGCAAATCAATAAATGTGATTCACCACATAAACAGAATTTAAAACAAAAACCACATGATCATCTCAATAGATGTAGAAAAAAGCATTCAATAAAATCCAACACCCCTTCATGATAAAAGCCCTCAAAAAAATTAGGCATCAAAGGTACATACCTCAAAACAATAAGAGTCATTTATGACAAACCCACGGCCAATATCACACTGAATAGGCAAAGGTTGGAAGTATTCCCCCTAAGAACTGAAACATGACAAGGATGTCCACTCTCACCAATACTATTCAACATAGTACTGGAAGTCCTAGCCAGAGCAATCAGGCAAGAGAAAGAAATAAAAGGCATCCAAATTGGAAAAGAGGGTGTCAAATTATCTTTCTTCACTGATGATATAATTCTATAACTAGAAAACATAAAGATTCCACCAAAATACTCCTAAACTTAATAAATAACCAGTAAAGTTTCAGGATACAAAACCAATATACCAAAATCAGTAGCATTTCTATACCCCAATAATGTTCAAATTGAGAAACAAATAAAGAATGTAGTTCCATTTGTAATAGTCACACACACACAAATACCTAGGAATACATCTAATCAAGTAGGTGAAAAATGTCTACAAGGAGGACTACCAAACACTGCTGAAATAAATTATAGATGACACAAAAAAATGGAAAAACATTCCATGCTCACGGATTGGAAGAACTAATATCATCAAAATATCCATACTGCCCAAAGCAAGCTATAGATTCAATGCAATTCTTATCAAATTACCAATGTCATTCTTCACAGAATTAGAAAAAACTATTCTAAAATTCATACGGAACCAAAAAACAGCCCAAATAGCCAAAGCAATCCTAAGCAAAAGGAACAAAGGAGGAGGCTCACATTACCTGACTTCAAACTACACTACAAGGCTGCAATAACCAAAACAGTATGGTGCTGGTATAAAAATAGACATATAGACTAATGGAACAGAATAGAGAACCAAGAAATAAAGCTGCATAATTACAACCAACTGATCTTTGACAAAGTCAACAAAAATAAATAATGGGGAAAGGACATCCTATTCAATAAACGGTATTGGGAAAACTGGCCAGCCATATGCAGAAGAATGAAACTTGACCCCCACCTCTCACCATATGCAAAAATGAACTCAAGACGGATTAAAGACTTAAACATAAGATCTCGACCTATAAAAATCCTAGAAGAAAACCTAGGAAATACTTTTCTGGACATTGGCCTAGGCAAAGAATTTATGACTAAATCTTTAACAGCAAACACAATAAAACCAAAAATTGACAATTGGGACCTAATTAAACTAAGGAGCTTCTGTACAGTGATATAAATTATCAACAGAATAAACAGACAACTTACAGAATGGGAGAGAAATTTGCAAAATATGCATCTGACAAAGGATTCATGTCCATAATCTATAAGAAGCTTAAGCAAATCAAGAAGAAGAAAAGAAACAACTCCATTAAAAAGTAGGCGAAGGACACACAAAGACACTGCTCAAAAGAAAACATATAAGAGGGGCCGGGCGCGGTGGCTCAAGCCTGTAATCCCAGCACTTTGGGAGGCCGAGACGGGCGGATCACGAGGTCAGGAGATCGAGACCATCCTGGCTAACATGGTGAAACCCCGTCTCTACTAAAAAATACAAAAAACTAGCCAGGCGAGGTGGCGGGTGCCTGTAGTCCCAGCTACTCGGGAGGCTGAGGCAGGAGAATGGTCTAAACCCGGGAGGCGGAGCTTGCAGTGAGCTGAGATCCGGCCACTGCACCCCAGCCTGGGCGACAGAGCAAGACTCTGTCTCAAAAAAAAAAAAGAAAAAGAAAAAAGAAAACATATAAGAGGTCAACAACATATTTTTTTAAATGTTCAACATCACTAATCATCAGAGAAATGCAAACCAAAACCACAATGAGATACCATCTCACACCAGTCAGAATGGGTATCATTAAAAGGTCAAAAAATAACAAATGTTGGCAAGGTTGCAGCAAAAAGGAAATGCTTATACACAGTTGATGGGATTGTAAATTAGTTCAGCCCTTGTGGAAAGCAGGTTGGAGATTTCTCAAAGAACTAAAAGTAGAATTATTATTCAACCCAGCAATCCCATTACTGGGTATATACCCAAAGGAAGATAAATCATTCTACCAAAATGACACCTGCACTGACACATTTTTCCCAGCACTATTCACAACAGCAAAGACATAGAATCAACCAAGGTGCCCATCAATGGGGGATTAGATAAAGAAATGTGGTACATATACACCATGGAATAGTATGCAGCCATGAAAAAGAATGAAATTACGTCCTTTACAGCAACATGGACACAGCTGGAGGTCACTATCCTAAGTGAATTAATGCAGACACAGAAAACCAAATGCCACATGTTCTCACTTATAAACAGGAGTTAAACAATGAGTAAAAGTGGACATAATTATGGAAGTAATAGACACTGGGGATTCTAAAAGGAGGTGGGGTAAGGACTGAAAAACTATCTATTGTGTACAACATTAACTATTTGGGTGACAGTTTCAGCTGAAGCTCAAACCTCAGCATGATGCAATATATCCATGCAACAAACCTGCACATGTACCCCCAAATCTAAAATAAATTTTTAAAAATTTAAAAATAATAAAAGAGGATGGCACAGTGGCTCACACCTGTAATCCCAGCACTTTGGGAGGCCGAGGTGGGTGGATCACCTGAGGTCAGGAGTTTGAGACCAGCCTGACCAATATGGTGAAGCCCCATCTCTATTAAAAATACAAAAATTAGCCAGGCATGGTGGCAAGTGCCTGTAGTCCCAACTACTCCGGAGGCTGAGACAGGAGAATTGCTTGAATCCAGGAGGCAGAGGTTGCAGTGAGCTGAGATTGTGCCACTGCACTCCAGCATGGGCGACAGAGCGAGACTCCATCTCAAATAAATAAATAAATAAATAAATAATAAAAGAGTACCAAGGGAGCTTGTTCACTCCTGTTACATGAATACACAGAAGTTGACATCCATGAGGAGCAAGCCCTCACCAGACACAGAATCTGATGGCAACTTGATCTTGGACTTTCCAGCTTCCAGAGCTGTAAGCAAGAAATTTCTGTTGCTTATAAATTGCCCAGTCTGAGGCATTTTGTTATAGCAGCCTGAGTAGACTAAGACAGAGGTTTAAGACATTGTACAATGTTAATTTCTTAGTTTTAATAAAGGTGCCACGGTTATTGTAAGATGTTGACATTAGGAGAAGCTGGGGGAAGGGTATGGGCCGACTTCTCCGTTCTGGCACTATTGCCATGTTGGGCTAGATTGTTCATTGTTGTGGCGCCATCCTGTGTGTCACAGGATGTTCAGCAGCTTCCCTGTCCTCTACCACCCACTAGATACCAGGAAGAACTGCACCCCATCTCAGGATGGGACAACCAAGAGTGTCTCCTGACATTGCCAAATTGATGTTGCTCCTAGTTGAGAATCAGGAACTCTCTGCATCATCTTTGCATTATAGATAAATCTAAAATTGTTTCAAAATAGAAAGTTTATACCAAAAAAGACCAACTGAAGTTAAAGCATCTCAGAAACAATGATGTCTTACAAGTCGACAGGGGAATCATTCCAATGATCAGCATTTTATTGACACACGAGTTCCAAATATTACCGCTCCTGGACTCCCACTCACCCTGCCCTGCCTGCTGGGGCACTTGCGCTTGTTCGTGTCTGAATACCCCAACCCCCACCAGGCGGAATTGTCCGTCCTCTTCTGCCTGTTCTGCTTCAGTTACCTAAGGTGCGAAACGGATTTCTTTTTTTTTTTTTGGGACGGAGTCTCGCTGTGTCACCCAGGCTGGAGTGCAGTGGCCCGATCTCGGCTCACTGCAAGCTCCGCCTCCCGGGTTTACGCCATTCTCCTGCCTCAGCCTCCGAGTAGCTGGGACTACAGGCGCCCGCCACCATGCCCGGCTAGTTTTTTGTATTTTTAGTAGAGACGGGGTTTCACCATGTTAGCCAGGATGGTCTCGATCTCCTGACTTCGTGATCGACCCGCCTCGGCCTCCCAAAGTACTGGGATTACAGGCTTGAGCCACCGCGCCGGCCTGCGAAACGGATTTCGAAAATGAGGTGCACCTAGATGAATGACGTGGCTGTCCCAGGCACTAATTGCCCATCTAAATTACCTTTTACTTTTTTTTTTTTTTTGAGACAGAGTCTTGCTCTGTCACCCAGGCTGGAGCACAGTGGCACGATCTTGGCTCACTGCAATCTCCCAGGTTCAAGCGATTCTCCTGCCTCAGTCTCCCAAGTAGCTGGGATTGCAGGTGCACGCCACCACGCCCAGCCAATGTTTGTATTTTTAGTAGAGACAGGGTTTCGCCATGTTGGCCAGGCTGGTCTCAAACTCCTGGCCTCAAGTGATCTGCCCGCCTCGGGCTCCCAAAGTGCCGGGATTATAAGCATGGGCCAGTAATTAAATTAATTAAAATTACCTTTTAATCATGGGTAATATTGTGCATTTGTTGCTCTCATAACTTTGGTGAATGTTGAATCAAAGTTTAATTCTTTAACCCAGTGATTCTATGTCCGAGAGTATTCCCCTGTGATACACGAGCACAACTGCAGAGAGAGACATGTGCCGAGATATGCAGCGCAGCACCATTTCTAATAGTGACTATTTAAAAAACAAAAAAAAACCTAAATAAATAAATCAGCTCTGACCCATAAACTGGAATGCTGTATCTATTAAAATAAAATTGAAATCAGTCTACATCTAAATGAAATTGTCCAAGATCTATTACAGAGTGAAAAAAAGGATTAAAACTGTAGATGTGGTATGATCCTAATTGTGTAAAAAAAAGAAAGAAAATATAGATATTTGTTATGTATCCACACACAATTTCTGGAAGGATATTCAGGATATTCAGGAACCTGTTACTTACAGTTGTCTGAGGAACAAGACTGAGAAGTTTAGCGGGTTGAAGAAGGTGGGGGCGTCGCTTACTCTTAAGCCAATACCTTTCTGTATCTTTCTACTTCTCAGGACGTAAACTAGCTTCTGCTCAGTACACAGTGATCTCTTCCTGGCCATTAGCCTGTTGAAATCCAGACAGACCAGACTCTAGGAAAAATAAATTCTGAATTAATAATATAAATAAATTGAATTGAAGGTAATAGTTTCACCCACAGGATGAACTACAGTTTCCCTCACTGCACAGAGGGTTCATCACACATCCTCTTGAAATAATCAGGTTTTCAAACCCTTTAAAAACCAGATCCAAGTTTTTTTGTTGTTGTTTTAGTTTTTGTTTTTTTCAAGATGGAGTCTCGCTCTGTCGCCCAGGCTGGAGTGCAGTGGCTCAATCTCGGCTCACTGCAACCTCCACCTCCCGGGGTTCAAGCAATTCTCCTGCCTTAGCCTCCTGAGTAGCTGAGATTATAGGCACGCGCCACCATATCTGGCTAATTTTTGTATTTTTAGTAGAGATGGGGCTTCACCATATTGGCCAGGCTGGTCTCGAACTCCTGACCTCAGGTGATCCATCCGCCTCAGCCTCCCAAAGTGCTGGGATTACAGGCGTGAGCCACTGTGCCTGGCCTGGATCCAAGTTTTTAAAATGCAATTTATATATACCTTAATTAAATATAGAAAAATAACACAAATAGAAGCCTTGTGATTAGAGAATGTCTGAGGTATATCAGAGAGAGCTGGGTCAGCAGACTGCATGGGGATGCTGTTTGGAGAAGCACATGTGTGGGACCTCCCCCAGAAGCCCCCTGTCTTCCCACCCATATGGCACGCCTCTCCTGACAGCCAGCAGGGCGGAGGGTAGCAGCCGGGGGAATGGAATCTGTCTGCTTAAGAGCTATGGGGGACTCAAGGGACATGCCACCCACCAGGGCCTGTCCACCCTCTCCCCAACATGCCTTTCAGTGACATCCCTCTAGTTTAGGAGGGATGAGGCAACTCCTTTTAGTAGGACTTTTGTGTACAAAAATTAAGAAAGTAGAAAATTACTTGCACTGGTTGCATTAGATATATAATCTATAATATATTCATTTAAACCCTGTGAGTAGCCAAGAGGATACAGAGAAGGACACTAGCTAAAAATACTAAGCATAGGCTGGGAGCTGTGACTGTATCAGTGAAAAAAAAAAAAAAAAAAAAAAAAACTCACATATCCAGGCCAGACACAGTGACTCATGCCTATAACCCCAGTATTTTAAGAGGCTGAGGCAGGAGCATTGCTCGAGACCAGGCATTCACAACCAGCCTGGGCAACATAGTGAAGCTTTGTCTCTCCAAAACATTAGCTGGGCGTGGTGGTGCATGCCTCCAGCCTCTCAGGAGGCTGAGGTGGGCTGATGGCTTGCACCTGGGAGTTTGAGGCTGCATTGAGCCATGATCGTGCCACTGCACTCCAGCTTGAGCCTGGGTGACAGAGTGAGACCCTGTCTCAAATAATAATAATAATAATAACAACAACAACAATGCTTCCTAACTACCAGGGTCACCAGCTTAGCACTGAAGACCCTGCATCTGGGGGATCCTCAGTCCTGAGCAAACCAAGACTGTTGTTCACCTTACACTATTAAGGAACATGAATGCACCAAAGCACAAGGCCAGGAGGCCAAGAAGACAGCCAGAGAGGACCAGCCTTTAATGAGGGCCTAGAAGCTGACAGGGGTCCGGCCACCACTTCATGTGGGTCTACCCACACCCAACTGGGGCACAAAACCTTTGCATAAACACCCCACGAGGAGGAGCCTCTGCAGCTGCCCCCTCCTTAGAATCCCGTGTGCTCCCATCACCCGCAGCTTCCACAGGGCCTGAGGATGAGCACATTGAAGAGCCGGGATGCGGGCAGCAGTGTGGAGGGGATTTCCCTTTTTGTCTCTGGCTCTTTCTCGAGGGTCTTGCGCAAGCAGGAGGTGGGAAGAGCAAGAATTAACAAACTTTTGCAGAAGCCACCACCTCAGCCTTGGTCTGTGATTCCTAGCACATCTTGGATAAAATAGTCTATCAAAGAGAAAACCAGCAGAGAACTACGAATAGGCTGTGGACATGGCTCCCATGACCACAGTCGGAGCAGGAACAGCGGCAGGCTGCCTGCACTCCAGAGCAGCTGGAGGCTCGGACAGTTCCGCACACTCCACCTGGTTCTGAGTGTTGTCATCAGGTGGAAAGGAGTGAGAGAAAATCCTACTTGAATATAGCAGAATCACAAGGAAAAACTCAACTAGACCCCAGGACCCTGCCAAGAACTGCTGCCACGCTGCTGACCCAAGAAAGAGAGGCCAGTAGGGTTTTGCTTTGTTTTGTTTTGTTTTTCCAGCAAATAGACATGATGGCAAGTGTCAGTTGGTTCTGGAAATTCCTTTCCTCCTGAAAGAATGAATAAAAAGACAAGGAAGGCCAGGCGCGGTGGCTCATGCCTGTAATTCCAGCACTTTGGGAGGCCGAGGTGGGTGGATCATGAGGTCAGGAGTTCGAGACCAGCCTGACCAACATGTCAAAACCCCGTCTCTACTAAAAACACAAAAATTAGCTGGGTGTGGTGGTGCATGCCTGTAATCCCAGCTACTCGGGAGGCTGAGGCAGGAGAATCGCTTGAACCTGGGAGACAAAGGTTGCAGCGAGCCAAGATTGTACCATTGCACTCCAGCCTGGGTAAAAGAGCGAAACTCCGTCTCAAAAAAAGAAAAAAAAAAAAAAGAAGACAAGACAAGAAAAACAATAAGCCCATGGAAAAAAGGTGACACAGGACAAGGAAAAAGGAACAGAACTTTGCAGACTTGGAGGAAGCACAGATTCTACACGAGGTCTGGGGAAGTTTTAGGAAGTTGTTTGACATGAGATGCAAGAAACATGGTCTCGGTGAAAGAGAAATCAAACACTCAAAGCCAGAAAGCAGCAGAACGGCCAAAGGAGTCCCGACTCTTGTGACACTCATGGTTCTGAGAAAAGAGAAATGGTGCAGGTTGACGTCATCCTAGAAAGCAGAGAAGGGAGTGGAGCTGGTTTGGAGCGTACATTTGATATCAGCCGTGAGTAGGCATTTTAAGTGCGGCAAGCAGTATGAGAGGCTGGGCTCCTCACTGAAGGGGTGCCTGTTGCAGGGTTTCTGGGGGTGGATGTGGCAGGTGGTCATGGGAAGCACCTGCAGGGGAGGGGGGAAGTGGGACACAGAAGGTGAAGCAGCCTCAAAAGGGTGAGATAGCAACATGTCGCCTTCGAGAGAGGACGGAGCTTAATCCCCCTGCGGAACTCTGAAAAATGGCGTCCTTGTGATATGCCTCAGAGTTATCTCACCAAAACAGCAAGAAAGATGAGGTCTTTATTCACTTACTCCCACCCACCAGTCACTGGATCAGAGCTGCTCCCTGGAGGTGCTAATTCCTTGGGGCTTCCTAATTCCTACTGTTCACAGGCCGAGAGAACTCCTGGGAACAGAGGGCCTCAGGCAAGGAGCCTCAATGCAGCCATAGCTGGGAACCACAGCAGTACGTCAGAGCAGGGGCCATGTCTCTTTCCACAAGGGTAGGAGGAGTGGCCAGAAGACGCATGGGCAGGGCCAGGAACATGAGCTCGACTGAGAAGATGGTGCTGCGGGTGGTGGGATATAAGGGTGAGTCCATAGATCGGAATGGTGTTTGTAAAAACTTGACCTCAGCCGGGCATGGCGGCTCACGCCTGTAATCCCAACACTTTGGGAGGCCAAGGTGGGTAGATCACCTGAGGTCAGGAGTTCGAGACCACCCTGGGCCACATGGTGAAACCCCATCTCTACTAAAATACAAAATTAGCCGGGTGTGGTGGCGCATACCTGTAGTCCCAGCAACTCAGGAGGCATGAGAATCACTTGAGCCGGGGAGGTGGAGGTTGTAGAGAGCCAAGATCATGCCACTGCACTGCAGCCTGGGTGACAGAGTAAGACTCCGTCTCAAAACAAAACAAAACAAAAAACTCGGCCTGGGCCAGGCACAGTGACTCACACCTGTAATCCCAGCACTTTGGGAGGCCAAGGCAGGAAGATCCACTGAGCCCAGGAGTTTGAGACCAGCCTGGGCAATGTAGGGAGACCCTTTCTCTACAAAAACATTTAAAAAATTAGCCAGGCTTGGTGGGTCACACCTGTAGTCCCAGCTACTCAGGAGGCTGAGCAGGGAGGATACCTTGAGCCTGGGAAGTGGAGGCTACAGTGAGCCATAATTGCCCCACTGTACTCCAGCCCGGGGACAAAGTGAGATGCTGCCTCAAAAAATAAATAGACAGATAAGTAAATAAACAAATAAATAGCTGCCTAGGCAGTTCGGACTTGATATGCAGGAGTTGGGACTCATGGCACCGCTTCAGTCTCTTGGGTTGGGTCTTAAACAAGGGTGTACTGGCTTGAATTGTGTCCCCCCAGAATTCACGGTTCAAGGTTCAGAATCTGTGAATGTGGTCTACTGTGTAAATAGGGCCTCTGCAGGTGTAATGAAAGTTAAGATGAGGTTCTACTGGATTACAGGAGGCCCTAAATTGGATATGACTGGTGTCCTTTGAAAACAAAAAGAAGAGAAGACACACACGCGCACACACACACACACACACACACACAGAGGCCATGTGAAGATGGAGCAGATATCAAAGGGAGGCAGCTGCAGGCCAAAGGACACCAACGTTGCCAGGAGCCCCCAGAAACTAGGAAGAGGCACGGGTTAGATCCTCCCCTGCAGCCTCCAGAAGGAACTGATCCTGCCGACCCCTCGATACTGGACGTCTGGCCTTCTGAACTGTGAGAGGACATGCTTCTGTGGGTTCAAGTCCCACAGTGTGTGGTACTTGGCTACAGTAGCCCCAGAAAACTGCCACTAAGGGTTAGGCGAGGAAGACCAGGCTGAAGGCCCGTGGGAACGGGCTGGAGGGAGGAAACCCAAGTCGCGGAACTCCTACAATGCTGGTCCTTCGAGTCTCAGGCAGAAAGCTGTTTCCCCATCAACGCCAACCAACTCTTCCTGGCTAAGTCATATAACCCTGCCATACGATCTCACACCTATCCTTTGCCTGCAGCATTTCTGTGGTTTATCTGGGCAGGGGCTTTGGGGATGATGCTGAAAACCACTTTGGAAGGAAAAAGACAACAAACATGATGACAGATAATGTCTAGAGTTTGAAGGAGTGGGGACAAGTCTCATGACCTAAGAGTTGAGCTGCTACTCTTTTTTCTTTTTTCTTTTTTCCTTTTCTTTTTTTTTTTTTTTTTTTTTTTTTTTTTTTTTGAGATGCAGTCTCCCTCTCTTGACTAGGCTAAAGTGCAATGGCACGATCTCAGCTCACTGCAACCTCCACCTCCCAGGTTCAAGCAATTCTCCTGCCTCAGTCCTCAAGTAGCTGGGATTACAGGGGTGCACCACCACGCCCAGCTAATTTTTGTACTTTTAGTAGAGATAAGGTTTCACTATGTTGGTCAGGCTGGTCTTGAACTCCTGACCTCAGGTGATCCACCTGCCTCAGCCTCCCTAAGTGCTGGGATTACAGGCAAAAGCCACATCTCCCAGCCTGAGCTGCTACTCTTAACAATGTGGTCCATGTCAAGGAAACTGTGGGGAGAAGTGGAGGGAAGGAGAAGAAAGGTGATGAATTTAGTGTCCATCCTGTAAGATTTAAGACCAGAGCCCACAAGGAGGGAGAGAGTTAAAATCACCAATGGCTTTTGAAACAAAACTAAATACCATAACAGAGCAAATCATTGCTGATAGGTAATCCAACTTAGAGACTCTGAGTGGTGAATTTATAACCTAAACAAGCATCTCCATACATGCAGCATGCTTCCTCTCCCCTTGTCTAGCAAAAGACACAGTAGGTGCTATCGCTTCTCTCCTATGCCTCCTGGAAAGCATGTGTGATAAGAACTAAAGAGATAAATACCTGAACTGTCTACTCGGGCGCCCTTCATAAACACAGACAAACAAGCTGTGCCCCTTCACTCTTGAAAAGTCACTAATCTGGGCAGATCTGCCCAACTTCCGCATCGAGAATGTTCCTCTTTGGGCATGATCCTCTCTGACAGCCACACCTGTTGTTCTCAAGCCACACCATCATTAAACACTGCAGGTATTGGTCTCTGAGACTCAGCAATGGGACAGACAGGCTTAAACAATTCCCCACCGATGCCAAACACTCGTTTCCTTCTCCAGTGATGTTGGGTCATCTGTGGGACAAACATGGCTTGTTATCCTTAGAATGACATGACTTCAGAACTGGAAAGTGCAGGCCAGGCACGGTGGCTCACATCTGTAATCCCAGCACTTTGGGAGGCCGAGGCAGGTGGGTCACCTGAGGCCAGGAGTTTGAGACCAGCCTGGGCAACATGGTGAAACCCCGTCTCTACTAAAGATACAAAAAATTAGCTGGGCGTGGCAGCGCACTCCTGTAATCCCAGCTACTGAGGAGGCTAAGGCAGGAGAATTGCTTGAACCCGGGAGGCAGAGGTGGCTGTGAGCTGAGTTCTCACCACTGCACTCCAGCCTGGGCGACAGAGTGAGACTCCATCTCGAAAAAAAGAAAAGAAAAGAAACACATATGTGGTTGTCGTGACTGAGTGGGTCTAGTGTGTAGGGATCAGGGCACCCTACTACTGGCTTCTAGTGGGCAGGGATCAGGGACACTGCTAACATCCTACAATGTTCAGGACAGGCCCTCACAACGCAGAATTATCTGGTCCCATATGTCAACAATGCCACTGCAGAGACCCCTGCCCCAGAGGATCACGGGGTATTTACACTTATGCTGCAATAAAATCTGCTGAAATAACTGTTTGTGCAAAAGAGGCCCCACGGTTCGAGTATCGCTTAACCACATCTATGGCCTTTGGGGTTCCCTGTTGGTAGAGCTGGCTGTGATGGGAATGATGGGAAGAAGGAGTGGACTTGGAAGAGCTTTGGAAACAAGTGGCAAGTTCCAATTCCTGCAAAAGAGCTGCAAAGAGACATGGAAAGTTTGAGGTGTCATTGGAGAGAGGATGGAGTGGGGCAGGTGGGAAACCTCGCTGTGTGGGCTGACCTTTATCATTCTGTTCATTCGAGATTTTCATTTCAGCCACTCTCGTTCATGGTGTGTGGACTCCAAAACAGAGGGGGAAAATGGAGCAGAAATATTACACCAGACTCCAGGCTGATCTCTGCTTCTCCCCACGGGAGTGGGGAGGGCCCTGCCAGCAGGTCCATCTACCCAAAGAGCACAAGGCCCCAGCCTGCCGGTCTCCCTGTACCTGAGGGGCAGTCGGTACCCATCCAGGGCCCTGCAGACGGCGGGTCTTGGCAGAGTGGCAGCTCTTCCTCTTCCTCCTTTGACAGCCCCATTCAAGGGCATTAAAAAGAAGCTACCGGTGAACTTCTATTTGACTCCATTACCTCACTGGCAACCTGCAAAATGCCAAATGCTGCCTCTTGCCCTGGGGGAAGTGATTTTGTCTCTTACCCATGAATGTCACCACAGAAGCTAACTTCAATCCCCAGTGATGGATTGGCTTCTCCTCCTTCAGCACAACTCAAATGCCAGGCGTGAAACACAAAGGGACTCACCTCTGCCTCTCTCTGAGCTCTGGGATTTCTTTGGTATTAAAATCACAAGCTGCCACTTCCACGGCCTGAAAGAGACATGGAAAATCATTTATTTGGGGGGGGGAACCTTCACTATGATACATCCACACTATAAAATATTATGCAGCCACTAAAAAAAGGATGTATTGGAGACTATTTAAGGAAATGGAAAAATGCTCACATTATGATGATAGCTAAAAAAAAAAAAAAAAAGCAGAATACAATATGATCTCAAGTCTGTAAAGATAAAATAAACAGAGAAAAAAACAAAACAAAACAAAAAACAGAAAAAGATTATCTTGTATCTCCAGACAGGAAAACTGTAAATACTTTGTTTATTTCTTCATTCCTTTCTATATTTTTCAATTTTTCTACATGAGAATGTATTACTTGGCTGATAGGCAATTAAAAGTTTGTTTTCAAACGAAAGCATAAATCATTTTACTCTCTTCAGAGTCGGAGTAATAAGTAACATCCCCACAAGAAGAGCCCACAGCTGAAGACACCAGCCACCTTCTCCCCTAATTTATCCCAAAGAACCTCCCAAAACTGGCCCACAGACATCTTCAGGGGTCCTCCTTCTGGTGGAGGGAGTGGGTAGGAAGGGGTACGAATCACAGCATGACTCAGTGTCACAAAACCAGAGATACAGAAACAGCACTTAACTGCAAGAACCCATTCCAACCACAAAGCAAGAGCCACCCACCCTCCAGTGAGATGCATTCCGTTCCACCAACTTTGACACCTATGGAACTTTCCAGAACCCAGCTGTCCCTGCAAGATGGTTCCAGACCCAGGAGCATGTCTTAGACCTGATACCAGAACTCAGTGACACGTCTGGGTATCCTGTTCCTAGGGGCACTTGACTGAGGGGTGCCAGCCGGTCAAAGTGGCCCAGACAGGAAGGAAAAAAGGCTGCCAGGAGTCATCCCTCTCCAACCCCAGACCTTGGGCTGTGAGCATGTGAAATCGTCCGCTGTGTCCTCACCACCCTCGGCTCTCCCATCACGCACTAGAGCATGCTGCGGAGGCTGGCAGGTGGGCCGTGGCCACGGACGCTGGCCAGAGGGTGGGGGATTATACTGCAGGATTATTCCCCAGATCCATTCATTCCACACCCACTTATTGGGCACCTGCAGGCTATGAGGCACGGTGTGTGGCAGGCAAGGGGGCAGGATAATGCATACCTGGGCACCATCTGTCTTTAACACAGCAGTTCTCACCCTGCAGCTGCATCAGCCTTACCTGCGGGGATTCCTTAGAACCTGCCTCTAGCTCTGATTCAGTAAGTCTGGAGTAGGACCCCTAAATTTTGCATTTTCCACAAATCCCCAGGTGAGGCTGCGGTTGTGGCTCCTGTCAGGGAACCCTACTTGGACAGCCACTGAGGAAACAGCAGGGAGGAGGCAAGGTTGAAACCCATCAGCTCCTCCTCCCTATGGAAACAGACACAGCACGCGGGATGGCAGGACATGGGCACAAATGCAGACGGGCACCAGCCTCGCCGCCTTTTGGGTGCGAAGCTGACCCGGCTTACGTAAGCAGCCCAGTGCCTGCAGAGGGCGAATCCCTCCTCTCGGAAGCCTGTCTTAGACGGAGGGGCAGGAGGAGGGCATCGCTCCAGCCCCGGTCCTGAGCTTTGGTTTCTCAGGGACATCTGTGCCCAGAGACGGAGCCATCTTCCAGCCATCTCGTTGGAAGCCAAGTTGCCCCGAGACTCATTGGAATTCAGCTTGCTTATAAACACCTGGAGGTTTTGAGATTATGCTGAGGTCTGGGGCTCGGGGATTTTGCTTGGGGAGTTTATCGGAGTTAAGTCGGTGTAGGTGAAAGGCGGTGGATGAGCCTGGTGGGGGAGGTGGCAGGCATCAGTAAGTGAGCGCATTATTCACACATCTCCTTCCACCAGAACGAAAGCTCCCCTTCCACTCACGAATGCTTATCAACACCCTTCGATTTTTTTCATCCATTTTTAAAGGAGGCAGAAGGGAAAAGATCATAATTTTTAATTAAGAAATTAAGCCATCCCCTTCCTAAATATTCAGTGCTGCATTTATCGCCTCCAGGAAGGGGGAGGGGAGAGTCCGACCGTTGCAGGGAAATGGTTTTCATCATCTGCAAAATCCGATGCCCAAAATAGCCCCATCGTTGCCCTGGCAACTAACATTTGCTCCCCCTTCCCCCTCCTCCCCGATGCCTTTGCATATTGCTGCATATTTCTATCATCTCTTTCCAGGCACAGTTCATAAACACGACGGCATAATAAAGAATGTTATCACCAATGACTTACAGCCCAGCTGCGCCCGGAGAGATAGGAAGTGGCAAGCAGATACAATTTCATGCAGCGAGGGCAACAGAGTGATTGGGTGCCCTTCAAATGTGATGCCACTTCTTTAAGTCAGTCCAAATTCAGAAATAAAGTTGGTCTCGCCCTTTTCCTGGCCGCCATCGGCAATTGCATGCAGGGATAATGCCCCGGAGTCTCATTAGGGCTGGAACGATCTTGCCCTGAGATGGGGATTATTCCAACAGCCTCCTTCGCGGCCCCGATCGGCCCTCGCCTCCCCTCCTCTCCCTTGTCAAAGGGCCGAGGCCCCGGGATGTGGCCTTTTTGAATTAATTATCCTCTCTTCCCAAGGATTACTCGGGGCTCCCAGGGCTAGGGGCAGTGGGGGTGGGGCAGGGGCTGCCGCAGATGAAGATCCGGGAAGATTTTCCGCCTCCGAACCCCGCTCCTTTAGTTTCAGGGGGCGGCAGCGCTAACTGCGGGGTCTCACTCTGCACAGGGTTAATGCAAGGAGACAGGGCACTCTCTAGACCCTCAGCAGCCACTTCTGTCCAGAGAGGGCTGGAAGGTCGGGGACCTTTCTCTCCCTGCCCCCCAGGCTTACACAGCTCTGTAAACCTCTCCTCTGGTTCTTGTTCCAGATGGGGCCAGAACTTTGGTTTTTTTTTTTTTTTTTTTTTTGCTTAAAATAATAAAGATGTGGCTGGCCTCGGTGGAGGATGGGCCCATCCAGAAGAAGAGAGAGAAGTTTCTGGTTTTGGGGTGTCCTGCAAGTTCCTTGGGCAAGGATCAGGAAGTCAAAGATCAAGGCCAAACTTATCTGCCCCCTCCAGGGCCTGTGGAACCAGCCAGGCCTCCCCTGGGCGGTGCCGCGACCACAGGCAGGGCCCTCTAGCCCACCGGGTCTGGTGGAATGCCAGAGCCAGGGGTCCCTGCGCTGCCCCCCGCCCACTCTTCCATGTGGGTCCTTCCAGGCCGCCCCCAAGCTTAACTAGACAGTGTCCAGGCTGAGCTCAGGCTGGCCAGTAGCAGCCTCCCACTCCTCCTAGGGGCTTCCAGCCAGGGGGACAGGGAGCCAGGTGGGGACATAGGGAGGAAGGGAAGGTGTCCCAAGGGCACCACTAGGCCCTCGAGAAGACAGTAATCGGGGTGGGGTGAACATGGGGGCTGCTGGGAAGGGCAGCAGAAGCTGCAGGTCCCGCCGATCTCTGCCTCGTGGACACATGCGCCATGCACAGAAGGCGCCACACAGCCTTTGCAGGGCAAGAGAGGCCCGGTGAGAACATGACAGCCCTCCAGGAGGAGGATTCTCAAAATCCAGTCCGCAGTGGAGTCGGCAAGGAGAGCTCTGAGGTGTGATCCCGGGGAACAGAGCAGGTGGCAGAATGACCGCCACCCCATCCAGGAAGACCCTGCGCTGCCTGGGACCCCAGCACCACCAAGAGCTTCACCCTTTCCTCTACCGACGCCACTCTGGAGCCAGCCTGAGGGGCTGTCCCTGGCTACCTCCATAGCAGGTAGGAACCAGATATCCCCAGCAAGGCCCTCATGGAGCCCACAGGTGGGTGGAAACAGAAGGACCACAGCCTCCTTGGGGGCCAGGCTCACCTTCCACGTGCTTGGCTGCCTGGTGCCACCCCCTCGCCTGTGCTGGTCCCACCGGCCGGCTTATTCCCTAGGTGGAGGGCTGGACATTTGGACACGTGGTCATACGGCGGGCAGGGTGATTTTGCAGCAGAGGAGAAGATGAGCAAGTTTGGTAAGATGCCATTTTGTGTCCCCTGCACTCTTAGCTCTGTCCGAGGTGACTCCCAAGGAGGGTTTATCTGATGCTCTTCCCACACCTGTATTACTAAGATGGGGGAAGCAAAAAATTCTGAAGAAAAACCAACCTCCCCTTCACCCATTCACAACAATTTCCCTGGAGTCAGCACGGCTCTCCCAGCCTGCTTCCCAGTGCCCTGCTTGAATTTTGTGTAGACATAAACACATGTATCTACTCATTGATGTAAAATTCATATAACATAAAACGAATGATTTTGAAGTGAACAGTTCTGGCCAGGAGCAGTGGCTTACTCCTGTAATCCCAGCGTTTTGGAAGGCCAAGCAAGGTGGGAGGATCACTTGAGGTCAGGAGTTTGAGATCCACCTTGGCCACATAGCGAGACCTCATCTCTAAGAAAAGTAAACAAAATTGGCCGGTTGCAGGTGGTGCACATCTGTAATCCCAGCACTTGGGGAGGCTAAGGCAGGTGGATCACCTGAGGTCAGGAGTTCAAGACCAGCCTGACCACTATAATGAAACCCCGTCTCTACTAAAAATACAAAAATTAGCTGGGCATGGTGGTACACACCTGTAATCCCAGCTACTCAGGAGACTGAGGCAGGAGAATTGCTTGAACCAAGGAGGCAGAGGTTGCAATGAGCCAAGATGGAGCCACTGCACTCCAGCCTGGGTAACAGAGCAAGACTCCATCTCAAAAATAAAATAAACAAAATGAGCTGTGTGTGGTGGCTCACGCCTATAGTCCCAGCTACTCAGAAGGCTGAGGTGGGAGGATTGCTTGAGCCTGGGAGATCAAGGCTACAGTAAGCCATGATCGAACCACTGTACTCCAGCCTGGGCGATAGAGCAAGACCCTGTCTCAAAAAGAAAACAAATAGTGAATAATTCAGCAGCATTTTATATGTTCACAGTGCTGTATCAATCTCGTTCCAAAACATTTTCCTCACCCCAACAGAAAACCCTGTACCTGTCAGCAGTGACTCCCCATTTCCCCTATCCACAACCTTGGCAACCCCTAGTCTGCCTTTTGTCTCTGCGTGTTTCCCTGTCCTGGATATTTCCTATAAAGAGGATCTACAACACGTGACTGGTTGCTTTCACTTAGCTTGATGTTTTTGAGGTTCATCCACTTTGTATCATGTGTCAGTGCTAGGTTCCTTTTCATGGCTGAATAATATTCCATTGTATTTATAGACCATGGTTTATTCATTTATCCATTGACAGACATTTGGGTTGTTGTCAGTTTTGGGCTATTGTCAGTAGTCCTGCTGTGGGCATTCATGTATAATATTTGCTTAAATACCTGTTCCCAGCTGGGTGCAGTGGTTTATGCCTATAATCCCAGCACTTTGGAAGGCCAAGGCAGGCAGACCTAAGGCCAGGAGTTCAAGACCAGCCTGACCAACAGGGAGAAACCCCATCTGTACTAAAAATACAAAATTAGCTGGACGTGGTGGCGGGTGCCTGTAATCCCAGCTACTCAGGAGGCTGAGGCAGGAGAATCGCTTGAACCTGGGAGGCAGAGGTTGAGGTGAGCCAAGATCGTGCCATTGTACTCCAGCCTGGGCAACAAGAAGGAAACTCCATCTCAAAAAAAAACAAAAAACAAAAAACAAAACCTGTTGCCAATTTTTTGGGGCATATACTTAAGGACAGAATTCCTGGGTTATACGATAATTTAATGTTTAACTTTTTTTTTTTTTCTTTTTTTTGAGACAGGGTCTTACTCTGTCTCTCAGGCTGGAGTGCAGTGGCATGATCACGGCTCACTGCAGCCTCAAATTCTGGGCTCAGGTGATCCTCCCACCTCCACCTGCCGAGTAGCTGAGACTACAGGTGCAGACCACCATGCCCAGCTAGTTTTTGTATTTTTTGTAGAGATGGAGTTTTACCACATTGCCCAGGCTGGTCTCAAACTCCTCAGGTGACCCTCCCACCTCAGCCTCCCAAAGTGCTGGGATTACAAGTGTGAGCCACCCCACTATGCCTGGCCTTTTATGTTTAACTTTTTGAAGAACTACAAAACCATTTTTCGAAGAGGCTGCCCCATTTCACATTCCTACCAGCAAGGCACGTGGGTTCTGAACTCCCCACATGCTCACCAACACCTGCTATCATCTGTCTTGACTCTAGCCATCCTAGTGGGCATGAAATGCTATCTCCTGTGGTTTTAAATTTCATGTCCCTGAAAAATAATAAATGTGAGCATCTTTTCATTTGCTTGTTGGCCTCTACTTGAATTGGATACTGGTTTCTTTTCTTTTTTCTCCTTGCAAAGAAGAAATCTGGTTCTTCAATAAAGATTTGCACTCATACAGCCAAGAACTGCAGATTGGGCCCTGGAACACATGAGGCCTGGGGACAGGGTCCCTCGGAGAGAGAACTTTCCACCTCTTTCCTCAAACCCTCCTGACCCCAGAGCTGAGGAGAGAAAATTGTAGATGACCAAAAGATTTTAAAAAGTATTTGGCGTCAATTCTGTGCTGTTCCAGGAGAGGATCTCTTAAATCTCCCTTGAAGGGGAACAAGGAGACACATCCCGCTTCTTCCAAGCAAAAGGGAAGTTCAAGAGGGGAGGGTTCTTTCCATTTGCTTTACATGCAGGAGGAGGCTGGTAAATCCTGTTTACCTTTCTCCTCTCGAGCACATTTCCAGGAAAAGCAAAGCAAAATCAACTTTGTATTCTGTAGACAACGAGAGTCTTTGTAGGACGGAAAGTTCACAATCATTTTTCCCTCTCCTCAAACCTTCCACCCTGGCACCATAAAACATCTCTATCGGCCATCCGATGATCCGGTCTCATAATCCATGGGAACATGAAAGGGAGGACAATTGTGCTGAAAAATGACAGCCTGTCTCTGCCCCTCTCCACCCCTGGTGTGCCTTCACTGCTCCGTGTTCTCTTATCCCAGGTCAGACACCTGCTCCCTCTTTGTCATTCTCCAACATGATAAACACTCTTGCACACCAATTACCAGCATCTCTGTGGTCTGTGAGCCGGTGTACATGACTGTCCTTTGTCTTGGAGAAGAGACCTGAGGGGAACAGTGGATCCCCTCCATGACATCTTCCGTGAAGGCGCATCAGTCAGCCAAGATTTCACTCCAGCCTGGGTCGGACTGTGGGGCGGGGTGACACCACAAGGAGAAGGCTGGGGTGCCGAATGGGGGCCGAGAGGGCCATGAGTGGAGTGGGTGGGCCACGCAGTTGCCTTGAGACCTTGAGCAGGTAATTCCCACAGAAGGACAATTCCAGACAGTCCTATCTCCTGTTTTTGCTAAAACTGAGTCCCCTCACTCCAAGGTCCAGGAGCACTGTGTCTCCTCATGGTCCATACCTCCCTGCCACTCTCCACTGATCACAAAGAACCTTCCGGATATGGCTGGGGTCTGTGACCCCGCCCAAATCTCATGTTGAACTCTAGTCCCCAGTGTTGGAAGTGGGACCTGGTGGGAGGGGACTGGATCATAGGGGCGGAGTTCTCATGAAGGGTTTGGCACATTCCCCCTTGGGACTGTATAGTGAGTGAGTTCTCAGGAGATCTGTTTGTTTTAAACTTTATGGCGCCTCCCCTCCTCTCCCTTCCTCCTGCTCCAGCCATGTGAAGATGCCTGCTCCTTCTTCACTTTCTGCCACAACTGTAAGTTTCCTGAGGCCCAGCCATGCTTCCTGTACAGCCTGCAGAACTGTGAGTCAATGACACCTTGTTTCTTTTTTTTTTTTTTTTTTGAGACGGAGTCTCGCTCTGTCGCCCAGGCTGGAGTGCGGTGGCCGGATCTCAGCTCACTGCAAGCTCCGCCTCCCGGGTTCACGCCATTCTCCTGCCTCAGCCTCCCGAGTAGCTGGGACTATAGGCGCCCGCCACCTCGCCCGGCTAGTTTTTTGTATTTTTTAGTAGAGACGGGGTTTCACCGTGTTAGCCAGGATGGTCTCGATCTCCTGACCTCGTGATCCGCCCGTCTCGGCCTCCCAAAGTGCTGGGATTACAGGCGTGAGCCACCGCGCCCAGCCCACCTTGTTTCTTTATAAATTATCTGGTCTTAGCAACAGGCTAATACAGTTCCCCTAGAAGTCACTTGTGCTGCGTCTTATGAGGGAATCAAGGGTGGGAGGCAAGAGGAGAATGAGAGGGTGCCCAGGCTGATCCCCTGTGTCCATTAGGGAGGGCCTACTACACACTCAGCACTGTGCTAGGTACCACGGGGAGGAGGGCAAGAGTAAACCATGTGACTCACAGACTCCTGCACGATGCCAACTATGTGCTGGGCAAGGTTAGGTGCTTCCCCTGTGTGTTCCGATTTAATTTCAGCAAATGGTAATAAGATGAATGAGAAAGCAAGAGAAAAAGGAAGAGGGGCAGAGTCACCATAGTTGGAACTCTGTAATCACAGAGGCTGGGCTTCCTGGTAATACAAGTGGTGACTCCAGCCATAATACTCTGAGACCATCTCATTGCACACTGGTCATGCACGGGGCCCAGCTCTAAGCACTTCATCTCTACTGTCTCACTTAAAGCCCACAGACCTCCCGGAGACAGAGACCAACTGTGATCCCTGATGCATGGATGGTGACACAGAGCACAGACCGTTTCAATCATTCACCCAAAGTCATACAGATTATATGGTTAAGCTGGGATTTGATCCCAGGACTCTCTGACTCTACGGCCTGAGTTGTTTCTAGCATTATGCCAATCTTCCTTTCTGACAGTGAGATGGAGAAGTATAAAGGAAACAATGAAAGGATGAGGTCACTGCCCAAGCGCCCCACTGCACAGTGACCTCAGACCCATGTGGCATCCACAGGTGTTGTCGATCCTGGGGTCCTGTTCCCGGAGCTGGGGTGGGGAGGACCCCACCTGGCCCAGGGAGGAATGGCTCTGGCTGGTGGCCCACGTCACGTGCTATCTCTGCATGGCAGCAGCCAGTTCTAAGACATGTTCTGACAAATCATCTCTCCCAGGTGAGAACAGCAGCTCACCCTCAGCCTGGGGTTAGCAAATGGATTTTTTTTTTTTTTTTTTTTTTTTTGAGATGGAGTTTCACTCTTGTTGCCGATGCTGGGGTGCAATGGCGTGATCTCGGCTCACTGCAACCTCCGCCTCCCAGGTTCAAGCAATTCTCCTGCCTCAGCCTCCCGAGTAGCTGGGATTACAGGTGCCTGCCACCACGCCCGGGTACTTTTTTGTATTTTTAGTAGAGACAGCGTTTCGCCATGTTGGCCAGGCTGGTCTCGAACTCCTGACCTCAGGTAATCCACCTGACTCGAGGCCTCCCAAAGTGCTGGGATTACAGACGTGAGCCACCATGCTTGGCCAGCAAATGGATTTTGAACCTGTTCTGTGAAGTCTTACAGAAAAGGAGAGCTGGGGAGGAGATGGATGGGAGGTCCCCGGAGAAAGACAGACATGGGCCCAAGCCTGGGACCTGCAGGTGCCATCATCACTGTGGGCCTTGGTCATTCATCAGCAGGATGGGTCTCCCCAGAGTAGCTCCCTGGCAGGGTTGGTGAGGGTGAAAATAGAGATGTCTGTCCCAGCCAGCATTTCAGAGGCGTTGGCAATCACTGCTAGAGGTGACACACTATTTTTGGTCTTTAGGGGTAAAGCAAGACCTTAGCAAGGTCCTAGGCTGCCACTGAGCCAGGCCAACGTGTCCCAACACTCAGGTTTCAGAAGGAGACAATGTCACCAGCAGCTGGTTCGGTGTCTATGTGAGTGTCTGTCCCCAGATCTCAGACGGAGATGATGTCTCCGGCAGCTGGTTGGGTGTCCATGTCCTCAGATCTCAGAAGGAGACGATGTCACCAGCAGCCGGTTGGGCGTTCATGTCAGTGCTTGTTTTTACTCTCAATAGCCTAAAAGTGTAACAGCCAGATGGGGATTTGAACGTCTTTGAAATTCAAAAGGAACCGTGGCCTCCAAGACCTCCTGCAGCCCGGTGTTTGATGACGCCAGGACTAATTGTCGCCGGGCCCTTAGGATGCCACTAGCCATGTGAAGGGGCTTCATAAGGACTTGCTGGCTCCTGAGCCATATGTAAAACACCTGGAAAGAACAAATAATTCCCACACAAACAGCAAAAGGAAAGGCAATTTTCATCAGCCGAGACACCATAAATCGTTATATATTTTATGAATCTCACTTACATTTCTTGTCTGACTTGTGCATAAAACTTCTCCAGATTTATACAAGCCCACTGCATAAGTCATTCCCTTCCCAAACGGGCTCTATATCTTGATGACCTTTTAGAAACCAATGACTGCTTTTCTGTTGTTATCCATAATTGGAAAAGCACTGGAGATAAGAAAATTTATGGCAATGAATGATCTACCTGAGCAAAGCCATAAAGAACCCCGGGTTTCGAAAAGAGGGGCGGAGGGGGAAGGCGCTCACCCTGTTTGTCAAATGTTATCTCCATCAGCCAGGGTCTTCTGCAGCCACTGTGCTCTTGGCAGACTCCTGAAAGGTGGGGACATGGCTGCTTCAGGGCTATCCCAGGCAGTGTCACTCAGACACTGGTCTAGGAGCCAACTTATTTTCTGTAAATGAAGGTCAAGAGAGGCACAGTCCTCCCCAAACCCAGTTTTCTCCCAGGCCCACATGGATATAGGCTGTGTTGTAACAGAGGAAAGGTGGGCAAAGGCAGAGGGGTCAGATTCGGGGGGATCACAGGGCATTTCCTTGACCCCCTCAGTTCCTGTTGGTTTGCTGAGTGCCTACTATGGGCTGTTCAACAGGCTAGAGACATTGTCATGAACAGAATGCACAAAAATCCCAGGCTTTATGTAGTTCATACCCTATTGGGCCTGAGATATATTCTTCTGGTTCCAGCCACAGAAAGGAGTGAGAAATGACCCTGAATGGCCAGGAGAGGGGGTCAACCAACGTTTCCTCCTCTGGCCTCGTGGAAACCGACCACTCCCCTGGCAAGGACCCTTAGCTAAAAGAATGCATGCCCACCAGGAGAGCCCAGGAAAGCGTGGATTTATTTATCCAGCATTTACTGAGCACCTTTGATGTACCTGCAAGTTTAACGCTCAAACACACTGGTTGTGGCCTGGAAGGAGCAGAGTCGGTGGTTCACACAACTTGGGGCACATGAGCATGTCTTTGAAACAGAAAAAGGAACAGCATGGACCCTTCCTCACAGAGGATGGGGCAGAGAAGCAGGCCGCAGGTGTTGCAAGTTAATTGCAGTGGGAGGGGCTCCAGTGTGCGGCCCTCCCGGCTGTGCAATCAGGAGCAATCACTCCATTTCTCTGTATGAGAAATCCCAATTTCTATATGAGGAGAAGGTAGAGAGGAATCAAAGACAGGCCATAAAGGGAAGAGGCGCATGAGACCAAGACCCAGCGAGCAGATGGAGTAAGGAAGGAGACCCATCCTGGCTCCCCCGTGGCCGCACAGGCCAGAGAAGACATCGGCCTGGGGAGGTGACTCACGGTGACTCGATTTGCTCCCCACATTTGGGGAATCACAGGCTTCCCTTGAACCAACGTTACCACGAAACGGCAGTCAAAAGCAAAGTAAACTGATGAATGACTTCTTTGTATTACTGAGCTGCCCATGAACAAATCCAGAGGGCAGAGTTTAATCCCCCAGAATGACAAGGGTGTGACAGCATCAGTGCAGAAGGAACTATCACTGGGCAAGGGGGTGGCTGAGAGGAGTCTGTCCCCACCTGGAGATGCATGCTAGAACCAGGCTCATATCTGCATCCCTGAAACACTCCCGTTCTCCACCTCTGAAGCAGGACCACGTGAGCCCATTGTCTAATACCACCTACCTGAGAAAGGTCTGCTGAGCCCTCCAGGGACACCACCTGGCCACACCCAGAGCCCAGCTCACCTCCACACAGTATGCAACTATTGAGCACCTGACTGCGTGGCCCTGGAGGGATCCATGGGACAGCGTGGCTTAAGGTTGAGAATCAGGGGCTCAGGCCCAGCAGGCTGGGTTTCAGCTCCAGCTCTCACACTTACCCTGACTTTGAGCAAATCATTTAGCCCCTTGGAGTCTCAGATTCTTTATCTGTAAATGGGAGAATTGAGAGAACCCGCTCCAAAAGAAGGTGTGAACATTTAAAGAGACAGTGTGTGTTCCATGCTTAGGAGGGGCTGGGGCATGGGGCTGGGCAATGATTATTGTGAGGGCTTCCGCTCCTCCTTCTCCTATTATTACTGCTATTACTACTGCTGCTGCTACTACTTTTAGGGACCTAGGCCCTCAGGTTCTAAGGATGGAGAAAGTATCACCTGGAGGTGGAGGTAAAGGAACCACATTCCTGACCACAAGCAGGACCCTGATGCCAACGGTCCTGACACCAACAAGGCTGTTCTCTGGCCTGTGCATGGACACGGTGGGCCGTCCTGAGGGACGTGAGGGCATGACTGGCTCTGGGGCAGGTCAGCATGTTTACAGCCTCCTTAAAGGACTGGACATGGCAGGGGAAACTGGCCAGGGATTCTGCTCTGAAGGCACTCCCAGGCAAGAACTCCCTCTGAAGTCAAGTGTCAGGGCTAAGACCCTGGAGTCAGACAGCCTGGATCTCAGTCCTGTCTGACGTTGGAGGCATGAGCCCCTCTGGGAGCTCAGCATGGTGGTGAGTGTGAAGGATGACTCTGATGCTTCTGGGATGAGCTAGAGCCTCCCTTGTCAGACGGGGAGCTCGCTCGGGGTGCACTGGGAGACACTGCCCCTTGAAGCCTCTGGCAAAGGGGACAAAGGGGTTGTGGTGCTGCTTCCGCCCAGGGAGAAGCAGAACCCACCCCCCCCATCTTCCACCTGGGGAGGGAGGAAAGTCATTTCAGAAGCTTCACCTGGGGTGCCGGAGGAGCCCCAGAGGACCATGGGCCCCCCCGCCCCGACAAATTTTGAGTATGTGTATGTTCTCAGGAAGGAGCTGCAGCTCTTGTCCAAGGGTCTTGACCGACACACCGCGCTCCCCCCTCCCCCAGCACACCAAGCCTGTTACTCTCCTTCTTCCACTTTCTTAGTGAGACTTGAGGTTCCCCTGGACTGGGAAAGAAACTCAAGGGACTGAAATTGCCCCTTGAATTCCCCACCAGCTGGGAGAACCCAAAACATGAAAGGCACTAAATCCTAGGCAATAAAATGGAACGATTTCACAGCAGAAGGGTGTCCTTCTCCCGGCGCAGGAAAGGGTTGCCACTTCTGGCCCGAGACTGCTCCCCTTGGAAAGGCCTGCCTGGAAGGCCGGCCCTTGATGGCATCTGGAGACACAATCACAGAAGCGTGGCCCATTCCTTAACGTAAGCGTGGCTCCCTGTGCCTAGGCTATGTGTGTAAAAAATGTGGTTCGTGGTGAGCATCTGCTTTCCTTCTGCGAGTCTGGAATTTTGGGGTGTGCCAAGCAGAAGGTGCTGAAGTGACCAGACCCCTGTAATAACTTTGGGTGCTGATGCAGGCCGGGCACGGTGGCTCGCGCCTGTAATCCCAGCACTTTGGGAGGCTGAGGTGGATGGATCACTGTAGCTCAGGAGTTCAAGACCAGCCTGGCCAACATGGTGAAACCCCGTCTCTACAAAAATACAAAAATTAGCCGGGCATGATGGCAGGTGCCTGTAATCCCAGCTAATCAGGAGGCTGAGGCAGGAGAATCACTTGAACCCAGGAGGCGGAGGTTGCAGTGAGCCAAAATCATGCCATTACACTCTAGCCTGGGTGACAGAGTGAGACTCTGCCTCAAAAAACAAAAAAAGAAAGAAAGAAAGAAAGAAAGAAAGAAAGAAAGAAAGAAAGAGAGAGAGAGAGAGAGAGAGAGAGAGAGAGAGAGGGAGGGAGGGAGGGAGGGAGGGGGAGGGGGAGGGGGAGGGGAAGGGAAGAAAGAAAGAAAAAAAGAAAGAAAGAAAGAGAGAGAGAGAAAAAGAAAGAAAGAAAAAGAAGGAAGGAAGGAAGGAAGGAAGGAAGGAAGGAAGGAAGGAAGGAAGGAAGGAAGGAAGGCAGGCTGGCCGGCCAGCCCTGCCCCTGGCAGCTGCTAGCACAACACCTATTTCAACCCTGCAGGGGCACTTCTTGTCCTCTGACATTTTTTAACTGTTTCTTTTCCATCCGTGCTGACCAGAACACACGCTCCCTGCAAATGGGAACCTTGTCCTGTTGACAGTGCTCAGCACATAGCAGCTGTTTAAAGGATTATGGAAGAAGGGATGGAAGTCAGGAAGGTCATGGTTAGCTGAAGGTCATCGGGAAGCTGAGTCGGAGATGGAGATCCGTGTGCAGGAGTTTGGAGACATCCAGCTGCAATGCAGCTGCAACAAAGCCTCAGCCATCCTAACAGGCAGATCTGGAGCTGGGGAGGAGGTGGGGAAAGTTGCCCTAGCTGAGGCCTGGCAACCCAGCCTTTATCGCCTGCACCCGCCAGCGTGGGCTGCAAGCTGTCTGGGGACAGCGGCATGAATTTGGGAAGCCCACTATCTCTGGCTGAAGGCAAGTCCAGGAGAAGGACTCAGCTGGAGCTGAGCAGGAGCAATGGGCTTCCCAGGGCTGGAGGGGGTGCTGGTGGACATCCGCCAATCAGGGCGAGGACAGTCTTTTCCCAAGTATTTCCTGCTACAATGTTTTCTACCTGGGGTGTGCAAAGCAGCAAGGGAAAGTGGGAAGGGAGGAGAGCGCGGCTAAGAGGTGGGCAGGGATGCAGCAGCTGCAGAGGCCCTTCCTGCACAGCCCACCTTGCCCCCAGGGACACAGATCTGGGCTAAAGCCCCCTCCAAGGATGCTGGGAGGCTTCCAGAGCCCCGTCCCCATTTCATGAGCTGGCTGCTCTCCTCACACCCTCAGGAGCCATTTTCCCATCTAAGTGCCCATAAACATCTTGCTCAATCTGCTACCTCAGCAGATGCCGGCTCTTCTAGGAGACGCTTCATCTCCCTTCCCCAGAGGGGGGGGTGGCATTTCCAACCATCCCCCTGTGGGGTCTCAGCCTGGGTTTAGGGCTGCCTGGCAGGGGCACAGGGGCTCCAGTGGAAAGGGGTGGAGGGCAGGTGAGATGACAGCTCTCATAGCACTTGATTTTCCCGTGGGGGCACACGTGTGCATGAGTGTGTGTGTATGTGTGTGTCCGTGGAATGCTGCCAAAGCAATTTGGTTTCCAAGGAAACGGTGTGAAGGTGCACAGCGGCTGCCCGCACTCAGCAAGTGAGAAATGTGTGTCATCCATAACCCAGGCTCCCGGCTGGAGCCCAGCCAATTACTGCCCACTTGGAGGAGCCAAAAAGGAGAGGCTGGCCCGGGACAGAGTGGAGGGGGCTTGACAGCTACAGGAGACCCACACCATGCCCGAGAGAGGGCCTGGCTGGCCAGTCAGGCTAAGGGAGGGGCTGGGTGGCCCGGTGACGATTAGTCGTAAGTCACCAACTCCCCCAGTGAAAACCACATCAAGCCCTGCCACCCACCCACCCCTCCCTCTCGGCTGCAGGGGGGAGCCAGGCAGGCAGGCAGCAGGCCATCCCGGCCCCACTCCACCGCTAATTATTTTCCATGATGAACATGTTATTATGTCTTACACTCGAAATAATCAATTTGGAATCACCACTTTGATGAGTTAATGGGCACTTGGTGGGTGTCATTTGCGAATCTCTCTGCAAAGCACAGTTCTATTTATAACAGCGGCTGCACTGGGTATGCAGAGGACATACTAAGTGTGCATACGCCCAGGCACGGTCGCCCAGCTCCTGGGCACGCTCGCTCTCGCTCTTTCTCTCTTCCCCTGCAGAGGATCTTGGGCACAAGGAGGGCTGAACAAGTGAGCTGAGATTGAGCCATTGCACTCCAGCCTTGGGCAAGACTGGTGAGCTCGGACAAAACAGCCATCCCAGGCCTACTTGACGGGCCATGAAAGTGACACCTCTCCTGCCCTCTGGGCCATGGCCTGTGGACTGGAGGTCGCCCATGGATCAGCTCCACCCCATGGGCCCAAATCATGGGTCTACACCTGGCTGAGCCTTGATGTGCCTTGGCCACTGAATCCTCCAAACATCCCCAGGTGGTAGATTTGCTTGTTAGTTTCATTTCACAGAGGAGAAAACAGAGGCTGTAGGATTTGAAACCAGAGAGTCTGACCCTGGCTCCCAGTGGCAGTCTGCACAATGTATTCCAGTAGATGACCTAATGTTGATGAAATAAGTAGAAGAATAAAGAATTTCTTTTCTTTCTTTCTTTTTTTTTGGCAGGGGGGAGGGAGTCTCGCTCTGTCACCCAGGCTGGAGTGCAATGGCTCAATCTCGGCTCACTGCAACCTCCACCTCCCGGATTCCAACAATTCTCCTACCTCAGCCTCCCGAGTAGCTGGGACTACAGGCATGCGCTACAATGCGCAGCTAATTTTTTTAGTTTTAGTAGAGATGGGGTTTTGCCATGTTGGCCAGGCTGGTCTTGAACTTCTGACTTCAGGTGATCCACCTGCCTCGGCCTCCCAAAGTGAAGAATTTCTAACAATAGATTTTTCTTAATTGCAAAAACAGACAATAAAACAAGTAGATGGTAACAATCGGATGTCAAGCAATACAAAGGACCATGGTCAGAGTGGGCTAGAAACTCAGTCCACAGTCGGGTCAGCGATGCTGTTTAAAGCTAAGTATTTGATTTAGAATTGTGAGGATAGACACTCAACGATGTAAAACTTTTGAATGGGTCTGGAGGGGAAAGGCGTTGAGCAGACAGCCGTGGTTTGCCATCACGGGCTCCCCTGTGCTGGAACTTGTTCCCATGTGCAAGAATTGCCTTGATTAAAAGCAACATTCTGCCATTCTGGCTAACACGGTGAAACCCCGTCTCTACTAAAAATACAAAAAAATTGGCCGGGCGTGGTGGCGGGCACCTGTAGTCCCAGCTACTCGGCAGGCTGAGGCAGCAGAATGGTGTGAACCCGTGAGGCGGAGCTTACAGTGAGCTGAGATTGCGCCACTGCACTCTAGCCTGGGCAAGAGAGCGAGACTCTGTCTCAAAAAAAAAAAAAAAGCAACACTCTGGTTGTAGAAGGATGGGACAGAGCTAGAAACAACAGTGGTAAGGGGCAGAACTGTGGACGGGGGCTCTTTATTGAAGAAGATCCAGGAAACTGAGAGAAAGGCCTGTCCCCACCAGGGCGCCCTAGCTAAACTCCCCAGAGACAAGGGCCGGCCTCTGTCTTTGTGCTCGCCTTTGGCCCACCCCACGTGGTCACTGAGTTGAGGCCATCTTCATGCTGCTGTTGAGTGTAAGAGGCACCAACAGCCCCTAGGCCAGCACGCTCCCCAGTGTGCGCACCACCCCTGTACTCTACACGCTCACGCCCCAGTGTGGGCCTCTACCTGCACATGGCACAATCCTCTGGTAGGCATCTACCTCAAAGGATGTGGCCACCTGCCCTTGGCCTTCCCAACCTTCGTGAGATAATACCTGTTGATCTTCTCCCTAGCATGCATGCCCTTTATGCCCTCTTCCCAGCAGCCTCTGTTTCTCTCTCTGTCTCATTTTTTTTTCTTTCTTTTTTTTGAGACAGGGTCTCACTCTGTTGCCCGGGCTGAAGTGCAGTGGCACAATATGGCTCACTGCAGCCTTGACCTCCTGGGCTCAAGCCAACCTCCCACCTCAGCTTTCCAAATAGCTGGGACCACAGGCATGTACCACCATGCCTTGCTTTTTAAGTTTTTGTACAGACAGGGGGCGGAGGTCTCACTATGTTGCCCAGGCTGGTGTTGAACTCCTGAGCTAAAGCAATCTGACTGCCTTGGCCTCCCAAAGTGCTGGTATTACAGGTATGCGCCACCACGTCCAGCTCAGCCTCCGTTTCTAAATTAGGGATCTGGGTGGGTCTCAGAAGCCTGACTCCATCCCTGGGTCCAGGGACACAGCACAAGACTCAGGCTAAGTCAGTCAGTGAATTTCCAATCCCTTCACCACAGGGAATGGGTTCAAAGGTAGGCACGTCAACCAACCCAGACTAATTAGCACGGAGCTAGGAACCTTTGCCTGAAACGTTGGAAAAGAGAAGCTCTCTGTTACTAGACCCGACCCAAAACAGCAGGGAACCCCAAGGAGTTGCCAGCAGCCACTTGAGACTTGCCGTAGGCAGATTTTAGAGATGAGCACACACACACACGCACACACACACGCACACGCATGCGCACACACGCACACACGCACGCACACACACGCACACACACACACGCACGCACGCACGCACACACAGACACACACACACACTAGCTGTCTTGGTTCTCATGCATCAGAAAGCCCTGGTTCCAGAACACACAGGCCCCTTTGAGGAAAGAAGGACCAGAAGGCAGCTCCATTCCACCCTGGTCTTCAAAAGGTAGGCAGCACCAAAATCTGCTTTTTCCATCTGAGAACAACAGAAAACATCCAAACAGACCGAAGCTCAGAGGCTGCCTATTGTAGCCAACTTCTTAAGAAGCCAGAAGCTCCACTCCCAGCAGGGTGATGCCAAGGGCTGCCCCTCTCCAAAGCAAATCCCAGCTCCTCGATGGTTCCAAGGGTAGAGAACTGAGTTCTCTTTATCCCTTGGTAGGTTTCTGTGTTCTCTGGCCACATCCCATCCAAGAGGAAGGAGGAGCATGGAAATGCCTTCCCAGTGCCTCTCTCCAGGACTTCTAAGCCATTCATCTGGCAGAGCTCACGAAAGTCATGCTCACAGGCTTGCCGGGCACTGAGGAGCTCCCGAGGTTTGCAGAACCTGTCAAAGCTAAAGAACAGCAGAACCTCCAGGGCACCTTTTCCAAACTGAGGTGCTGCTCAGGGGGGAGCAAAGGACCCTGGAACCCAGAGAAAATCAGGTTTGCATTCCCCGCTGTTACGAATTCTAGTGGCAGCAAAGGTGAGAGACCTTGAGTGTGGTGGTGCGAGCTCGGCTCCCTGCAACCTCTGCCCCCAGGTTTAAGCGATTCTCCTGCCTCAGTCTCCCAAGTACTTGGAATTATAGGCACGCGCCACCACGCACGGCTAATTTTTGTATTTTTAGTAGACATGGGGTTTCACCATGCTGGCCAGGCTGGTCTCGAACTCCCGATTTCAGGTAATCTGCCTTCCTTGGCCTCCCAAAGTGCTGGGATTACAGACATGAGCCACCACGTCCTGCCTTATGATTTTTTTTTTAATCTGACACTGTTAAGTGTTGGCTAAGATATGGAATTCTCATTCATTGCTGCTAGGAATACAAAATGGTACAGCCATTTCTTACAAAGTTAAGTATATATGTACTATACAACCCAAGAGTCCATACTGGGACTGTATATTCCCATAAAACCCGGTATGTCCACATTCACAGCAGCCTGATTCATCTTTAAAAACCAGAAGCAGGCCGGGCACAGTGGCTCACGCCTGTAATCCTAGCACTTTGGGAGACCAAGGCAAAAGAATCACTTGAGCCCAGGAATTCGAGCCCAGTTTGGGCAACATAGTGAGACTCCATCTCTACCAAAATTTTTAAAATTAGCTGAGCATGGTGGCGCATGCCTGTAGTCCCAGCTACTTGGGAGGCTGAGGCAGGAGGATCATTTGAGCCCAGGAGTTTGAGGCTGCAGTGAGCTATGATTGTACCACTGCAATGCAGCCTGGGCAACAGAGCAAGATCCTGTCTCAAAAAAAACAAAACAAAGTGAAACAAACATTCTAAACATCATTCAATTGGTAAACAGATAAACTGTGGTACATCCATACAATGGGATGCTACTCAGTAATAAAAAGGAACAAACTACTGTTACACACAATGGCATGAATGAGTCACAAATGCATTACACTAAGGGAAAAAAGCCAGACTTAACGGGCTACCTACCATATGATTCCATTTCTCTAACATTCTGGAAAAGACGAAACTAGAGGGAAAGATCACAGATGATTAGTTTCCCAGGGCCAAGGAGAGAGGGAGTTTTGACTACAAAGGAACATGAGGGAATGTTTTGGGAGGAGTAAATGAACTGTTCACATCTTGATTAAAGTGCTGGTTGAATGACTGCCTGCATTTATCAAAATGCACAGAACTGTGTGCCAAAATGCATAAATTTTATTGTATGCAAATTATACCTCGATCACCCTGACTGAAAAAAAAAAAATGTATGGAAGTCAGTTCAGACTGAGCTCATTACAATATAAATTTGTCAGGGCAGGGGCAGCGGCTCACGCCAGTAACCCCAGCACTTTGGGAGGCCAAGCTAGGAGGATTGCTTGAGTCCAGGAGTTCCAGACCAGCCTGGGAAACATAGTGATACCCCCTCTCTTTTAAAAATGTTTAAAAGAAAAAATACACACATTTTTTCATAGCAGTATAACTTATTTATTATCAACAGGACACGTGGATCAAGTATGTCAAGTAAAATAATTAACATAAGTCATATGCAAGTTATTTTTTAAATGATTTATTCCGTAGATGTAGTGTTTAGACTTTCTATGCAGCCTCATCGCCCTTTCCCCTCCTAATATAAAAAAAAAATGTTGCTGGGCCGGGTGCAGTGGCTCATGCCTGTAATCCCAGCACTTTGGGAGGCTGAGGCGAGTGGATCACCTGAGGTCAGGAGTTTGAGACCAGCCTGGCCAACATGGCTAAACCCCATCTCTATTAAAAATACAAAATTAGCCAGGCCTGGTGGCGGGCATCTGTAATCTCTCAGCTACTTGGGAGGCTGAGGCAGGAGAATCACTTGAATCCAGGAGCCTGAGGTTGCAGTGAGCCGAGACCACGCCATTGCATTCCAGCCCGGGCAACAAGAGTGAAACCCCATCTCAAAAGAAAAAAAAAAAAATGTTGCTGGCAGATTGAAGCTCTGCATTTGGAGGCTGAGGTCCCATGTGCCCACCCAATGCCTCCCATAGTCCCTGTTCTTTCCTGCCTAGAGGTTTGGGGCCATCAGTGAGATGGCAGGAACTGAGGTCGGAAAGAGATGCCATCTCCACATGCCCACAGCCTCTGGTCATTCATGGGGGCTTATAAATGCTCATGGTGGGGTGGGGGGGGTTCATGATTGATAACAGCTGCAGTGGAAAGGCCGGGGGAAGAAAAAAGGAGTCAAGCCAAGGGAAAAAGGGAGAGAAACAGAGAAACAGTAAGCAGAGTGGTGTGCTGAGTGGAGAACAGTGTTGAGGCCACCTAAGTGGTGCCAGGTGCCACTCAGTGGTAGCCATCACGGGCTGTCTACTCTGTCTGGATTATGTGAACAGACAGGCAAAGGCTCAGCCCTCCCCTCTGGGGCTCTTCCAGGCTCATGAGCAAATAACCTAGCCATCCCTGCACTGCAAATTAAAAGGGGTCGCCAGCCCTTTGACATCTATACAGCTTGACCGAAGATACATAAATTCTCCTGTTCGTTTAAGGAAAGGCCTGCAAAGCCCACAGCCCTTGGAAGAGCGCTTCTTCCTTCCACTTAGAGAAATCGACCCTTCCTCTGCGTCCTTGGTGCCTGGCCCGGGGGACAGGCCGAGGGCAATGCCCAGACTGCTCCTGTCTGTGTGCAGGGCCCATACCCTCCTCGCCACTGTCCTGTCTGTGCTCCAAATATTAAGAGGATGCCCCATCACCTGGGAGGACGTGCCTCTGCCCTCCAGCTCCGCGTGGCAGCATTCCGCACAGAGCTCGCAGCTCCTCGGTACAACAGGTGCTTGCAGGGAAACCCCCGTCTCCGCACAGTATGGGAGGCCACTGTGCACAGGTGAAGGACCAGGAGCCAGCAGAGGCCCTACCCTGGGAACTTGGAATTGACACACATGGAGGCTGGTCTTTCCCTGGGTGCCCGGTCTATGAATTGATGGGCCTAGAAGGCAGAGGAAGGAGACACCTAGAATCCAGCATCCAGCTGAACTCAAGGGTCCTGTGGCCCTAGGGAACCCCCCATTTTTACAATTAACATTTTTCCTGCTTAATTAATTAAGCAACCTCAGGCAGGCTCTGCTACAGAGGAACTCCTTCCGTTTCTCTGGTAAGGACTCTGAGGCTTAGGAAGGGGAAGTCTTGGTCCAAAGTCACAGGCTTATTAAGGGAAGAGCCAAGGCTCAAACCCAGAGAGGTCTGAGTCTGAAACCCACGTTCCCAAAACAGCATTCCTGCCAGGCCGGGAATGTGAGCTGGGTCAGCTCTTTCCAGAAGCCTTGCCTGGGGGTCTCAGCCCAGGCTGTCCATCAGAGTCAACTGCAGAGCTTTGGAAATGCAGATATCCAGGCTCCATCCCTAGGGAACTGCCCTCCCAGAGAGCAGGCATAGCTCCCACACCTGATTCTTAGCCAAAGGGGGAGCCTCAGTCAGTCCAGCCCCAACAGGTCACCAGTGAGCAAGCTTAAGATCCAGCCCCCCTACCTGCCCCCCGCACATGATTTTGCAAAGGGTTAACCCACAGGTGTAACTCCCCTGCAGGGCCCTTCCCTTTCCCTAGCCGCAGCCAACTAGAGGCACCTGCTTGGCCCAGCCGGCCTCCAGGGCCCTTCGCTTTCCCTAGCCCCAGCCAACTAGACGCACCTGCTTGGCCCAGCCAGCCTCCACCTTGAAATTGGCTGGCTGGTCTCCATCTCTTCAAGGACCCCAAAACCCCAAAGCGCGGTGAGGAAAGGGACCAGAAGAGAGACCAGGCCGGCTAGGAGAGGAGGAGCTGGGCATTGCACTGACCTGGGAGAGAAGAGGCTAATTCCGGGGTGGGCCGTCTGCTCAGGAAGGGAGCCGCTGAGGCCAGAGGATGACCACGCCGCATGCGCCAGAGCGGGTGGGCGGGGCCTGCCTTAGACCGCCCACCTGGGGAGGGGGTGGGGCCCGCGGTCAGGCCCACAGGTGGTGTTGGCAGCTGGGCAGGAGGTGCAGCGGCTGCAGGTGGATACTGTCAGGTAAGGCAGGGTCAGGAAGATCCGACTGCTTGCATCCGAACTCACACCCTGCCCCCCAGTATCTGTCAGAGGTCTTTAGCCTTGCAGGCAGAGGCCTGGCGGTCACCAGGACACCAGTTTCTTCTCTGGTGGCCAGCACAGAGCTAACCATCCCGCCCTGGAACAGGCATTGCATAGGAAATAACCGCCAGGCACTCACCTGGGGCCGTATCTTCTTTGAGCCAAGATGAGGTCAACAAATCACCAGTGAGCAAGCTTAAGATCCAGCTCCCCCACCCGCTGTAGGATTTTGCAAAGGGTCACCCCAGCGGCGCAACAGCCCTGCAAGGCCCTCCCCTGCCCCTGGCACAAGGAGACCATCCGTGCTGGGGGGGCACACACACTCCTGTACCTCAAAACTTGCTATCAGAAAACTTACAGAAGCAGAAATGGAAGCCTTGAGACAAGGAAAGAAATAAGAGAAAGAATCTAGAAAGCCGGCGGGTTTCTTGGTGCCGTCATCAGCACAGCCGCCCTGCCACCGTACCCAGAGAGTCCCTTCCCTCCAGCCGGCTCCACCAGCATTCTCGGCGGGAGCTGAAAGAGCTCCTACCTTTCTCATAGCAGACTCACTCTGCCCCCAAGGAGGGAAGCCATCCAGAATCGTCCTCCCCCTTCCCCAGGGAAGCCCCCACTATCCAACTGCTATCCCCCCACCCCCAAGGATGCAGCTCTTTCAGTCTCCAGGCCTGGAGTCTCCAGAACCTCCAGGTTCTGCCCCGCTGGGGCCTCTGCTCAGCCCCACCCCACTGCACTGCACAAGCCCAAGGGAAGCTCCCCCACCCTCATTAAAATCCCAGCTCTCCCTGGAGGATTCCTGCATTTAAGACCCAGCCTCCTTCCTCCAGTGAAAGCTCCCAGTCACCCCTGGGGGGTGTATGCGCTGTTTAAAGTTGAACTCCTCAGCTTTGTCATTAAGTTTTCATGCCCTAGGCTGCACGCAGTGGCTCATGCCTGTAATCCCAGCACTTTGGGAGGCCAAGGCAGGAGGATCACTTGAGGTCAGGAGTTTGAGACCAGCCCGGTCAACATGGTGAAACCCCATCTCTACTAAAAATACAAAAATTAGCCGGGCGTGGTGGCAGGCACTGTGGTCCCAGCTAATCGGGGAGGCTGAGGTGGGAGGATTGCTTGAACCTGGGGGCAGAGGTTGCAGTGAGCTGAGATGGTACCACTGCATTCCAGCCTGGGTGACAGAGCGAGACTGTCTCAAAATAAATAAATAAGTTTTTGTGCCCTAAAAATTGTTAATATTTCTCTTCTATTTGTGTCTGTCTTGACTTCCCTAGTGAAATGCAAACTCTTCGGGGGCGGGACTCATGTCTTGCACAGTTTGGTTTGGTCCACAGTGTGCAGTGCATTGACTGTCAGTCAATCATTCTAAATTGCCTGTTTGGATTCCTGGTCAGTTTTTCTCACAACAATGCCAACATGTAAACAGGTGTGTGGATTCCTTTTCTACTGCTGCTGTGACAAGCGGCCACAGATCCGGTGGCTTAAACTAAAACACATTTATTATCTTACAACTTCTTTTGGCCAGAAATCTGGCTTGGGTCTCACTGCACTCAACTCAAGGCATCAGCAGAGCTGTGCTCCTTCTGGAGGGTCTAGGGGAGAATTCACTTCCTTGCTATTTCCAGCTTCTAGAGGCCACTCACATTCCTTGGCTCACAGCCCCTTCCTCTGTCTTCAAAGCCAGCAATATTGCTTCTCTCTGCCCCTTCTTCTGTGGTTACATCTCTAACCACAGACGGGAAATGCCTACTTTTAAGGATTCATGAGTAGGTTAGGTAGCAGGATAATCCAAAACCATCTCCTATCTCAAGATCCTTAACTTTGTCACATGTGCAAAGTCCCTTTTGCCATGTCAGGGGACACGGTCACAGGTTCTGAGGATTGGAATATGGACACCTTTGTGGAACCCTTACTGTGCCCACCACAGTGTTCTATGAACACAGCAAAAATGGGGGCAGGTGGGCTCAGTGATCATACAAATGTGAGAGTCACTCCATTAAGCAAATTTAAACACAATTTCACATGGCAGGACTGCTCAGAGCCTGTATTATGCTAATAAGCTGATGAATTTTCAAGACAGGCTTATAGTGAGCAGCCTTTTGCAAATGTTTGGCTGCACACATGTGACCTCAGAACCCCTTTTTGTTTAGTAACTATTGGCACCTCCATAAGAGAGCTTTGCAGGCCACCCGGTTAGGAAACATGGCGCTGCAGCTTCCCACCCATTCTGTCTTCCCTATTCCCTCCCCATCCCAGCCTTCCCAGGCCCCATAAGACCTCCCCCAAGGCCATATCGTGTGTGAGCTCTGGAACTCCTTGGACAGGAACCATGGCTTGGGTGAAAATAGTAACTTGAACCTTTCATTCTAACTGCCAATCAAACTTCGTTTGGAAGTAGCGAAAATGCCCTGTGTCGAAGGCTCCGGCTGACCCAGATATCATGGGCTCCCCGTGACAAGCCAAGGTCCCTGTGCCTCCGTGTTAGTGACTTTGACACAGGGACTGCTGGTCCCCCTGGGGATTAAGTTAAGCTGCTGTTAAGTCCCTGACCTTCCAGATAACATCATCCAAACCAAACTGACAGAACATTTGTGCTTCTCCTCTCAACACAAATGCGTCTCAGACTTGCCGAGATAGCCCTCAGAACAACATCCTCATCTGCTTCCAGCCACCTGTCCTCTAAGGATCGGTGAGAGCCAGAGTGTGGGGACACACTTACGCACATGCACACCTGAAACGCTAAAGCCAGGGCAGCTGCCTCTCTGAATCACCAGCCTTTTGTGCTAAACCAACCACCTCCAATCTGGAGGATAATAAAGGCTGCATTTTGTAACCTCTTCATGGCCAGATTCTTGCCTCTATGGGGCACTAGAAGAGATCTTCTAGAGCGTTCCAGAAGCCGTACATCTGCCTATACATGATGTCAGGATCAACTGGGACAACTCATACAGTTGTCCATTACCAGCCTCAGGGGGCCAATAGAGTGATGGTCTGTGGCCCACGTGGGACTGCTCTGGCTGATGGCTACTCAAGCAAGTGCCCAGGACTGTGCACAGACATGATGTCCACACACCTAGAGACATGTAGGCGTTGCAGTATTTCCTGCTGGAAGGCAAGTGCATTGTCCCTGACCTTGTTCTTATTTGCCAAGGAAGGGAGTGTGTGACCTGAATCCTCCAAGGAAATAACCGTTGCAAGGCTGTGGGATGCTTGGGGGTGTTGTTGTGGACCCCAGCCACTGGCCAGGGGTCTGGTTCACTGATTGATGAAGACTTCGTCCTTGAAGAGGCCCTGGGCAAGACGCGTCCTATCTGTCAGGAGTTTGCATTCACAAAGAAGGACTAAAGCAACTTCTCTAGGGCAACCTCCTTCCGGGGCTGAGGCCAGCCGAGACCATGTGGGGAAGACCTCAGACCGTCTTCATGGCGAAGAGAGATGTCTGCTCCGATTTGCACAGGGAGTTTTAGCATCAGGAGCAAAAGCAGCGTTTCCATTCCCCAGTCTTCACAGCAGCAGCTTACCATTCCTGGCACATCTCCATCCTCTGCTTCCTGCATTTGAAAACCTGGGCGAGGCAGTTAACAGAAACTCCACTGACCGGGGGTCAGGGTCACGCTCCATCCTGACTCTGCTCCAACAAGCCCTATGAACTTGGGCAAATCTGTGCATCTCCATGAGCCTTGTTTCCTCTTCTGTAAAGTGAGCGGGATTGGGCTATGTGATTTCCGTGGTCTCTCCCAGCTCTGCGGTCTGTTCTTTCATTCCTAATACCACTCTACCTATTCTCTCCGAGTCCAAATCTGGAAGAGAATAATATGCTGCTTATAAAAATGCTGGTGTTTTCCAAAGAGACTCTCTCATTCCCTGGCATCCTTTTATGGCGCTATTTTCTACCTGGGTCTCAAAGCACCTGGAGAAAGAATTGTTTAATCTCATTGTATGGCATCTTGATTATTAGCTGCACTTTGGCCATTGAAGAAATTCAAGCCATAAATAATAATGATGATTATAAAAATAATAATAGGCACAATGCCCTCCCCACGTCAAAGCACTGGCTTTTTTTTTTTTAATGCCACTCTGTGCCAGAGGCCTTCAGAAAAAGAGTTAATTAATATCCCTTGCTGTGGACTAATTCTCATTTCAACATGTGGCTGTCATTTCCCTGTCATCATGGCTGATTTACAACAGGGTTTAATTAAATTCTCTGTACATTATTCAGCATTCTCCAAAGACAACACCAGAGAGGCCCGGGGTATTTAAAATGTCACCTGCTGAGACATATCACCTCTTCCTAAATAAATATGACAGTGATCAAACTTTGGCTAATTACAGTGACTTAGTTATTTGTTTGTATGTTTTAATATTTAATTGCTTTCATGTTCATCCAATTACTCAGCCACAGCAAATAGAAATTAACTTTTTATCAGCGTGACTCAGCCTAGCTCATAAGCACTCCAAAGCCTCAATACAATAGGAACTGCCCAAGCTGAGGATCATAGCCATGTTCTCAGCTCAGTGGACGGGGCCATTAAATTAAGGGAGAACCCTCGCGGCTCCATCCCCATTCCCAGCCTGCATGGGGCTGCGGGCCCAGCTTCCAGGAGCATCTAACTCAAAGCAGAGCAGCTGAGCGAAGCAACAGAGGCAGAGCTTCTAATTCCACACTGACACCCGATGGCCACTCTGTGCAACTGCCCCGGGTCCCTGAAATACTTAGGATTCCTGCGGAGATGAAAAGGAACCCCTGGGTACACAGAAGCAAGAGTTTTTGAGTTCCCACGTCAGTAACCTAAGTTCTCCTCACCGGGGAGGCTCTTTCTTGATGGTCCTCCAGCTTTGAGGGCCATCTGCTCCTTGTGAGACGTCCTGGCTTCTTCTGCCAAGCTCCCTGGGACAAAGGGACACTGAGAGCCGGTTGGGTGCCTGCTGTTTTTTAGAAACGGGAGCCAGGATAGGAACACAGCCCATCACCAGCCGTCTTCTGACCAAATGCATTAGCCAGTTCTTGAAATCATCCACCAAGCCCTCGAACGCCAGTTCCTCTGATGTTATCTCAAAAGCTCCTCCTGGCTCTCTTTCCCACCCATCGTTCCAATCCATCATTGACATTTTGACATCCACTCTTCTCCCAAGGCCAGCCTTGGCATGGAAGAATTTCTGCAGAATTCTAAAAATAAAAAAAGAGGAAGAAGTAAGCCTTTCTGGGAAGCTTCAGCAATTCCAAATGGGATAAGCAAGTTCTACCTCCAGCCTAATCCCACAGCCTCATGGGGTACTGGCTTAAAATGTTCAACTTTCCAAAAATAAAAAATAATCTTTCCACACACTTACATCTTATCTCTCTCGCTCAGCTGTAAGCTCCTTAAGTGGGGGTGGGGAGGCTCAGAAACCAGAGGAGAGGCAGCCGGGGTAAGAGATGGAGAAAATGCGGGCTGACCAGCTCTCTGCGGACGGGGCCATGCCTGGCCTTTGTTTTTTTTTTGTTTTTTAATAAGTACTTCAAACAAGTTAATATTTATATAACGTAATATTTCTTCGATGATTCACTTTCAATTTATTTTATACAAAAGTATATGTGTACCCAAAATTCCAAATCAATTTAAAGTAAGAACTCTCAGTTTTTGTCTAATACATCTTATTTTATTTTATTTTATTTTATTTTATTTTGAGACAGAGTCTTGCTCTGTCACCCAGGCTGGAGTGCAGTGGCTCAGTCTCAGCTCACTGCAACCTCCCCTTCCCAGGTTCAAGCGATTCTCCTCCTCAGCCTCCCAAGTAGCTGGGACTACAGGCACGAGCCACCACGCCCGGCTAATTTTTGTATTTTTAGTAGAGACAGGGTTTTACCATGTTGGCCAGGCTGGTCTCAAACTGCTGACCACAAGTGATCCGCCTGCCTGAGCCTCCCAAAGTGCTGGGATTACAGGCGTGAACCACCACACCCAGCCTAATAAATACTTTAATATCCCCCAAAATTAAAAATGGTTGGAAGAGTGTTTCTTAATAAATATCAGCATTTCTTCAACGTAGTTGCCTGGTCTTTGTAAGGAGCGTGGCTCACTCCGGGCAGCCAGGCGTCCTACAAGGAAATGCATTCATTCATTGAGTAAACAACCCCTGCCCTGCAGTAGATATGGATTAGGTGATGATAAAAACAACCACCACAGGAAGAGACAAGGTCCCTGTCCTTGTGGCACTGGAGCTGGAAGGAAACACTCCACAAATAATTCCAAGTGGGTGAGCTGAGGTGTGGGGAGGAGACGCAGAGATAGCAGGGGCAACCTGCCTGGTCTGAGGAGCTGGTAAAAACTTGCCTGGGGAGGCCGCATGTGAGCTGACAGCTGAAGACAGACAAAGAGCCTTTTTCAATTAACAAAGAGGAGGAGGCCTAGTGGAAGATTTTTCCTGGGGGCCCAGAGTTTATGCAAATGAACCCAGCCCAGAACGAGGAATTCTAATTGGCCCCAGCAGGTGCCTCCTCGGCAGCGTCGTCCTGCAGTCGGCACCTGTGTGAACGTCTCCATCAGGGTCCCCGAGGCCAGCACTGGCTGTCAGACCCAGTCTCCTCAGAGCCTGGAGATTTTTACCTGAAATTCAAGTCTTCACTCCCCGTTCCCCTCGAACTAACTCCCCCTGACAGGCAAGTCCTTAGAGAAAGCGACAAAACTTCCAGTCCTGTGGCTCGGCTGAGAACAACCAAGAAAGGAGGACAGGAAGAGGCCAAAGAGGACACAGTGGACTGAGCTGGGCTGGGCGTCGGGGGAAGCTGGACCTCAGGGTTGTCAGGTTCCTGCAACGCGGGGCTGGCTCCGATGGTCCCTCTGGAAGGCGGAAGCACTGCTGCAGTAGCGAATTCATCCAGTGCATCCTCACAGGGCCCACCGGAGCAAGGCAGTGGCAGGACTCCCATCACCTGCTGCTGGCACCTGTCTTGTGACATTCATTATTTTCTCCCTTGTTTTGTGATGGGGTAAGACAGCATATTCCTCGTCCTTTCCCCCCAACTGTCAACTCCTCAAGGGCAGCATCAGGACCTGATACACGGTAGGCACTCAAAGGGCATGCTGCATGAAAGTGATTGTTGGCTGAGTGCAGTGGCTCACACCTGTAATCCCAGCACTTTGGGAAGCCAAGGCAGGTGTATCACCTGAGATCAGGAGGTTGAGACCAGCCTGTCCAATAAGGTGAAACCCATCTCTGCTAAAAATACAAAGATTAATTGGGCGTGGTGGCGGACGACTGTAGTCCCAGCTACTTAGGAGGCTGAGGCAGGAGAATTGTTTGAACCTGGGAGGCGGAGGTTGCAGTGAGACGAGATCGTGCCACTGCACTCCAGCCTGGGTGACAGAGAGAGACTTTCGAAGAAGAAGAAGGAGAAGGAGGAGGAGGAGAAGGAGAAGAGGAAGGGGAAGGAGGGGAAGGAAGGGAAGAAGGGGAAGAAGGGGAAGAAGAAAAAGAAGAGGGTGATTGTCATCATCATCATCACTGCCACTGTCACTGTCATCATAGGATGACACCAAAGATCCCATCTCACTTAATGCTCCAGTCACTCAACCAGGGCAATCCCCACCACTCCTGAAGCACACGGATCCAGTGTTCCTAAGCTTTATTTCACATTCAGTAAGAAGCAACACATCACCCCACCATAGACCCACACAACTGTCCTTCATTGTGGGAAGTTACTGGCACATGTTTGTGAGCACTTTGTTACAGCTCAAGGTCAAATGAGGGCTCTAAAAGCCTAGAAATTGGAGACTGGCCTCCGGACTCTGTATGACCCAGATTGCAACTTCCACTGACCCAGGGGTGCTTGACTTTTTGGAGGCCAATATAGGATCTGGGATGGGATCTGCTGCCCAATGGCTGGGGCTCAAATCCTAGTTCTACCACTTCCTAGCTATGTGACCTTGGGCACTTACTTGAAATAAACCTCAACTTCCCCATCTGTAAAACAGGAATGATGCTAGGACCTAACCTCATGGATTATCTCATTCAGTGCTCCTGCAACCCTATGAGGTTAGGTCCTAGAATTATTCCTTTGGTACTAACACTTTTAATCATTCCCAATACCCTTGTATGGTGACTATTATTCCCAATTTAAAGTGATGAGGCTGGGCGTAATGGCTCACACCTGTAATCCCAGCACTTTGGGAGGCCGAGGCAGGTGGATCACTTGTGGTCAGGAGTTTTGAGACCAGCCTGGCCAACACGGTGAAACCCCATCTCTACTAAAAATACAAAAAAATTAGCTGGGCACGGTGGCTCGTGCCTGTAATCCCAGCTATCCAGGAGGCTGAGGAAGGAGAATTGCTTGAACCCGGAAGGTGGAGGTTGCAGTGAGCCGAGATCGTGCCACAGAACTCCAGCCTGGGCAACAGAGCAAGACTCCATCCCAAGAAAAATAATAATAATAAAGTGATGGATCAGGACACAACTTGCGCAGCTATGAGATGGGAGACTGGGATTTGAACACGAACACAACTTTCATACCAACCTCGGATGCACACACTTGCTCTAGTCTACACCAGTGGATCTTAATCATGGCTCTGCCATGGACACCTCTGACATCTGCTGAAGCCCTTCTCAGAATAACATTTTTAAATGCCTAAAATGAAATACAGAGAGTTACAAAGGAAACCAATAAAGTTAAAATCCAGTTCTTAAAATATTTTTAGTTGAGATATGATAGTATACATACTTCTTTCTTAATGCATTAAACAAAGAATAGTTGCTGGTTTAATTACCACCCAAATTTCTAAGTTATAATAAATGTAAATAATATTTTGAGATATCTGCAGCCACTTTAATGCAGTGGAGAAGTCACTGTCTGTGCGTACTATTGGGTTGTACTGATTCCATTTATAATTAAAGAAATGCAAAACTTCAGTAAAAGTTTCCTGAAAATAAAGATGGAAATTTATCCCATCCAAGCTCCCAGACCCCCTGAATTGTCTCCATAGACCCATGAATGCCAGGTTATCATGATGTTCTGAAGAACACACAGTTTTCTGAAAGAAACAAACCACAACAGTGAGCGAAATTGACTATTCGAGAATGGAAAGAAAACCTCTTTCTCAGCCATCAAAATCAGCAGGCAGTCTCCACCCACCATATGCCATTGACAATTCTGATGACTTCATAGAATCCATTTCCCAACAAGATCAAGGGGTGGGGCCTGGGGAAGGTTGGGGATAGGAGGGGAAGTATTACGGATGATGCTATTTGATTATACTAATTGCAAATAATGGCCCAAACCAAGAACCCAACCACAAGTCGATTCATTTCAAAAGCTATGTAATAATGTTTAGGATAAGGAATTAATTTTTATAGCCACTGGAGCGGTTGAGCGTCTACCATAACACAGATGTATTACAAATTAAAATTTCCCCTCAGGTGGTTAATGTAAAGACACCATAGACAACAGGAAGGACCCCTGAGTCACACACCCCCTTAGATATGCAGGAAACCAACAGTGGGTATTTGAGGAGCCACCACCCTCTGCCTGGACTGCACTCCCCATGCCACATGTGGCTGCCAGTCAGTCTCTTCCTCCCCTCCCAGGAGGAGAGCAGTACCCCCACTCAAGGACATTGCTTCCTTGTTTTCTACCAAAGAGACCGAGGGCACCTTGAAGGCCCAGCACTCCGAACACCACTTTTCCTGGCTGTCTGGTTCAGACCCTGGAAGAGGAGCCTTCGGGCAGGGAGGGGGATGACGTCAGCACCCACGGCTCCCAGCACAATGGCTTTCAGCCTGGAACTCTCAGCCAGGAGTTTTGTGTTCAGAGAATACATTTTGGTTTACTCTTTGCTGATAAAACTCTGTGCCTGGCCGGGCGCGGTGGCTCAAGCCTGTAATCCCAGCACTTTGGGAGGCCGAGGCGGGCAGATCACGAGGTCAGGAGATCGAGACCATCCTGGCTAACATGGTGAAACCCCGTCTCTACTAAAAATACAAAAAAATAGCCGGGCGTGGTGGTGGACACTTGTAGCCCCAGCTACTTGGGAGGCTGAGGCAGAAGAATGGCATGAACCCCAGAGGCGGAGCTTGCAGTGAGCCAAGATCGCATCACTGCACTCCAGCCTGGGCAACAGAGGCAACTCTGTCTCAAAAAAAAAGAAAAGCAAACAAACAAACAAAAACTCGGTGCCTTTGTCCTATGAGAGAAGCATGGAAACTCCAGGGTTCCCAGGCAGGCCAGACCTCCCAACCCCTTCTTCCAAGACTGCCAAGCCATAAAAGTGCTTCGCCTCTCAGGTGGGTCCCAGGCAAGGCGTGGTGTCAGTGTCTCCCCCTCCTGCCGTAACTTTCTGGCAATCAGCTGTGGCTCTCACCCAAACTGTGCACCTTGGCAGTCCTACCCGGGAATCACCTTGGGAATCATCTTGGCAGAGCCTGGGAATCTGCATGTTAAAGCACCCTCTGGTTCTGATGATCAACCTGTTGGCATCTGCATGACACCCTTTCTCTTTGAAAGGATCTGAGAGCGGCCCTTCGTACGTGCTCACCTGCTCCCTCTCCTAAGAGAACCGCCTTCCAGCCCTGAAGGCAATCATCTGCCAAGCACCAGGCTGGAGGTGCTAAGCTGCAAGGACTCTTGGGCTTCTGAAACCACAGGGTGCCTTTCCTCCAAAAGCTGCAGGTTCTTAGGGGCAGAGCTGCCTGACTACTGCCAACTGAGTGGTGGGCTCTTGTCCAGATCCAGACAGGGCAGGAGTGAGGGGTGACACGGGGTATTAGTCCATTTTGAGACTGCTGATAAAGACATACCTGAGACTGGGAAGAAAAAGAGGTTTGATGGACTTATAGTTCCACGTGGCTGGGGAGGCCTCACAGTCATGGTGGAAGGTAAGGAGGAGCAAGTCACGTATTACAAGGATGGCTCAGGCAAAGAGAGAGCTTATGCAGGGAAACACCCCCTTATAAAACCATCAGATCTCAAGATACTTATTCACTATCACGAGAACAGCATGGGAAAGACCCACCCTCGTGATTCAATTACCTCCCACCAGGTCCCTCCCATGACATGTGGGAATTCAAGACGAGATTTGGGTGGGGACACAGCCAAACCATATCATACAACCCCAAGCATGGAGGGCCAGGCAACCCCAAGAATGGAGGGCCAGGAAGTGCAGGGTATACACGCGGTGGATGGGTATGTTTTTGGTCCACAACTCTGACTCTTTAGATACAGCATTTCCTGGACCCTTTTTGAGGACCTCATATCATCCCTGGCATTTTGGGCCCATAGTCCGGCTTCAGGTCTTTTTGGTTTTGTTTTTTTTTTTTGAGATGGAGTTTTGCTCTTGTTGCCCAGGCTGGAGTGCAGTGGCGCAATCTCGGCTCACTGCAACCTCCACCTCCTGGGTTCAAGCGATTCTTCTGCCTCAGCCTCCCAAGTAATCCCAGTACTTTGGGAGGCCAAGGCAGGTGGATCACCTGAGATCAGGAGTTTGAGACCAGCCTGGCCAACATGGTGAAACCTTCGTCTCTACGAAAAATACAAACATTAGCTTGGCATGGTGGTGGGCACCTGCAGTCCCAGCTACTCAGGAGGCTGAGGCAGGAGAATTGCTGGAGCCTGGAGGGTGAAAGTTGCAGTGAGCCAAGATCTTACCACTGCACTCCAGCCTGGGCAACAAAGTGAGACTCTGTCTCAAAAAATAATAATAATAATAGAATAATAAATAAATAAATAAATAAATAAATTTAAAAGTCTAGTGAAGAAGTAAAATTTATTTTACTTCTAAAATTTCTTTTCTACCTACTTTTGCTAGTGGGAAATTTTTTTCCATTTCCTCCGAGTTCAGGGGAGGAAACCCTGTTCTTCTCACAATTACTCTGCGTGAGAAAATCCAGGTAAAAAGAACCAACAGCACCACCCCTGAGTCCCTCCCTCACCCACTCCCCCAGCTGAGCTTGCAAAGAAGGAGAGCATGTTGTGTGTGGCTGCAGCCATTTAAAATGCAGGCAGGGCTGGGTGCAGCAGCTCACATCTATAATCCCAGGACTTTGAGAGGCTGAGGTAGGTGGATCACCTTGAGTTCAAGACCAGCCTGGCCAATACGGTGAAACCTCGTCTCTATGAAAAATACAAAAATTAGCCAGACGTGGTGGTTCACGCCTGTAGTCCAAGCTACTTGGGAGGCTGAGGCTGGAGAATCACTTAAACCTGGGAGGTGGAGGTTGCAGTGAACTGAGATTAAGCCACTGCAGCCTGGGTGACAGAGCAGCACCCTGTCTCAAAAATAAATAAATAAAATGCAGGAGGGAGTCACTGTTTCATGGTGTCCTGTGGATATCCTGGCCTACTTGGGAAGCAGAATTGGACTGGACCATTTCTCTGGAGCAAAACTTCTTGATACCTACAGCAATAGTGTCTCCCTAGACATATGACCCGATTGGTAGATGGCTTCATGTCGCAAAGTTTCCAATGTGGAATTTTTTCAGAAGAGCACCAGGCAATGTGTAAGACATAAAAATCACAAGCAAATAAACAACAAAAACAAAAATCACAAGCATTTGACCTGAGCCAGTTGCTGAACTTCTCTGTGCCCATCTCCTCATTCATAAAATGGGATGGTAAGACCTATTTGGCTTCTTTCCTTCCCTACAATAAGTGTTGATGGGGGGGCAGCTATGCTGGAGATGGTCACACACACTCCTCAAAGCCCCTCTCCAGAGCTCTATCAGCAAGAGCGTGGAGAGAGGACCCCACGATAAACTCTAAGGGCAGAAGATTCCTGAGTGCTTTGGCAATTTGAAGGAAGGCGAGGGCAGCTCTGGTTGTTGGCATGATCACAAAACCTTCTTGAGCAAAGGAAGAGAGGACCCATTCATTCAGAGAGAAGTGAATTTTAGACCTTGCCTCCTGTCCACCTCCACCCCACAGCGCAAGAATTTGACAATTTCCAGGACTGTGAAGACCAACAGAGACCACGTGATTTTGCGAGACATGGACGCAGCTGTGAGGCTGAGTCACTATCCCAACTATCGTCACCACCATCGTCACTGCTGTCACCTGCGAATGTGCCAAAGTCCCTACCAGCACCTGGGTCCCCTCCGAGCTCCTGCCGGGGCAGTTTGTGGTGATGAGGATGATGTAAACTCCACACTGTCTCTGCTCTGACAACAGACAGTGTCTGTAAGCTTGCTGGCCACAGTGGTTCTGTGGTACCCAACACGGCCATCCTTGGCACTAGACAGTGAGTTACTAAACGGGCTCCTTGTTGAGATACCTGCCAACTGTGGCAGGTGAAGCTTTGCCATCCTCTGCATGGGACTGACCATCGGCCCAACAACAGAAACATCCTCCCAGAAGGCCAGTAGGCCTCTCCAGTCCTGGAGACACAGGAATGAGGGTGTCTGGGAGCGGACTCTAGCCAGAGAGCCTCCAGTGTGTCAAGGGGACCCGTCAAATCCCCTGGAGGCCACTGAGCATCAGTGTCTGCCCAGAAGATGACTCTGCCATGGCAGAGTCAGGACTTAGTGACCACAACTGCCCAGGCCCCCAGGAGCAGTTAGGCTGGGGTGCGGCACACTGTATCCTCCCTAGTGACCACATGGATGGCAGGGGCCACATCCTTTGACCCCACACAGGGAGACCTTATTGGCAAGTGGGTTACAGTTGAAAAAAGCTGCCACAGGCTGGGGCATCCACGGCTTCCAAACACTCAAAACTGCTTCCCGTGATCTCGGAAAATTGTCCAATTTTTGAAAGATAGGGGTGGGGATGGCCAGGAAACAGGGTCTGAAATTTATTTCTCTATCTTTTATTAGAATAACTTAATCCCTGCCAGTAAATATGAGAGTGATGTGACATTATCATAAAAGTAAACACACAATTACAGTAGGGGGTAGGCTTAAAACAAAACAACACCTGAGCTGATTATCTACCCAACCAACTGGAAACCCATGAGCAAAACCATCCTGCCCTGACAGGTGAGCACGCTCATAATTGCTTTTAAACATGTACTTAAATGTTGATCTGTTGTGTAAATACCTTTTTAAACAAGTATGCTTTAAGAAAATGTAACTGCTATGGGGGCAGGGACGTGGGGCAGGAGAATGACTAACGAAACCAACTTGAATTCCAGCACCCACATCTGTCGTCCACATCCCCTCGTATCATAGCAGGTGTTTTCATAAACCTGGCAGCTATCTTTGGGCATACATTTTGGATTCATTTTGTTCAATAGACTCTGTATTCGTTGTTGAGGGCTGCCACGGCAAGGCACTGCGGTCAGAGTGCCTTCAACAGGAACGCATTTCCGCGCAGTTCTGGAGGCTGGAAGTCTGAGATCAAGGTGTCTCGGCAGGGTTGTTCCTTCTGAGGCCTCTCTCCCGGCCTTATAGAGCAGGGGTCCTCAACCCCTGGGCCGAGGACCAGTACCGGTCTGTGGACCATTAGGAACCATTAGATTCGCACAAGAGCATGAACCCTGTTGTGAACTGCACATGCGAGGGATCTAGGTTGCGTGCTTCTTATGAGAATTCAAGACCTGATGATCTGTCACCGTCTCCCATCACCCCTAGATGGGACTGTCTAGCTGCAGGAAAACAAGCTCAGGCTCCCACTGATTCTACATTACAGTGAAGTGTATAATTATTTTATTATATATCACAATGTAATAACAATAGAAACAAAGTACACAATCAATGTAACGCTGGAATCATCCCAAAACCATCCCCCACCCCAGCCGGGTCCGTGGAAAAACTGCCTTCCACAAAGCCAGTCCCTGGTGCCAAAAAGGTTGGGGACTGTGGTTATAGAAGGTTGTTCTCTCCTCCCTGTGTCCTCACATGGTCGTCCCTCTGTGTGTGTCTTAATCTCCTCCTCCTATAAGGAACATCAGTCCTGTTGGATTGCAGCCCACCCTAAGGACCTCATTTTACTTTAATTACCTTCCTACAGGCTCTATCTCCAAATACGGTCATATCCTGAGATACTGGGGCTTCGGGATTATTTTATTTTATTTTATTTTATTTTATTTTATTTTATTTTTTGACACAGAGTTTCGCTCTTGTCGCCCAGGCTGGAGTGCAACGGCAGGATCTCAGCTCACCACAAACTCCGCTTCCCGGGTTCAAGTGATTCTCAGCCTCAGCTTCTGGAGTAGCTGGGATTACAGGTGCCCGCCACCACGACCGGCTAATTTTTGTATTTTTAGTAGAGACGGGGTTTCACCATGTTGGCCAGGCTGGCCTCGAAATTCGGACCTCAGGTGATCGCCCAACTCGGCCTCCCAAAGTGCCTGGATTACAGGCGTGAGCCACCATGCCCAGCCAGGGGCTTCTGGATTTAATATATGGATTTGAGGAGGCCACAATTTAGACCATAACAGATTACTTCCGCAAAAGTCAAACCCCAGGCTGTACAGGGAAGGAAAGGGTTGCCTGAGAACCCAAGTCAGGCAGAGCCTAAAGCCCTGCAGGAAGGACACCTGGTTCTAGGTACTGGCTTTATCTTGAAGGATAAATACCCTAGAGGTGATTTTAAAATAATAAATAAACACTTCCAAGGCAAAGGGAACATCCCAGAAAGTTCCAGACATGTAGGACTATCCTGATAAGAGAAGCAAGAACGTGATTTCCAGGGTCAGTGTTGGAGACACTAGGAGAGGGCAGAAGGCGCTGGGGGAGAGGGCAGCCCCTCCGCAGGGTCTGGCAAGCAGGGGATGTGCCCACTGCTCCTGCCCGTGCACCCGGTGGGCAGCCCCTCGGCGGGCTCATTAGCTGCCATCCTCAGCACTGAGGGACCCGTGCCCGGTCAGGGCGCAGAACCGGCTCTTCCCCCGCGGGGCAGGAGGCCAGCGCTTACCTGACTGACAGGTGTCAGGTCAAATCACCAGCTCTCCTGAAAATATCATCCTCGCCTCCTGCCGGGCCACGCCAGCCGGGGACAGAGAGACAGACAGCCCCCCTAATGATGCCAGGCAGACCTCCTGACAGCTCTGCCCTCCCGGGCCCCCGGAACAGCCAGCGCGGCGTGCCCTGCTACGGGAGGGGTGGGGACCCTGGCTTTCCTGCCCAGCTCAGCCCAGCCCTGCTCAGCAGCAGAGAGAACAGGACGGAGGCTCCCATTTCCCAGCGACTGCGGCGCCTCCAAACCGCCCGTCTGCGACGCCCACGCGAGCGTGCGCAGCCCAGCCCCTCCCGGACGTCCTCGCCCCCGCCGGGGCACATCGTACTCCGCACCCAGGAGAAGAGTGGCACGCGGATCCCAGCCCCTGCGAGCCCCTCTGGCCGCCGCCGCTTCGCACCCCGCATTGCCTCAGCTGCCGTTCCAGAAATGCAGCGTCTGGCGCGCAAAGCGGTGCACGGTCCCCAGTCCGCGCGCAGCAGCCTGGAGCGGCGCCAGAGTCCCCGTCCCACTTCCTGGCGGCCCTGCCTCCGGCCAGCTCCCTCCTCCCCTCTCTCCTTCCGTGCCCCCCACCCCATCTTGGGACGCTTCCAGGACCCAAGAGGCAGGAGGGGGATCGCGAGGGGAAGGCGCGGAGGGGGAGAAGGAGGAGCGGGGGAGAAGGAGGAGCGGGGGAAGCAGCAGCTCTGGAGGCTGCGCGGCGCTCGCGGACCCACGCGCCGGGAAGGAGGGCGCAGCCCCGAGCATCGCACGTGGTTTCCAGATTCCTCCCACCCCTACCCCGGCGACCACGAGAGGGGGTCGGGGGCAGCTCCTTCCCAGCCCCAGCTGAACAGAAAGCCTTGCAAAAGGGAAGAAATTAAAAAGCAGGGGGAGGGAAGGGGAGGAGGGGAGGGGTTGGGGGAAGGAAGAAAAAGTCACCTTCAGCCATAATGGGTCCCAGAGAGGAACAGAGGGGTGAACACAGGTAGGGTCCTCGGGTTCCCTCCCCGCCTGCCTCCTCCCACGGTTTGTGCAGCGGCCTGGCCCATCCGCCTCTGGGGCGACCACGGGACACACTGCATGGCCACTGTCACTCTGGGTCCCCCCTGCCACACACACATCTGCGACTTCTGGCTCTTTGATCTTCCCTTTACAAAATGGTCATGCTTTTTCACGACAGGGTGAGGGCCCCAGGGACGCGTTCTGCATGGAGGATGGCAAGGGGAGGTTTGGTTGAAACAAGAACCCTTGGTTGGCCCCTTGGGTTTCCAGCCCCCAAGAGGGCTCACACAGCCCACGTGCCATGTCCCGGGTCCGAGCAAAACAGAGCATGCCAGTGTGAATGGCCGGTACTCAGACGCGGCCCCCTGGACACAGACGGGACTTTCTGTCCAGAAACAACCCAGCCCCCACAACAGCCTGGTCGTTACACTGAGTTCATGTCGTTCCAAAGAGCAAAATATATACCGTGAAGGGCCCACCTTTCCTTTTCTCCTTGTTCTACAGGGCGATTAGCATGGAGGAGCCATCACACTGTAGCGGAGGGGAGAGGGTGGTTTAAGAATAAATGGGCTCTGGGAGAGAAGGAGCAACTTGCAATGCCACTCTTGGCATTCTGCAGGAAGCTCAACCCTCAGCTCTCACCCACCCAGAACCCCAGCATCTGCTGAGCCTCTGCCACTGCCGAATGTACTCCCAGGAAGGGCTCCGAGCCTCTGCCTTGCTGAGTGCACCCCTGGGAGGGGCTCCAGCGTGGCCCCAGCATGGCTACCCCCGCAGGAAAGGAGACCGTAGTGTTTCTGAACAGAGGGGTAGCTTGCCACGGTAAACATGCCAGTGCCCTGAGGTGTGGAGACTGCGGGAAGCGATTCAATATTTTCATGGGGGCTCATTATATTTGCTCCCAGACCAGAAAAGCCGGAGCCTATTACTGCTCTCTTGGTAGGATTTTTTTTTTAATCCTTGTATATTACAAGAACATGAATTAAGCTCTGATGAATGTGATATTAATTAATTACATGAAGATCCACGTGGGAGACAGGAGGGGGTGGAGGGAGAGGTTGTGCTATGCAAATGACCGGGAGGAGAGATGCTGCTGGAAATGTGCTTCTCATTGTTTCTGGCTCCAGAACGTGGAGGCGTGCGCAGTGGGCTCAGCCAGGGAGGTTTACCTGCAGGCAGCAGATGTGGCTTCTGCAAGATTTAAAGCCTCTGGCACCATTACAGACGAGGAAAGTGGGGGGGGCCTGGGCATTGCAGCAGCGGAGAGGGAGGAGGGGAAGGAGGACTCCGGCTCAGGCCGCCATCTTCTCGAACTGCAAAAAGGGAATTTGAAATCCGTTTCACATGTTCCAAAATGGCTGCTCTCAGCCGGAGCCTGGGAAGGTTGCAAAGGCCCTCGTGCGGCTCAGAGAGCCTCCTGGACTCCTTCTGTCCGTAAAACGGAGCCTGAGTGTTGCAAGAAGAGTCCTTGACTACTAAAGGCAGATCATTCTCCTCCAAAATACTTTGCAGAAACCACTTCAAACTCCCACTCCAGCTCTGAGCCCCAGGGGGAGGGGCTGCTGCCACTGAAAGCTGGCAAAACAAAAAATGACAAGGAAAAATGGGAGACTGAATTTGAAAATCAAAAGAGGGGGCCTATAGCCTGAGCCCAGATGTCAGTGGCCACTTCCCAGGTGGCTCTTGGATGCTGCCACGCCCCCCTCACCTCCAGCTTGAAGCAGGCTGAGCCCCAGATACCTAGCACCTTTCCCTCCAGGACTGGAGACCTGTCCCTAGGAGACTGGGCAGATTCTTGGGTGCCACCAGGCAGGGTCTGATTCAAATGAGAAGATGATTGGCAGTTACAGTGACGTGAGCCAGGGGTCATCTGGAGATCCCTAAAGGCATGAGGTGTGGGTCCAGGCAGCAGGGAATTAGGTCCATGTGAAGGCAGGACCCAGCCTGGAAGGCCAGGGAGCAAAAAGGCCACGAGACGTGAGGTTTGGGAAGGGGTCTGAGCAACTAACTAGAGCTGGAAGCCAGCAGCAAGAGTGGCTTTTGATATAGCTGGATAGGCTCAGGCACTCAGGAACTCTGGCTCTAAAGCCACGACAATCACTCAGTGAGACAGGTATGGGGCTGCAGGTAAAAGCCAGAGTCACCAGGCTGGGGGAGGGGAGTGAGAAGGAGGAGCAGAGGGACGAGGCTCCCGTCATGCCCCCTCCTCCTCTTCATGAAGTGCCCATGTTCTTTTCTCTCCTTGATGTGAACGTTGGTCAGAACGTCAGAGTCTAACATCATGCTTAGCTATAAGGTGTTGTTTGTTTATCAGGAATTCTGTCTGCCAGATCTAGAACATCTCAAAGCACCAGTCATAAAACGTCAGACATTTCACAAATGCTGTGATGGTTAATTTTATGTGTCAACCGGATTGGGCCACAGGATGCCCAGATATTTGATCAAACGTTAGTCAGAGTGTTTCTGTGAGGGTGTTTTGGATGAGATTAACATTTATTTATTTATTTATTTATTTATTTATTTATTTATTTATGACAGAGTCTTGCTCTGTCACCCAGGCTGGAGTGCAATGGTGCGATCCTGGTTCACTGCAGCCTCGACCTCCTGGGCTCAAGTGATCCTCCTGCCTCAGCCTCCTGAGTAGCTGGGATTACAGGTGTGTGGCACCACGCCGGCTAATTTTTCTGTGTGTTTTTCGTAGAGACAGGGTTTCATCATGTTGGCCAGGCTGGTTTGGAACTCCTGACCTCAGGTGATCTTCCCACCTAGGCCTCCCAAAGTGCTGGGATTACAGGCATGAGCCGCCGCGCCGGGCCGAGATTAACATTTAAATCAGTAGACAGAATAAAGCAGTTTGTCCTCCCGAATGTGGAGGGGGGCCTCATCCAATCGGTTGAAGGCCTGCACAGAACAAAGGCTGACCCTCCTAGCAAGAATGAATTTCTGCTCCCTGACCGTCTTCAAGCTGGGGCAACAGCTTTGTCCTGCCTTCAGACTGGACCTGACCTGACATTGACTCTCCTGTGTCCCGAGACTGCCAGCTTTCAGACTAGAACTTACACCATGGGCTGTCCTGGTTCTCAGGCCTTTGGATTCAGACTGGAATTCCGTCATCGGCTCTTCTTGGTCTCCAGCTTTGCCCATTGCAAATCACGGGACTTTCCAATCTCCATAATCACGTGAATCAATGCCTAATAATAGATCTCTTTACATAAACAGGACCAAAGGAGAGGCAGTGATATAGACAAAGGGGAGAACCCTGACTAATGCGAATATTCACCAGTGATTTCCCCTGCTTCATCTGGGCTGGGGACATAAAGAAATTCAAGATGGGTTTGGAGCTAAAGTAGATCCTGGCTGGGAGCAGTGGCTCACACCTGTAATCCCAGCACTTTGGAAGGCTGAGGTGGATGGATCACCTGAGGTCAGGAGTTCCAGACCAGCCTGGCCAATATGGCAAAACCCCGTCTCTACTAAAAATACAAAAATTAGCCAGGTGCGGTGGCATGCACCTTAGTCCCAGCTACTTGGGAGGCTGAGACAGAAGAATTGCTTGAACCCAGGAAGTGAAGCAGTGAACTGAGCTACACCACTGCACTCCAGCCTGGGTGACAAAACAAGACTCCATCTCAAAAGAAAAAAAAATTTAAAAATAAAAAAGAAATAAAAATAAAACAGATTCTGTTGTTATCACCAAAGACCAGAAGATAATTTATCTACATGTCTGTGCTAGATACTCTCTATGGCATTCAGCATCCAGTTCCACCACCTTGTAGCGTGGAAGCTAGAAGGCTAAATGCTACATTTCCCAGACCACCTTGATTTTATAGGATACCAGCTGTAAACCAAAAAGTATCTGAGATAAGTCTCAGTTAATTTAGAAAGTTTGTTTTGCCAAAGTTGAGGACGCGCACTCATGACACAGCCTCAGGAGGTCCTGACAACGTCTGCCCAAGGGGGTCAGGGCACGGCTTGGTTTTATATATCTTAGGGAGTCTTGAGACATCAATCAATATATGTAAATCTGTACACTGGTTTGGTCCCGAAAGGCAGAACAGCTCGAAGCGGGGAGGGGCCTTTCAGGTCATAGGTACATAAGACATGAATGGTTGCATTCTTTTGAGTTTCTGATTAGCCTTTCACTGAATACACAATTGACAGGAAGAGTTACTTATGCCTTGGTCTGGCTCAGTGAAACAGTAGGGCAGAGGAAGCCGTCAGATCTGCCTTGGTCTCAGGTGAGCAGAGGGATGACTTTGAGTTCTATTGTTATGCCCAGACCGTTTATTCCCCGAAGAAGACCACCAGAGTCCAGAGTCAAAGCTAAGCAGCAAGGATCTTTATTACAGGTTCGAACCTGGAGCTCTCACTTGCTCGCGAAACGAGACGGGCAGGAGAGCTCCCCTACTGAGCTCCGAACAATGTTATATAGTCTAAGGAAAGTAGGCATAGAATCATTATACAAATTAGAGGTATGATTGGCTGGAGTTTGAACAAAGCGATTTGGCAAACTATGATTGGTTCCCGCCATTTCTGATATTTCAGTACAACCCTTGAGGCGGAAGAGCAGTTTTACACAAAGGCAGTTAATTATATTGCATCAGGTTGCACGACCAGTTTATGGCTATCTTGCTTAAACACACCTTGTGACCTGGCTATCTTACTTAAACATTCCTTGTGACCTGGCCTCAGAAAGAGAAACATGTACTTACAGAACTTACGAAACCTCTGGTACGTGCAAAGATTAGAGAGCAGAACAAGGGTGTAGCGGGTGGGGGGCGGGTACACATCTATCTTTGTGTCCTTTCATTTCTCCCTTCTCATAAGTAACTGGATGTCCAATCTTGGATTTCCAGAGTCTTATAATATAGCCTCACTTTCTGGGTGCAGGAGAGGCTGGTGATGGCTACGGAGGACCATTAGTTGGATGGTATCAAACCTTTCTCTGACAAATTGTAAAATTTTATTTACCACACAGGGGCCTATAGTGAATAGAAGTAGTAAAGACATTAGGGGGCCTAAAAGGGGTGCCAGAAGGGAAAACATTGAAGAGCTCCACCAATTGTTAGCGGCTGTAGTGAATTGTTGCTTTTTCATTTCTAAGCTTAGTTCGTGTAGGCGTTGGACTCTTTCCTCAACTAACCCTGACTCATTTATATAGAAACAGCATTCTTCTTTGAGGAACATACAGGTACCTCCTTTCTCAGCCGTGAGTAAGTCTAAGGCTCTGCGGTTTTGAAGGGTGACCTGTGCTAGGGAGGTGAGCTGCCGCTGAAGGGAGGCTAGGGAATAGGCGGAGTCTTCCATAGCAACAGAGAATTGTTGTAACAGCTTGTCGTTTTCTATCATGGAGTGTTGTAGGGCCCCTTCTGCTAACCCCGCTGCGACGACAGAGGTGGTTAAGGATATTCCGGCAATTAGTGGTAGAAAAACTGCTCGTCTATGTCGCGCAGTTTTAGTTGGGGCGGTCCCTGCCCAGCCTATGAACTCTGCCGGGGTTAGCAGTGTCAGTTGGGGAACTAGGATAACAGGGATACACAACTGTCCGTCAGAGATGCTTTTGGACAGAGTTTTTAACAGAGTCATATTACACCAGAAGAACACACCAGGGGGAGCATATATGGGACTATTAGGGTATGTAGCCGATTGGTTGCAGAGGCTGTTGCTAAATGCCGAATAACAATAGGGGTATTTCTCTTGGTATGGGTCACGGTACAGGGCTACATCGGGTATCGTGACTATCGATGAGTTAAAACCTGTATAGTTTGTGGGAGGGGAGGATAGAGGAACAGCCGTTAATGGTGGTCTTCCTAGGGTTGCACACATAAAGCAAGAGGACAGGTCGCCTAAACCAGTGAGGTTGGCGAATGCTAGCCCTTCCCGTAATAGAGTTAGCCAGGAGAAGGGCTGCAAGTCTTGTGATAACTTGGTTTCTTGCCTGTGGATTTGTGTGTGGATTAAGGGTTGAATCTGGACTAGACTTCTCCACAGATATAAATGGCTACTGGGCCAGGTACTAGTTGATGAGTAATATACTCCCCCATGTTGTGGGGTTGTCCACCGAGAGTCCCATGGGTCTCTAATTATCCAAGTGTAAGTGACGGGAGACTCAGTTTTGTAAAAATACCACCCTTGTCGTTCTCTCCAGTATCAGACAGAGTGCGTCTTACAGTAGCTATATGGGCAACCTGCACTCTGGTGCCACCAATAATTTTTACAATTATATTCAGTTTGATCATATTCAAAACAGATCATGGGTGTTGCTGGTTGGGCAATCTGGAACCTAGTGAAATTGAGGTAAACTATAGTATTACACCCTGAGGGGGGGCAGTCTGTGCTAGCTAGCAGTTTACCCGCTTGGGGGGTTTCCCCGGGGTGAGTTTTGTTTTCATAGAGCCAGAACCTCCAGACATAGGGATTAGACGGCGCAGCAGTGAGGAGAGTCAGATGCATAAGGCATAAAAGCATAGGTAAGCTAGACATGGTTACGGCTATGGGGATGACGGCGCAGGGTTAGCTTTAAGGGATTGTTCTTAGCTTTGTCTACAGTCCATGTAACCGGTGCTCCAGACGGCTCGAGAAGGTCGGATGTTGGGTCCACTGGTTTGACGTGTGTGTAGTGGATCCACGAAGCGATGCCTTCTACTTTGAGAGTGGTGGGAGTAGTCAGGAGTACTTGCAGTGGTCCTTTCCACCTGGGTTGAAGAGTTTCTTGCCGGTGGCGCTTGACTAGGACCCAGTCTCCCGGCTGGAACGGATGAGGCGTCGGCGGAGGTCCTGCCTCGTACAGTTCTCGTAGTCTGGGCCAAATTTCCTGGTGAATTTTCTGTAAGGCTTGTAAGGAGAACAGGAGCTCAGAGACATTTTCAGTTTCAGGTTTGAGTAAGTCATCTTTTAGACTGGGGACCAGGGGTGGGGGTCTGCCATACATGATTTCATATGGTGTGAGGCCTAGTCTGTAAGGGGTATTTCGGGCCCGGAACAGAGCGTAGGGGAGAAGTACTACCCAATTAGCGCCAGTCTCCATGGTCAATTTAGTTAAGGTCTCCTTCAGAGTCCGATTCATCCTTTCTACCTGTCCTGAGCTTTGGGGCCTATAAGCACAATGTAATTTCCAATTTGCCCCCAGAATGGAAGCCAAATCCTGACTTACCTTAGCAACGAAGGCTGGTCCATTGTCTGACCCTATTTGGACGGGAAAGCCATACCTGGGGAGGATTTCTTCCAAAATTTTCTTTGCTACAACCTGAGCAGTTTCTCTCTTAGTTGGGAACGCTTCTGTCCATCCTGAAAAAGTATCTACAAAGACAAGTAAGTACTGATACCCATATTTTCCAGGCTTTATCTCAGTAAAGTCTATTTCCCAATAGATACCAGGCCTAGTTCCTCTACACCTAATTCCTGTGGTGGTCTGGGTTTGGGGGCAAGCGTTGTTTAGTTGGCAGGCTTTGCAATTTGTTGTGACATCGCTGGCCAGTTCAGTTATGCGCCTGATTCTAAACTTGGCGTGCCTGATTAAGTCCATCATTCGCCGGGCACCCAGGTGGGTTGTCCAGTGGATGTGTTCCAACACCTGCCGTCCTAATTTTTCTGGTAGGATGGTTTGGTCATTTATATCAGTCCACCACCCATTTTTAACCTGTTTTAGTGGAAGCGTGTTCATCCATTCGCGATCCTGTTCGGTATAGTCGGGAAAACATGGCAAATTTCGCGGGCCAGGATCGGGGAGCTGGAGCGCGAGGAGCTGACTGGGAGCTTTTGCTATGCTCCTTGCGGTTTGGTCGGCTAAGAAGTTGCCTCGAGCAATTGGCGTAGTTGGTTTCTGATGCCCAGGGCAATGTACAATAGCCAATTTCTTTGGTTTCCACAAAGCAGTTAATAGAGCTAGGATCTCTTGCTTGTTTTTTATTTCTTTGCCTTCGGCTGTTAATAGTCCCCTTTCTCTGTAGATGGCCCCATGTATGTGCGCAGTAGCGAAAGCATAGCGGCTATCCGTGTATACTGTTAGTTTTTTCTCTGCCCCTAGGGTGAGGGCCTGTGTAAGGGCTATCAGTTCGGCTCTTTGGGCCGATGTCCCTGGAGGCAAGGGTTCCGCCCAGATTACCTCAGTCTCTGACGTTACAGCCGCTCCTGCATACCGCTGGCCTTGGTGGACATAGCTGCTGCCATCAGTGAACCAGGTGAGTTCTGTGTCGGGGAGCGGACGATCTTGCAGGTCCTCCCGCACCCCATGCACCTGAGCCAGTATCTCAGTGCACTCATGGGACGGGGCGTCCAAGTCTGGATTTGGCAGCAGTGAAGCAGGGTTTAAAGAGGTTGGGGGCAGAAAAGTTATTCTGAGGGGGTTTAACAGCAGTCCTTGATAGTGGGTGAGCCCGGCGTTACTCATCCATCGGTCCGGCGGCTGCCGGAGGACGCCTTCAATGGCATGCGGGGTTATAACGCGCAACTCTTGCCCCATGATAAGTTTATCAGCGTCTCGGACCATTAGGGCGGTCGCCGCGATTATCCGGAGGCAGGGTGGCCAGCCAGCAGCCACTGAATCTAATTTTTTTGACAAATAGGCAACTGGCCTCTGCCAGGGGCCTAGGTACTGTGTTAACACGGCTTTTGCAACACCCTTACTTTCATCCACGTATAAGTGGAAGGGTTTGGAGACATCAGGGAGCCCCAGCGCGGGGGCTGATAACAAGGCAGTTTTGATTTGCTGAAAGGCCAGCTCAGCCTCTTCCGTCCAATTGAAGGGCTGCCGTTCCTTTGTTGCCTGGTATAGGGGCTTGGCTAACTCAGCAAATCCGGGTATCCATAACCTACAGAACCCTGCCGACCCCAGGAATTCTCTCACTTGCCGTGTTGACTGGGGTCTAGGGATGCGTAGGACTGTTTCCTTTCGGGCTTTGGTTAGCCAGCGTTGCCCCCCTTTTAATAGGTACCCCAGATAAGTTACCTCCGACTTGCAGATCTGAGCCTTTGTTGCTGAGGCTCGGTAGCCTAGCTCCCCCAGAGTCTTCAGGAGGTCCTCAGTCCCTCGAACACAAGTTTCCGGGGACCTGGCCGCTATTAAGAGATCATCAACATATTGCAAAAGAGTTATTTCAGGGTGTTGCCGCCGGTACTCACCCAGATCTTCATGAAGGGCTTCATCGAACAGAGTTGGCGAGTTCTTGAACCCTTGTGGCAGTCTGGTCCATGTTAGCTGACCGTTGATGCCCCTCTCAGGATCCGTCCATTGAAATGCAAAGAGTTCTTGACTTTTGGGAGCCAGAGGAAGGCTGAAGAAAGCGTCTTTTAGATCAAGAACGGTATACCACTGTTTTTTGGGATGTAAGGCACTCAGAAGGGTGTATGGATTGGGCACAGTGGGATGTATGTCCATGACCCTTTTATTAACTTCTCTTAAATCCTGTACTGGCCTGTAGTCCGTACTGTTGGGTTTACGAACAGGTAACAGTGGAGTATTCCAGGATGAGTGGCAAGCCCGTAGGACTCCCTGGTCTAGGAGTCGGCGGATATGGGGCGTAATTCCTTCTCTTGCCTCCAGGGGCATAGGATATTGCCGAACCCGAACGGGGTCCGTCCCTGGCTTAACTTCCACAAATATGGCAGGTCGATGTTTAGCTAGCCCCAAGCCCCCAGTTTCTGCCCACGCTTCAGGGAAACGCTGGAGCCAAGAGTCAATTCCCTGATCGGGGGGCTTTTGCTCTTGATGGAGTCGGTACTCATCTTCTAAGGTGACAGTCAGGATAGATATTGGCCTGTTTTGGGAATCAGTTATCTTGGGCCCTTCTGGCTCAAAGTGGATTTGGGCCCCCATCTTTGTCAGCAAGTCCCTCCCTAGTAGAGGGCAGGGGCTCTCTGGGATGACTAGGAAGGAATGGGAGACTTTTCCCGTTCCTAAGTCTACAGTCCTCTGGGTTGTCCAGGGGTATTTTTTGATGCCTGTGGCCCCGTGCACCCAGGATGTTTTCTTAGACATTTTTCCAATTGGTTTGGTTAGGACTGAGTGTTCCGCCCCAGTATCGACCAAGAAGCGAACTGGGGACCCCTCCACTTGCAAAGTTACCCTGGGTTCGGGGAGGGGGTCCGAACCCCGTCCTCCCTAGTCAGAGTCCTGGGTAACGAGTACGGAGGTAGGGTTAGCTGGTCTCCGTTTCTTTGGGCAGTCTTTAATCCAGTGGCCACGTTCCTTGCAATAAGCACACTGATCTTTTTCTAATCCTTGCCTAGGGCCTTGCTTTTTCTGCTTTCTGTTTTGGCCATTTCCTGCCTGGGGGAAAGCTGCTACTAAGACTTTGGTCATTTCTTTGGTTGCCTTGAACTGTTTTTCTTCTGGAGTATCCCTATTATTATAAACTCGCTGGGCTATCTGAAGGAGGTCCTGAATCTGCTTTCCCTCTAAACCTTCTAATTTCTGGAGTTTTCTTTTAATATCTGGTGTTGCCTGGTTTACAAAGGACATTACTACCGCTGCCTGATTTTCCGGTGCTTCCGGGTCCATAGGGGTAAACTGTCTGAAGGCTTCCATTAATCTCTCTAAATACACAGCGGGGCTTTCTGTCTTACCTTGTAACACAGAATATACTTTAGCCAAATTGGTGGGCTTGCGAGCTGCAGCCCGGAGACCCGCCATTAGAGTCTGGCGATAAATGAGCAGTCGTCCCCTACCTTCTGCCGTGTTGTAGTCCCATCTGGGCCGGGTCAAAGGGAAAGCCGCATTAATGAGGTCAGGATTTGCAGTTGGCTGGCCGTCATCTCCTGGAACCAGTTTTCTGGCCTCAACTTGGATTCTTTCCCGCTCCTCCGTTGTGAACAGGATTCGGAGGAGCTGTTGACAGTCATCCCAGGTCGGCTGGTGAGTAAACATGACACTGTCTAACAACGAGGTTAGATCTTTGGGATTATCTGAGAACCGAGCATTTTGGGACTTCCAATTGTATAAATCACTGGTGGAAAAAGGCCAATACATGAGACGGGAGAGCCCGGTATCATCGAGCGATCCTATTTCTCTGAGAGGCAGGGCTACAGTGGAGTCAGGGAGTCGGGAAGCTTGGTCCCGCTGTACGTGGCCTCGTGTTCGGCCGGCCGGCCCCCCCAGGTTACTTTCACTCTCGGCTGCTTCCGCTTCTCGGTTTCCCTCTACGGAAGCACCACCCTGGGGGACTGGGTCCTGCGGGATAAGGTGCTGATATGGTGGGGGAAATGTGGGTTCTAACGTTAGGGGGTCCTGGCTGTCCGGCAGCACAGGGGCCGAGGGAGCAGAGGGAGTCTTTTGTCTTGTAGGTCGCGTTACTAGGACTTTGCAGGGCTCAAGGATGAATGGAGTTATCCAGGGTGGTGGGTTTTCCACAAGATCCTGCCACACTAGAATATAAGGAATTTGATCAGGATGTCCTGACTGCCCTGGCAGGAAAATCTTAGTTTTTACCTTAGTAATAATAGAGAGACAGAAAGTTCCTTCAGAGGGCCACCCTACGCCGAAAGAGGGCCACTCCGAACGGCAGAAAGTAACTAGCTTTCCCTTCTTTAGTTCTACGCTTAAGTTACGCCCCCGAGCCTTCACATCCTTAAAATTGGTAACAAGGAGTGAGAGCGGCGTGCTCTGGTTGTTGCCCATCTTTGGACTGCTCCTACAAAGAGAAGGGGGGACGAAAATGAGTGTGAAGCAGAGGGGAGTATCCGACAGGTCCGGTCCTGGAGGGGGAAGAAAAGGTTTTATGTTTCGTTTTGGGCTTACACTTAACACTTAACAATAACGGACAGACAGTAATAACGATGAGCATTCGCGAGCGCGTGTCGGACTTCCGACCTGAGTCAGACGGGGCAACCAAGGATGGAGGCCCCCAGATGGGCACTGGGGAACGTCTCCCACCAGTCCCGAGTGGCTGTCTTCTAGCGCGTCCGCCAAGACCGTGCCACTTACAGAACAGACCAATACAGATTACAGATTACGGATTTCGCGAAATTTCAGGGAGACAGACAGAGACAAAGACAGAGACAGTGACAAAGCCGGCTTACCTACAGATTAAGATCCGTTGACTTGGGGGTCTGGTGGGCTTGGGGGAAATCCCGGACGAGCCCCCATTTGTTATGCCCAGACCGTTTATTCCCCGAAGAAGACCACCAGAGTCCAGAGTCAAAGCTAAGCAGCAAGGATCTTTATTACAGGTTCGAACCTGGAGCTCTCACTTGCTCGCGAAACGAGACGGGCAGGAGAGCTCCCCTACTGAGCTCCGAACAATGTTATATAGTCTAAGGAAAGTAGGCATAGAATCATTATACAAATTAGAGGTATGATTGGCTGGAGTTTGAACAAAGCGATTTGGCAAACTATGATTGGTTCCCGCCATTTCTGATATTTCAGTACAACCCTTGAGGCGGAAGAGCAGTTTTACACAAAGGCAGTTAATTATATTGCATCAGGTTGCACGACCAGTTTATGGCTATCTTGCTTAAACACACCTTGTGACCTGGCTATCTTACTTAAACATTCCTTGTGACCTGGCCTCAGAAAGAGAAACATGTACTTACAGAACTTACGAAACCTCTGGTACGTGCAAAGATTAGAGAGCAGAACAAGGGTGTAGCGGGTGGGGGGCGGGTACACATCTATCTTTGTGTCCTTTCACTATCTGTCCTTTGTCCGCAAGGAATTTTCTTGTGGGCAAATTGTGAGCAAGGTCTGTAGCTTTTTTTTTTTTCTTTTTCTTTTTCTTTTTTTTTTTTTTTTTTTTTTTTTTGAGACGGAGTCTCGCTGTGTCGCCCAGGCTGGAGTGCAGTGGTGCTATCTCAGCTCACTGCAAGCTCCGCCTCCTGGGTTCATGCCATTCTTCTGCCTCAGCCTTCCGAGTAGCTGGGACTACAGGTGCCCACCACCACACCCGGCTCATTTTTTGTATTTTTTAGTAGAGATGGGGTTTCACCATGTTAGCCAGGATAGTCTTGATCTCCTGACCTCATGATCCGCCTGCCTCAGCCTCCCAAAGTGCTGGGATTACAGGCGTGAGCCACCTCACCTGGCCTTTTCCATGTGTGTTGACATTGTCCAGTCACCAGTCATCTGGTTTTTAACCTTCACCTGAGGTACTTCTGGCTGTGTTGGCATGAAAAGTTTGGTGAATTCTCTCCACAAAAAAACAAGTATGAAATGGATGAAATTGTCAAACATCAACCACCTTTGGGGACCAGTGGGCATCAACCAAAGACAGACAGTGAGTTGAGAAGCTTCCATTATTGGAAAGCTGCAGAGCTTTTGGCAAGAGTAGTAAAGGTCTGTGGTCTTCTTGTCTACGGATGCTCTATCCTCCCCAAGCTGGATCAGCAAGAACAGTTATGGTAGCCAGAGGGGGCTGACTTGGGACGAAGGAAAAAATCTGCAGTTTTCCCAACTAAAAGTGATGAATTCAGTAGGGTACAAATTGGAAAAACCCAGTTTCATAAACTCAAGTTTGGATTCCAAGTTGGGGCAAGCAGCAAACCAGTCAGGAATTTCATGGCCGGGCACAGTGGCTCACGCCTGTAATCCCAGCACTTTGGGAGGCTGAGGTGAGCGAATCACAGGGTCAGGAGTTCGAGACCAGCCTGGCCAACATGGTGAACCCCTGTCTCTACTACAAAAATACAAAAATTAACTGGGCATGGTGGCATGCGCCTGTAATCCCAGCTACTTGGGAGGCTGAGGCAGGAGAATCGCTTGAACCTGGGAGGTGGAGGTTGCAGTGAGCCGAGATCAGGCCACTGCACTCCAACCTGGGCAACAGAACAAGGCTCCATCTCCAAAAAAAAAAAAAAAAAAAAAAAGGAAATTTCACAGGGAGATCCTAGAAATAACAGAGCACTGGAAAGGCTGAAGCAAGCTTACCACAAACACTGGGCTGACTGGGGAACTATGAGCCTGCACAGGGCGGGCCTGAACCCGCCCAGCATCGAGTGGAGGCCGAGGGACACTTGGCTTCGGATGCACTCCCAAATCCACACACACACAGAGCAGCAGAGGAAAGAAGGCTTAGTAGGGCCAAGGCGTTTGGGCACAAACTTCGCCCAAATTATTGGCTGACCATTAGGCAATGCAGACTCAAAGATGATTCCCGGGAAGGCAGGCTGAAAGATCAAAATTCTGAGCAAAGCGATCAGCAGACGCATACCACAGGGAGACATCCCACAGTGTAAGTCCAGGCAAGGAAAAAAAAAAAAAACCTCAGAAAAATAAATGGAATCCCGGCCAGGCGCAGTGGCTCATGCCTATAATCCCAACACTTTGGGAGGCTTGAGACGTATGGATCACTTGAGGTCAGGAGATCAAGACCAGCCTGGCCAACATAGGAAAACTCCATCTCTACTAAAAATACAAAAAAATTTGCTGGGTGTGGTGGCACACACCTGTAGTCCCAGCTACTTGGGAGGCTGAGGCAGGAGAATTGCTTGAACCCAGGAGGTGGAGGTTGCAGTGAGCTGAGATCACGCCATTGCACTCCAGCCTGGGCAACAAAGTGAAACCTTGTCTCAAAAAAATAAATAAAAATAAATGGAATCCAGAGCTACTGCATTATAATATTTAAAATGTCTAGTTTTTGACCAAAAAGTATGAGATATGAAAATAAACAGGGACATGTAACCCATACCTGAAAAAAGAAAAACACAGTCAATAGAAATGGACTCTGTGAGTGAGCCCTGATGTTGGATTTAGCAAGGATTTTAAAGTAAGTACTAGAAATATGTTCAAAAAACTTAGATGCTGTTAAAATGACAAGTTGGGCCGGGCACGGTGGCTCACACCTGTAATCCCAGCACTTTGGGAGGCTGAGGTGGTCAGATCATTTGAGCCCAGGAGTCAACATCAGTCTCTAGCGACATGGCAAAATCTCATGTCTACAAAAACAAAAAATTTGGCCAGGGGTGGTGACCCATGCCTGTAGTCCCAGCTACTCAGTATGCAGAGGTGGGAGAATCACCTCAGCTCAAGAGGTCAAGGCTGCCGTGAACCGAGATCACACCACTGCACACCAACCTAGGTAACGGGGTGAGGCCTTGTCTCAAAAAAATAACTATATATATATATATATATTCCCCCCACATGTACATATATACTTGTTATAACAATAAAAATGAGTTATTTAAATTTTCTTATTAAAAATCAGATAGAAGCATATGTTGTTTACAAGAGACACATCCGAAAGAAATTTGTTATTAAAGAGATACACAAATGAGGCAGTGATGGTTAAAGGGTGCAAAATCTCAGTTAGACAGAAAGGATATGGGGGAGGGCTTTTTGAGATCTGTTGTGTAGCATGGTGAATATAGTTAATAATGGCATATTATACATTTCAACATTGCTAAAAGAGTAAATTTTAAATGTTCTCACCACAAAAAATGTTAAGTATTTGACGTCATTGGTATGTTAACTAGCATGATTTAATTATTATACATGGCATTCATGAATTATTTTGAACAGAAATCATTTTTATCCCATAATATACACAATTATAAATTATCAATTTATAATTTAAAAATAGTAAAGAGAGGTTAAAAATTAAAACAGCCAGCAAAAATTATTAGGTAAATGCAAGAAAACAGAAAACAGAGATAAAAATCTTAGTAAGCATCACAGAATCAAAAGCAGAAGGTATCAAAATGAGTGGAGTTATTTTATATTAAGGGCAGAATCCACAATGAAAACATAAAATATAATTTGTCTCAAAAGATATTTTTAAATGGTCAAAATGCACAAAAAAAATTAACAGCATTACGTCTACAGCACTGAACAGTAACAGTCACTCTCAGTCTTTGATAGTCAGGTGGACAAAAAAATAGACAAATTACTTTAATAATATAATTCATAAGGTTGAACAACTTTCTACCTGTATCTATAAACAAATAAAAAGGTAGATTGTGAGAGCCAGCCTCCAGGATGACCCCCAGTGACCTTTACCTCTTAGTATTCACGCACCTGTGTATTCTGCTCCCACACTGCACTGGGGTTGGTCTGTGTAATCAACAGAATATTCTATCATCCTGATGATGGTATGTCACTTCCAAGGTCAGGTTATAAAAGACATTGCAGCTTCTCTTTCTTTCCTTCTCTTGGATCATTCATTCTTGAAGAAGCCAGTTATGATGTGAAGAGAGGCTCACATGGCAAGGACTGAATCCTTCTGCCAATAGCCACACATATGAGCCACCTTGGAAGCAGATCTTCCTGCACCGGTCAAACCTTCAGACGACTGCAGCCCCAGCCTCCACCTTGACGACCTCATGAGAGACCCTGAGTCAGAGCCATCCTGTTAAGCTGCTTCTGAGCTCCTGACCCACATCAGCTGTGAGATTAGGAATGTCTGTTGTTAATCAAAACCACAATGAGATACCATCTCACACCAGTTAGAATGGCTATTATTAAAAAGTCAAAAACCAGCAGATGCTCGTGAGGTTGCAGAGAAAAGGGAACACTTATACACTGTTGGTGGGAATGTAAATGAATTCAACCATTGTAGAAAGCAGTGTGGTGATTCCTCAAAGGGCTAAAAACAGAACTACCATTCAACCCAGCAATCCCATTACAAGGTATATGCCCAAAGGAATATAAATCATTGTACCCAAAGCCACATGCATGCAAATGTTCATTGCAGCACTATTCACAGTAGCAAAGACACGGAATCAACCTAAATGTTCATCAATGACAGATTGGATGAAGAAAATGTGGTACATATACACCATGGAATACTATGCAGCCATAAAAAAGAACGAGATCGTGTCTTTTGTGGGAGCATGAATGGAGCTGGAGGCCATTATCCTTAGCAAACTAATGGAGGAACAGAAAACCAAATACCTCTTGTTGTCACTGATAAGTGGGAGCTAAATGATGAGAACTCATGGACACAAAGAGGGGAACAACAGACAGTGGGACCTATTTGGGGTGAAGGGTGGGAGGAGGGAGAGGAGCAGAAAAAAGTGACTATTGGGTAGTAAGTTTAGTAGCTGGGTGACGAAATAATCTGTACAACAACCCCCCATGACATGAGTTTACTTATATAACAAACCTGCATATCTAACCCTGAACCTAAAATAAAAGTTAAGAAAAAAAATGTCTGTTGTTCAGGCTGTTATGCGCTGAATGCAGCAATAGGTAACTAATACATAAATAGATGGATAGAAAGATTTTACACTTACGTCCTACAGCTATAATAGCTATAATATGCCATCTCTTCAAACATCTATGGAACAGTTACAAAACTGATTATACGTTGAATCACAACATCCATCTTCCTTCCTTCCTTTTCTTTTCTTTTCTTTCTTTTTTTTTTTTTTAAGAGGGAGTTTTTAGAGGGAGTTTTGCTCTTGTTACCCAGGCTGGAGTGCAATGGCACGATCTCAGCTCACTGAAACCTCCACATCCCGTGTTCAAGCAATTCTCCTGCCTCAGCCTCCTGAGTAGCTGGGATTACAGGCATGCGCCACCACGCCAGGCTAATTTTGTATTTTTAGTAGAGACGGGGTTTCTCCATGTTGGTCAGGCTGGTCCCAAACTCCTGACCACAGGTGATCCACCCACCTTGGCCTCCCAAAGTGCTGGGATTACAGGCATGAGCCACTGCACCCAGCCAGCATTTTTATTTCTAACCACTTTCTTTTCTGTTTGCACACAGGTAAAATTTGATAAATGTCTAGACCCAGGTCAAAAAATGAAAATTACTGGGCAGAACCTGAGATGTAGGCCTTAGGGTCTGTCTAAAAGTCAGAATCATAACATCTGGCTCTAATATCTGACAGTGGTTTTATGGATTTTTCCCCCCCATTAAATGTATCTATTTTTTAAAAAGATATGCTTGACTTTGTATTACTGCTGATATGGCCTAAATACATTGAACACATAAAATCCTTTAACACTTTTCATTCTTGCTGCCTTCGAGTTTTCCACACAAGGAACAAGGACACAAATGAGAGATTATTATATTTGCCTTAGTCTGACAGTGGCAAAGTAGGGTGGTAGGGGCTGTCTTTGCTTGCTGAAGCAAGGAATATGTGTTTAAAGATATATGGGACCCAGGCACCAAGCTCTTTCCAAGAAGAGACGCAAGTATGCCCTGTTCATATGGTCCAGGAACACAAAACAGAGTCAAGATTTTAGTAGCAAACGTTATTTGGCTGTATGAATTTTTGACAATTAAATACCCATTACAGGTAGGTTGCTGGCCTTGTGATATGGTTTGGCTGTGTCCCCACCCAAATCTCATCTTCAATTGTAGCTCCCATAATCCCCACGTGTTGTGGGAGGGACCCAGTGGGAGGTAATTGAATCGTGGGGGTGGGATTTTCCTGTGCTGTTCTCGTGAGAGTGAATAAATCTCGTGAGATCTGATGTTTTTATAAAGGGCAGTTCCCCTGGACACACTCTCTTGCCTGCCACCATGTAAGATGTGCCTTTGCTCCTCCTTCGCCTTCTGCCATGATTGTGAGGCCCCCCCAGCAATGTGGAACTGTGACTCCATTAAACCTTTTTGTCTTTATAATTTACCCAGTCTTGGGTATTTCTTCATAGCAGTATGAAAATGGACTAATATACCTTGATATTAAAAGGCTTATATGTAACGATTTTTAAAAGTCCTCTCAACAACAGAGGACATTTTGAGACCATCTGAATAAACCAAAACAACACATCTGTTAGTCCAAGAACAGTCTGTTTTCTGTCTCGTTCTATAAAGCAGTGAGAGCACAGTCTACATTTCCTAACCACAATTGTTTAAAAAATGAAAAACATAAATTAATGGTCAAGTTTTAACAAAGCCTAACAGAAACACTCAATGGTTTGGAAAATTTGAAACCATCTTTTAACAATGATTAGGTCAACAAAGAAATCAAAACCTATTGTAGATTATTTAGAAAATAATAAGATACAGTCACAGTTGAATTTAGAAGTGAATTCCAAACTTTAAGTATTCTTATTAAGAAAAATAAGAGATAACAAGAAAGTATGTTAACTATAGTTTTTAAAATAAAGGAAGATAGCAGAAATAAGTCCTAACATCAATCTCAATACTCACAAATAATGTGAAAGGATTAAAACCCTCTGTAAAAAGAGAAATTCAGATTCTTTTTTCTTCTTTTACTGGTTAGTTTTTATCGAGGCAAAATTTACCTACAGTGAAATACACAGATCTTAAGTTTAAAATTCAATGAGTGGGTAAATGTGTAAATGCATGCTACCTGAAATCCAATAGCCTATTTACATCATTCCAGGCCATTTACATTGACTCCCCACCTCCCTATAGGCAACCAGAGTTCTGGTTTTTGTCACTATGGATTAATTTTACCTCTTCTTTTTTTGATTTTCTATTTTATTTTATTTATTTGTTTATTTATTTATTTATTTATTTAGAGATAGAGTCTCGCTCTGTTGCCCGGGCGAGAGTGCAACGGCACAATCTCGGCTCACTGCAACCTCCACCTCCTGGGTTTGAGCAATTCTCCTGCCTTAGCCTCCTGAGTAGCTGGGATTACAGGCACCTGCCACCACACCTGGCTAATTTTTGTATTTTTAGTAGAGACGGGGTTTTACCATGTTGGCCAGGCTGGTCTTGAACTCCTGACCTCAAGTGATCTGCCCACCTTGGCCTCTCAAAATGCTGGGATTACAGGCATGAGGCACCCGGCCAGTTTTGCCTCTTCTTGAATTTCATTCTTCATGGGATTAAATACTATGTGCCCTTTGCAATAGGCTTTTCTGTTCGACAAAACATATTTAAGAATGAAGCATGTTGTTACATGTACCAGTAGTTCATTTTTAATTGCTAAGTCAAATTCCATTGTATGCATATCAAAATTATTCTATTGATGAACATCTGTGTGTTTTCCATTTTGTCTCTATTTTAAATCCAGCTTTTGTAAATAGAAGCATTCCAGCGCAAGTCTCTGTATGCTTTGTGGACCATTCCTTCCCATGCTTTGCCTCTTTCGCCTCTTTTTATCCATCATAGCCTGGCTTCCAAGTCGCTACTTCTCACAGCTCAGTCTGAGTTAGGTGCCACCCCCTGGCTTCCATCACCCTCTATGCCAGCTCAATCATCGCACATAATATCCTGAGTGTAGTTAGGATAGAGTCATCTGTCTTTCCAGACTGCAAAACTCCTGGACAGAGGTAGTCCTGTCCTTTATGATTTAGATTTCTGGTAGTAAGCCTAGAGTCTAGCACATAGAGGTTCTCAAAAAAAGAAAAAAAAAAATTCTTAAATGAACAAACAGGTAACTGCACGAATAAAGATAGATGAGCAAAATTAACACTAGCACATTCAGGAAGCAGTAAGGAGACTGGCCTGATAGTAGAATGTAGAAAGGTGGGTAGATTACACCTCTCAGCAGATTTTAATCCATACTGATGACCAACCTAGAAGAGGAATTCAGAGCTTTGAAGACATGCACAATTACAAAGAGCAAGTTCAGTTTCCTTTCGGAGATGCTGAGCATTAAATTAAACGTTCTAAGCCCTGAAAAGCAACTTCAACATGATCTGCACCCTTTTTTTTGTGCTCTGCAGCTGACAGGGAATGGGGAGTGGCAAATATCGGCCTTTGGAGCATTAAAGAGGAAGCTATTAAGGCTGCATATTTTTTCAAAAAGAAAGAGTACAAAGGAGGATTACAAGAAACCCCCTAAATTACAAGTGTGGGTTACAGTAATTGCTAAATTGCAGAGCTCCAACTTTATTAGATACACACCCCCTCGGATTCTACAGTTTTCAAGGGCTGCCTCGAGCTGACAAAAGCTAGAAAGCTCTGTGGGAAGTGTGGCAGGGAGCTGAGCAGGTTAGCTAATGGGAGCCCCCTTTATGGGCGAGGCCAGGACACAGAGCTCTGGGCCAGGACCAATGAAGTTTCTGTTTTCTGGTGTTAACTTACCCTGGGGGACAACACAGCCTGTGCTGGGGTTTGGAAGTAGGACTGGGATGTTAGCATTTTTTGAATATGTGGAAGCAGCAGTGGCCTATGGCCAACTGATTTGGAGTTCTGAGAATTCTTTCAGGGTCCTTGAAGTGATTGGGTTCAGGCAGAGAATGCCCTTCATGAGGATAGTATCTGTTATTACTTTTACTATTCCTAGCTGTAACATCTAAAGCTTGGAGAATAAGATCTTTCATCCTCTGAAAGTTACCACCCATCTCTGCACTGTTACAATATCCTGTTTAATAACACTCACCTTTATACACCATGTTTACATCCTCAAAGCCCTCTGACCTTTTTAATACAGGCACACATTATGTTTTTCATACTATCGTCTTCTCTTGCAAACACTTACCTAAGGGAAAGACCTGATCCTACTTTCAGAACATTTGAAGTGAGTGGTGAAGTGACTTTAACTGAAGCTTCATTAAAGCCCAGATCCAAATCAACTGCATATTAAATTGACTCAGTCCCTCACACTAATGGCCCAATTGAAGAAGGGGTACATTCTTTTTCCAGGAGACATATACTTATTATAGGCACTACTTTTTAAAAAATATACCACATTTCAGACTAAAAACATTGCAAGACATGCAAAGAAGCAGGGCAATGTGACTAATAACCAGGGGAAAAATTACCAATAGAAGTAGACCCACAGATGACCGAGTGTTGGAATTATTAGACAAGAACCTTAAATAAACTAAAATAAAGATGTTAAAAGATCTAGTGGGAAAGGTAGACAGCATGTGTGAACAGATGGGAAATTTCAGCACAGAAATGGAAAGCATAAAATAACCAAATGGAAATTCTAGAGAAGAAAACTGTAATATTAGATACAAAGAGTTCGTTTGATAGGTTTAAGAGCAGATTGAACACAATAGAAGAAAAGATCAATAAAACTGAAAGGATCTTAAAGACTAGTCAATAGAAATTATCCAAACTAAAATTCAAAGATAAAAAGAATTAACAAAATAAAATGTTTTAAAAGAACAGAGTGTTGAAGAACTGGGAAAATATCAACATACATGAAATTGGAGCCCCAGAAAGAAGAAAAGGAGCATAAGGCAGAATAAATATTTGAGGAATAGTTGTTGAGAATTTTCCAAAATCTGAAGAGATTAGTCAATAGATCCAAGAAACTCGATGAATGCATATTAGTTCATTTTCACACTACTATAAAGAAGTAGTTGAGGCCGGGCACGGTGGCTCACACCTGTAATCCCAGCACTTTGGGAGGCCAAGGTGGGTGGATCACAAGGTCAGGAGTTCAAGACCAGCCTGGCCAACATGGTGAAACCCCATCTCTACTAAAAAGTACAAAAAATTAGCTGAGCGTGGTGGCGCATGCTTGTAATCCCAGCTACTCAGGAGGCTGAGGCAGGAGAATCACCTGAACCTGGAAGTGGAGGTTGTGGTGAGCTGAGATTGTGCCATTGTACTCCAGCCTGGGTGACAAAGCAAGACTCTGTCTCAAAAAAAAAAAGTCTGAGATTGTATAATTTATAAAGAATATAAAGGGCCTAATTGACCCTCAGTACTGGCCCTGCCAAAAAGGGCAGATGCCCCTCCTGGCCTCCGTGCGCCTCTGTCATGGCACTGGCTTCATCATATTACGATGCTCTGTGTACGTGTCTGTCCTCCCCACCCAACCGGCCGCCCCCAGGCTCAGAGTCTTGCCTTGTTCACCCGCTTTGTTCCTCCCGGGCCCAGCATGGTGCTGCCTCCATGAGTAGGTCTCCACAACATTTTTAAATAGATGCTGGGGTTCAGGGCCCAGGAGAGAGGTCCCAGTACACACAGCCAGCCTTGAGCACTTCATCAGTCTGAGGCAACAGAGAGCCTGCCACCCCCACCTCCACCCCTACCGTGGGCAGTGAACTGGAGTGGAAGCCACTGGACCACAGATCAGGCAGTGTTTTACATCCTGACTCAGTCCCTCACCAGCTGTGCACCCTGGCCAAGATGACCTTGACCTCTCTGCACCTCAACTTCACCATGATGGCACCTGCCCCGTGGGACTATTGTGAACATTCAGGGAGAAGCAGCGCAGGGAAGTCTCACACTAAGGACATGCTCAGAAAGCTGCTACATCCCAGGAGGAGTAGTGCCGGCCAGGCCTGGGCAGCAAACAGCCCAACTTCTCCTTTGCTGTCAGTTCTGCCCTCCACCTGGCTGGTTTTTACTCCTTCTGATTCCAGGGCAGAGGGGCAAGATGAGGCCACAGCAGGGCCTTTTTCTTTATTTCAGTTTCAGGATATTGTTGATGGTGATGATGGAGAAAATGATATTGATGGTTGTGTGATAATCGTGATGACGATGGTGATGGTGATGATAATAATTACGGCGACATCGATGGTGCTAGGTAAGGCAGTAGGTACCTTATATTGATGGTAAGGTAGGAGTAGTGATGATGATGGTAATGGTGGTGATGGTGATGTTCATGGAGATGATGGTGATGGTGGTGATGATGGTGATGATCATGATGCTAATGATGGTGGTGATGATGATGGCGATGATGGTGATGGTAGTGTTGATAATGATGGCGATAGAGATAATGATGGGATGATGGTGGTGATGGTGATCACAGTAGTGATGATACTGATGATGGTGTTGGTGATGGTGATGGTCATGATGATAATGATGGTGATGATGATAATGATAGTGATGGTGATAATGATGGGATGATGGTAGTAGTGATGGTGATCACAGTAGTGATACTGATGATGGTGTTGGTGATGGTGATGGTAATGATGATAATGATGGTGATGATGATAATGATAGTGATGGTGATAATGATGGGATGATGGTAGTAGTGATGGTGATCATAGTAGTGATGATACTGATGATGTGATGATAATGATAATGATGGAGATGGTGATGATGATGATGGTGATAATGATGGTGATGAGATGATAATGATGGTAGTGGTGATGATGGTGATAGTGAAAATGACAATGATGGGATAATGGTGGTGGTGATGGTGATCACAGTAGTAATGATATTGATGATGGTGATGGTGATGAGCATGATAGTGATGGTGATTATGATAATGATAGTGATGATAAAGATGGTGGTGGTGGTAATGATGGGATGATGGTGATCATAGTAGTGATGATACTGCTGATGTGATGATAATAATGATGAAGATAATGATGGAGATGGTGATGATGATGTGATGGTGATGATGATGTGATGGTGATGGTGGTGATGGTAGTGATGGTGATGATGATAGTGATGATGATAGTGAGGGTGATGATGGTAATGTTAATGTTGATAGTGATTATAGTGATGGTGATGATGGTGGTGGTGATGTCAATGGTGATAATGATGGCTCACATCTATTGAACACTCATTGCCTAGACCCTAGACACTATTGTAAGTGCTTCATATGAACTAACTTATTTAATCACAACAATCCTATGAATTGGGTACTATCATTACCATTTTATAGATGGGGAGACTGAGGACCTAGGTTAAATCACCCACTGAAAGTCACCCAGCTGGTAAGCAGAAGAACCAGGATTCAAAACCAGCTCCAGAGAAAACTGCCCTTTGATGACCTTTGCAAATAAACACAGTCTACGAGCTTACAAAGAAAATATGATGGAGACGGGAGGATGTGCATTACCTAAAAGAAATCAGCCTTTAGGAAAGTACAGCGTAGATAAGAAAAACTCAGAGAGCCTGGAGCTGAAATTTTCTCCCCTGCTGATGCCACCTTGAAGGGTTGACTCACTGAGGGTTTAACTGCAGGCAGTTTGCAGACGGACAGTGCATTTGTTTTCGCCCATTTAACCATTTTGATGTGTGTAGATGGATATCCCTGGTTCCCATTCCTGAGTTTGCAATGTTGATTTTGTAATTCTGCCTGTGTCAATAGAGGGGTCATCTCACAGCTGGGTGCCATGCAGTGGCAGGCAGTGGCAGCACTTCTCCACCCTCATCCAAGAGTGCAGCTAATCTCAACACCTCCCCACTCAGGGCTAAACCCATAAACACAAGGCCCAGCCCGGTAGGCTGTTTGGACCCTGTGTCTTTCCCCACATTTTGTGCTGTGAGGGTGTGTGCGTTTATCGAAATTCTCACATATGCACACAGAAACACACTCATGCACACACACACACCTCACTCTGAGACCCTACATGTCCCAGCACGACGCGTTGTGAGGTGGCCGTGCTTCAGCCCTGGCTGCCTTCCAGAGAAGGTGGGGGCACAGGAAGAGCTGTCCCCAAGTAGCACCCGAACATAAAGCTCCCGAAGGACGAAGTCTGAAGTCCAGGTCATCTCCGCCACTCTCTGCTGCATGACTTTGAACCTTCTTGACCTCGCTCTCCTCATCTGTGAAGTGGAGCAGCAGCCCCTGATGTGCCCTCTTCAGAGGGAACGCAAGGATGAGAATCTGTGCCAAGGAAATGTCAGGGTTAATTGTTACAGGACAGGGTATTTCTGTCCCCCGATCCCACCCTGCCCCACTCCCAGGCTGCTGTGCAGGGACTGACAGTCCGGACAAGTCTCCGAGGAAGAGGAGTAGGGAAGGGCCGGGGATGGGGGCTGGATGAGGAGAGGGGCTTCCTGCAGGATTCCTCGACTCACCTGCAAGGCAAAATAGATCTATTATTATTATGTTATCGAAATATCTGTCTTTTGAGCACTTTTCCCATGTAGACACGACAGGGTCAGCCTGTTGTCCAGGCTGGAGTGCAGTGGTGTGACCATAGTTCACTGCAGCCTCGAACTCCTGGGCTCAAGCGATCCTCCTGCCTCAGCCCTCTGAGTGGCTGGGACCAAAGGTGCGAGCCACCACGCCTAGTGATTCTTCTTGCAGAAGAATCAGAGCAGAGATCCAATTCCCTCCCTCCAGGGACAGGGTGAGGGCTGTATGTGGAGAGTGTGCCTTGCACCCTTAGATAAAGAGTAAAGATCCTTAGGTCCTGCTGAGCCCCTGTAATGGGTCATTCCTTGGGTTGAATCTGAGGCTCTACTAACCTGCCTGGGACTGGGTCCACACCTCCCGGCTCATCTGCTGGGAGAGACTGCTGCTGGCTCCACCGTGCGGCTGCTTCCTTCAGAGGACTTACATTTCCTTCTGGTCCCGGGCTCTGATGAAGTTATTAATCAGGGAGATGGAGGAGGCTGTGGCAGTGCTCTACGTGCCAGGACTGGATGATCAGGCCGATGCCGCCACCCCTGGTGCCCGAAGAGGAGGCGGTGAGCGTCGTGAGGAGCGTGCAAGGCTCCCGTGCACAGCTCCGCGCAGCGACCAGTCTCCGAGTAATTAGTTTTTAAATCAGGCAGATGGTTCAAGAACCACTCACTCTGGGCCGCTTTAATTATTTATACCCCCTTTTTATTCTAATTATGCATAACTGTCCTCTTTGAAAGGGAAGGAAGATGTTTTCTCCGATGGGCTCTCAGCATTGATTCAGCTGCAACCTCTCGAATCCCAGTGGAATCTGAGGCTTGCCCGGCAGCAGCAGTGGGCGCCGCGGGGCAGGGCCCTGGACAGGACCCACGGAGAGCTGGCTGGGGGTGTCGGGGACTTTCTGCATCACATGTCTGTGGGAGCCGCCTCACCCTGCTAAAGCCGGCCGATGCCGCAGTGCTCTGCTGGGAGCACAAGGCAGAGGGTGCAGCAGGGAGAGAGCCCAGGCTAAACACAAACCTGGGCTCCAGAGCCGCTCAGCAGACCCGGAAAGGGAGTGGGCATGGCCCACCCTTCAGGGCTCTCGGAGGAGCTAATGTGACGACGGATATAGAACCTGGTGCAGGTTGGCGCTGGCCCCACAGTGGCTCTTGGCTTGGGTCAGAATTCATCCCGCCCGGGGCTCCTTCTTGCCTCTCTCCCCCCGAGTGTCGAATGGTGACTACATGGTGGTCCTCATCCTCATTTGTCAGATGAGCTCACGGAGGCTCCGACTTAACCCCAGCCCCAAGCACATGCAGCAAAGCAGGCCTCCAGCCCAGCCCCTGTGCTCTGATCCCACATTCTCTCCACGTGGCTGTGTCCCTGGGCCTGGACTGACACCAGCAATCCCAAGGACCCCTTGCATCTGCCTACAGCCCCTCTCTCCCCTCACCCACCCCCACTCTGACCTCTGGGGGGTTCCTCAATAAGCGATCTGTGAGGAATGACCTCCTGGACTCCTTCACGTTGACCCAAATTCAAGACATGCCAAGCTGAGCCCGGTGCAGTGGCTCACACCTGGAGTCCCAGCACTTTGGGAGGCCAAGGTGGGAGGATCACTTGAGGCCAGGAGTCTGAGACCAGCCTGAGCAACATAGAGAGACCCTACCTCTACTTCTTAAATGTATTTATTTTTATTTTTTGAGACAAGTTTCACTCTTGTCGCCCAGGCTGGAGTGCAGTAGCATGATCTTGGCTTACTGAAACCTCTACCTTCTGGGGTCAAATGATTCTCCTGCCTCAACCTCCTGAGTAGTTGGGATTACCTGGGATTGCAGGCATGTGCCACCACGCCCAGCTAATTTTGTATTCTTTTTAGTAGAGATGGGGTTTCACCATGTTGGCCAGGCTGGTCTCGAACTCCTGACCTCAGGTGATCCATCTGCCTTGGCCTCCCAAAGTGCTGGGATTATAGGCGTGAGCCACTGTGCCCGGCTTACTTTTTTTTTTTTTTTTTTTTAATTAGCCAGGCGTAGTGTCTTACACATGTGGTCCCAGCTACTCAGAGAACTGAGGCAGGAGGATTGCTTGAGCCCAGGAGTTCCAGGCTGCAGTGAGCCATGATCGCACCACTGCACTCCAGCCTGGGCAACAGAGGGAGACCCTGTTGAGTCTACAAAGGAAAAGTGCTCAAAAAACGGATATTTCAATAAATAGGGTCAAGGAGTGACTTTGTGCCTGACCTTCCGAGCTCCAGGAGACCTTCGTGTGTGTGACTCTGAGGGTTGGCAGGCAAATTCTCAAAGGACGCCTTGCCCATCCATGAGCCTGAAGGCAGAGACCAGAGACTTGATGTGAAAGAGGAGAGGAGTGGGAGTGGGAAGGAGAAGGGGAAACCAGTCCTCGGCCTCCTCTTGTCTCTTTGTTTACAAGAGACTATTCCACCATGGGCTTCTGAGCCATCCCAGTTGCCAGTTTTGTTTTAACTCCCACGCACAGGCCGGCTGACCTGCAGGGTGGGGTTCTGTACCTGTTGTTGGTCTTGCCCTTCTGTATTTTCCCAACATTCTACAATGGACAGGCGTTGCTTCTATTACCACAGAAAAGCCAGAACATTTAAAACTTTTTGCATTTTACTGAAGGCCAAGGCCTTCAGGAGGAGCAGGGAGCCTGGTGGTACAGGGTTGGGTAGGCAATCCCCAGAGGTCTGCAGCCCAGCCCAGGCTGGCCCAGCCTGGAATCAACCCAGGGAACACAGCTTACCTGGGACTCTCTGAAGAGGACCCGAAGATTTAGGCTCCATACAAGTGAGATTTTAATCAATGACTGTCCCATGTGCAGGCGCCAGCCCAGCGTCCCCTATGCAGCTTCTCCCGCCCCTCCTGGCCATGCCTTGAGGCAGCTCCAACATCTGTAAAGCATTCCTGCTCCGGGGAGGGAAATGCGCCTGGGCCCTGCACAGATTCCCACCACTCAGGACATCTGAGCTGGGCCCAACCTGGGTGGAAGCCTCTCCCCTCCTTGCTTCCAAAAGGGGGGGAGGGGAGGGGAGGGGAGGGGAGGGGAGGGGAGGGGAGGGGAGGGGAGGGGAGGGGAGGGGAGGGGAGGGGAGGGAGGAGCCGGGCGATGGGAGGAGGCCGGGTGCCCTGCTGGGCTCTGCTCTTGAAGCCTGCTCCACCTACCTTTCCACCTACCTAGAGAACCTCGCCTGGGCTCCCTGCTGGAGCAGAAAAATACCGGCCACTTTCTGGGAGCGCAGGAGGTGGGATCCTCACGGCACAGAGTGCTTTCGAAGCCCTCAGGGGCACATGCCTTCCTCCCCTTCCAGTCTCCTGGGCAGCAGCCCAGCACCCCCAAAATCAGATCCAGCGGGATTTAGAGCAATGCATGGGGAACGTTTCTTCCCAGTTACTGCAGTGGTAAGGATGCCGCACCAGGAGGGAGACAAGAGGCCGACACCGCAGGACCAGGACTGGAGGGAGCATCACAGAGGCTTTTGAGTGTCTTCCTCGGGTATTTAATTCTGACATTTCCCATTGTACATGCCACTTTTGTAGTCAGAAAGTAGTGTTTTAAAATGGGAGAGAGTTGGCCAGGAGTGGTGGCTCATGCCTGTAATCCCAGCACTTTGGGAGGCTGAGGTGGGGGATCGCTTGAGACCAGGAGTTTAAGACCAGCCTGGCCAATATGGTGAAACCCCGTCTCTACTAAAAATACAAAAATTAGCTGGGCATGGTGGTGTGCGCCTATAATCCCAGCTACTCGGGAGGCTGAGGCAGGAGAATCACTTGAACCTGGGAGGTGGAGGCTGCAGTGAGCTAAGATTGCGCCACTGCACTCCAGCCTGGGCAACAGAGTGAGACTCTGCCTCAAAAAAAATTAATAAAATAAAATAGCAGAAAGGACATGCACATCTCAGAGGAGGTGCCAAGCACAGTCCCTGCCCAGTGGGCTCACTGGATTCCCGTCCAGCTTTCTCCCAGGTGCATCCACGTGGAGCTGAGTGGAGCCCACCTGCCAGCATCCTCACTTGGCCCTGAGCTCTTGGGGATGCAGGGTCTCCTACAAGGCTGTGTCTGGAAAAGCCCAAAGCCTGCTTGTTGATTTTGCAGGGGAGGAAGCAGGGACACAAGGTCTCCACAGCCCCCATGAGATTCCCCACTTCCCACGCAGGAGCTCAGAGCCAGTGTGAGAATGGGGCCCGTTCTTGGGGCCTTCCTACTCTCCCCGGGTCCTTCCTTGGGAACGACCTGGTCCGTGCAGCTCCTTCAAACCTCTGGGGTTGAACAAGCGTAGGGGCCAGGGCTCCAAGAGGCAGGAGAAGGGTTGGAGTGGCACGGGGATCCCACCCAGGGTGGCCAACTTGCCCACTTTACCCAGGCTTCCCTGATTTTAGCACTGAAAGTCCTGTGTGCTTGGAAAGCCCTCATTTGCGGGCAAATTGGAACAGTGGTCACTCTGGTTCTACAGCAGGGGACTTGCTTGGTTGGGTGGCAGGAGGGCCTCCCTTCAGCATCGCTGGATGGGCGGTGCAGGGTGGCTGGGTACCGGGGATGGTCTGGTCAACGAGATGACCATGGCTTAGGGGGCAGGGGCTGGCTGGGTGTGGTTTAGGGGCATGAGACGCTGTGGGGAAAAGAAAGAGAGATCAGACTGTTACTGTGTCTATATAGAAAGAAGGAGACATAAGAGACTCCATTTTGTTCTGTATTTGAGATGCTGTTAATCTGTGACCCTACCCCCAACCTTGTCCTTGCAAGAGACATGTGCTGTGGTGACTCAAGGTTTAACAGATTTTGGGCTGTGCAGGGTGTGCTTTGTTAAACAAGTGCCTGAAGGCAGTATGCTTGTGAAAAGTCATCACCATTCTCTTAATCTCAAGTGCCCAGGGACACGCACACTGCCAAAGGTCACAGGGACCTCTGCCTAGGAAAGCTAGGTATTGTCCAAGGTTTCTCCCCATGTGATAGTCTGAAATATGGCCTCATGGGAAGGGAAAGACCTGATCGTCCCCCAGCCTGACACCCCAGCCTGACACCCGTGAAGGGTCTGTGCTGAGGAGGACTAGTATAAGAGGAAAGCAGGCCTCTTGGCAGTTGAGATAGAGAAAAGCATCTGTCTCCTGCCCGTCCCTGGGCAATGGAACATCTCGGTGTAAAACCCGATTGTGTGTTCTATTTACTGAGATGGGAGAAAACCGCCTTAGGGCTGAAGGTGGGACGTGCTAGTGGCAATGCTGCTCTTTATGCACTAAAAAGGTTTATGGAGATATTTACATATGCATATCAAGGCACAGCAATTTTCCTTAAACTTATTCATGTCACGGCTGAGCATGGTGGCTCACGCCTGTAATCCCAGCACTTTGGGAGGCCGAGGCAGGCGGATCACGAGGTCAGGAGATGGAGACCATCCTGGCTAACACGGTGAAAAACCCCATCTCTGCTAAAAATACAAAAAATTAGCCGGGTGTGGTGGTGGTCACCTGTAGTCCCAGCCACTCGGGAGGCTAAGACAGGAGAATGGCGTGAACTCGGGAGGCAGAGCTTGCAGTGAGCTGAGATCGGGCCACTGCACTCCAGCCTGGGCGATGAGCAAGACTCCATCTCAAAAAAAAAAAAACTTACTCATGTCACAGAGATCTTTATTTATATGTCTTACTGCTGACCTTCTCCCTATGATGATCCTATTATCCTGCCACTTCCCTTTTTCTAAGATGGTAAAGATAATGATCAAAAAATACTGAGGGAACTCAGAGACTGGTGCCGGTGTGGGTCCTCTGTATGCTGAGCGCCGATCCCCTGGGCCCACTTTTTCTTTCTCTATACTTTGTCTCTGTGTCTCGTTTCTTTTCTCAAGTCTCTCTGTTCCACCTAACCAGAAATGCCCACAGGTGTGAAGGGGCAGGCCACCCCTTCAAGACGCCTGGGAGGATCATGCTGGCCAAGTGGGGAGGAGCTGGAGTTCTGAGGCCAGGGCTTGGAGAGGGTGGTCGGCCCCAAAGAGGGCGGCCATTGGACAGGCTCCCTATGTGCAAGGATGGACAATGGGGGTGAAAATGGAGACACTTCAGTCTGTAGGAAGAGGGCTTCAAGGCAGAGGGACTGCAAGGAGCTTCAGATGGGGGATGGGCAAAGTCATCACAGCCGGAAGGACCTTAGTGATTTAGATCCTTACCTTAATGACATCTGCAAAGACCCTCTTTTGGAATCAGGCTGCAGGCTGGCACCCACCCACAGGGGCTGACCTGACTCTCAACCTGCCTGTGCTCATGGCAGACACCAGCCCATGGCGCAGAGGCTCCACTGGGCCAATGCCCATCAGTTCATTCAGAGAGGAACCTGTCTGCTTTCTCCAAAACATGCAGAGTCAGGTGCCTGGCAGAAGAGCCAGGGGGTGCCCAGAGAGGCTGAGACAACCCCAAGTTTTGGTGGCACAGTCAGCCTGGAACCCAGACTTTCCGAGTCCCAAATTAGGACTTTCCCACTCACCACTCCACTGCCCATGTTGTCCTGGAGGCCCTGAAACAGGGGGGCAGAAGGAGATGTAGGGGGTCCAACAGTGTCTCCTACCTCACCAAATTCACATCCATTCAGACCTTAGAATGTGACCTGATTTCAAAAGAGCGTCTTTGCAGATGTCATGAAGGTGAGGATCTAAATGAGATCGAATGAATCAAGGTGGGCCCTGAGTCCTGGAAGAGTGCCCTCTTGGCCCTCTTGACCCTCCAGGACAGAGAGAAGGCTGTGTGAAGACAGACACAGAGATGGGAGTGAAGCGGCCACCAGGAGCTGGGGCAGGAGAGAAGATCCTCCCCCAGAACCTTTGGAGGGAGTGAGGCCCTGGGACACCTGGATCTCAGACCTCTGGCCTCTAGAACTGTGAGAATAAATTTCTGCTGATTTCAGCCCTGCTGCATGGTCGTCTGTTAAGGCAGCTGCAGGGCACTAATACATGTGGGAGGAGGGATCCGGGTTGAGGCTCCTTCTGCACACGCCAAGGGCATCCGGACCAGAGCTCCCTGAACCTTACTTCCTAAGCTCACATGCAAAGAAAAGCTCACTCAGCCAAGGCTCTGAGTTCTAATCTATTTGGAGTCAAGTTCTCTTGGAATGGGTTAGGTTGGCATAAAACAACTGTCAAATACTGACCAGTCCAGAGTTCAATCTAATACAAACTTCCGAAAGAAAAACTTATTTTCAGCCAGCCATAGTGGCTCACACCTATAATCCCAGCTCTTTGGGAGGCCAAAGCAGGAGGATCACCTGAGGCCAGGAATTTGAGATCAGCCTGGGCAACACAGTGAGATCCCATCTTTACAAAAAATGAAAAAGTGAGCCAGGTGTGGTGGTACAAGCCTGTGGTCCCAGCTACTCGGGAGGATCACTTGAGCCCAGAAGGTAGAGGCTGCAGTGAGCTGTGATCGTGCCACTGTACTCCAGCCTGGGTTACAGAGCAAGACCCTGTCTCAAAAAATAAAACAGAAAAACTTTTTTAAGGATACATTAACTAGAAGCAGCTCACAGCACCCCCTGTGGACGCCCTTCAGATCCCCTACTTTAATGAAAGCGTTCAGATCTGCCGTTCGCTTTTCAGTCATCTCCGCTGATGAGTGCTTCTCAGACCCTGGGAACCTTTACCCCAAGTAGATTAAACAACCCCCTAGCAACCGCCTTGATGCTATCCTCACTCTTCACAGTGCTCTGAAATTATAAGTTCTCAGGGAGTTTGTTAGTTTTAAATCTTGGGAGTCTGAATTCAAGATCTAACCTGGCCTGACTTTTTTTTTTTTTTTTTTTTTTGAGACGGCGTCTTGCTCTGTCGCCCAGGCTGGAGTGCAGTGGCATGATCTTGGCTCACTGCAACCTCTACCTCCAGGGTTCAAGTGATTCTTCTGCCTCAGCCTCCCAAGTAGCTGGGACGACAGGCACGTACCACCATGCGCAGCTAAGTTTTGTATTTTCAGTAGAGACAGGGTTTCACCATGTTGGCCAGGCTGGTCTCAAACTCCTCACCTTGTGATTCACCTGCCTCAGCCTCCCAAAGTGCTGGATTACAGGCGTGAGCCACTGCGCCTGCCCTACCTTTTCTTGCCCACGCTTCTCGTCCACCTGCAGCTGACCCAAACCTGTCCCGAGGCCCAAAGAACCACACCCCAGGAGCAGAAGAAACGTCGTCACTCAGGAGCCTTCTGCGTTTCTGCATTTGAAACATTTATTTCAGGAAATACATTTTCAACACTTTGTCATTTATACAAAAAGAGACAAATTTCTTGGGAGGCACGTAGCAAAAGGCCATTGAGGAACAGAGCCTGATGAAATGAACAATTTCTCAAAGTCTGGTTACAGAGAAGGAAAGTGAAGCGTCTCTAGGCTGGGATGCTGCTGCCCACCCCCCACCCCACCCTGCCACCGAGTGACGCTGAGGCTGGGCAGGCCACATGGCCTGGGCCCTGGCGCTGGCCACTCATTTCCTTCAAAATCTTGGTTTTGGCAAAAACACGGCAAGTTGGCAAGTAAACTGTCCCGCCGATGGGGGTGGTGAGGGGTCCTTCCTCGCTTGGGTGGGGAGGGAGTCAGACATCCAATGCCCGGATTTCCATGCGCGCGCACACACACACACACACACTCACACTCACACGCACGCTCCCTCCCGCTGCCCTTCTCCTGGCTGCAAGCAGCCAGCCCGGGGCCTGCAGATGCACCTGGTGATGTGTCTACCCGTGTGGAGTCTCATCAGGCCCCTCTTTCTCCCCAGAGCAAGACAGGGAACAGGAAGCAGGAAGGGACTTTGGTCATCTGTGCCCTGCAAAGGCAGGCCCCACGGGTCCCGTTGTGGGGACGGAGGGTGAGGGGCCGGGCCATGTTGCCATGAAACCTCGCTCTTCAGCTCACTGTGGACTGTGCACCCCTGACACCCGGTCTCTCCTTCCTAGGGGTTCGTTACCATGGGCCCTGAGGGGAGGGGCCCAGGCATGGGTAGGACAACAGGGTCAGGCTCGCCTGGCCTCCCACCTCCCCAGGTCACAGAGTCAGCAAGGCCTGGGCCAGGAGGGGGGAGTGGCGGGGGTGGCTGGCTGGGTATTAATGTAACCACAGCCCAGTCTTGGGCCAAACCCAGACACTAGACAGACAGACGGACACACACGTGGACACACACACACACTTCCCTGGTCACTTGGGCAGGGCAACCGCCGGGCAGCTCAGGCCACTCTGACCAGCCCAAGCCACTGCCCACACATGCCCCCGCCAGCCTTCCTTCTGGCACCTTCCATGGCTCCCTCCCTCAGCTCCTCCACCAGACTCACTTGCTCGGACCTTTTCAAAACTGGGGGATGAGGGGGTGGGGGTCATCTTTCCTTCCTTTTTATCCTCAATCACATCCCAGCACATCAGCAGCACCTGCAGCCCTGTGGGAGGGGTGGCATGAGAGGGGGATGGCAGGGAGATGAAGACGCCTCCCTCATTCCAGCCTGTCTCCGCAGAGCTGCCTGCGGATGGCTGAGATCAAGGCACTTTCTGCTCCAGGACGGGCAGCTGCCACGGGGCTTGGAGTGGCTGGGCAGCCGGTGGCAGGGGACCCTGGGATTTTCTACCCTTAGGAGCAGGGCGGGGGTGGGGGCTGAGTGATGGCCACGCCACGTGGTGGGCGGGGGTCCAGGTGCCCCCGATGGGCTCCATTCTCCCCTGGGCTCTGACACACTCCAGGGGACGGGGCCGACGGGGATGGAGGGGAGCATGCAGCCCACCCAGCCTCTCGGCACGTGCGAGGCCTGGCCCCAACCCCGAGGCCCCCGGCACTGAGAAGCCCACACGGACGGATGATCTGCACACCGAAGCTGCTCTTCTGAGCCCTCGGGGAGCCAGGCCTGGGGACGGAGGGTCACATCAATTCAGTGGGTGCTCTCACCCCTGCTTCTGGCTCGAGCACAGCCTCCCCACAACCTTGGGGAAGCTGCGGGCTCATCACTGACTCGCTCAGAGGGAGGCCCCTTCCCTTGTTTCCTGGCAGCATGTCGAAGGGGTGGGGAATGATGACAAATGGAGAAAATCATATAAAATAAAATGGGGCAGTGGGAGGGCCTGGGGGGGACGGAAAAGACTTGGGGGCAGGATCCCGGGGGTGGGCAAGGCGGCGTCTACATCTCCGGGGCTTCTGGCTCCTTCTCCTCCACGCCGTTGGCCATGGCACTGCTGCCCTCATTGAGGCGCTTCACGCGGTAGGCCTCGAAGTGGATGCTGCTGGTGATGTCCTTGATGTTCTGCATGTGTGTCCTGGTGCGGGGGCAGGCGGGTCAGTGAGGTGGGGGGCGGGGCCAGCGGGGCAGGGCCCCTGCTTAGCCTGCCTCAGACTCAGGCCCGCCTGACCCCCTGCCACTCCCCATCCCCACTGCTTGGCTCCCCATGGGGTCCCCCAGGCCCACCACGTTGGACCAGATCTGGTACACGTTTGGGGGGAAGGGTCAGTCCCCCTGGTAAGCCCAGACTCGGTCAGGACACACATATTCCAATGCATGTGTCTCCCTCTGGGTCCACCCTGTGGTTGGTCCAGGGCCCAGGGACAGTGCACAGACTCAGAGGGACAGGGCTGGAGCGTTCTTGCTCCAGGCCGGTGTCCAGGGTGCTGGCAGGGAGGAGGCAGTGGGTGACAGCCGGCCTCCAGGGCTATGGCCTGTGGCAAAGGGCTGAGTTGCCCTTGTCCCCAGGAAAAAAAAAGTCCTGAACTCAGATTTTCATTCCTCTGCAGCTCAGGAGGAATATTTTGGAGGGAAGTTGGAAAGCCCAGTCTCCCCACGATGGCAGAACGGCTCCCGGCATCCCCCCACCTCTGTCCTTGCCAACCTGGAAGCCCCTCCTCTTGATAACATTCCCATCATTTGTGCCACCTGCTTGCTGAGGAAGAACTGAGGAGCCCCTGGCACTCTGGCAGGAGGTCCCCAACCCCATTCATCTGCCCAGGCCAGGGCTCACACTCCAGGGACCACCCACCTGGCACCCTCTCTCACGGGGCTTCCCCTCCTTGCCCGGACTCAAGGGAGCCAAGAAGCCTCAGCCAGGTGAAAGGGGTAGGGGTCAGAGGCCACTGGGGTCGGAGCTGGAGACATCCCATGCTGCCGACGGGGCCTACACGTGAGGCCTCACTGGGCCCTTAGTGGTCACCGGGCAGCTCTAACGGGCCGGGCCACAGTGGACCAAAGCTCAGCCTTCCCATCCAGCCAACTTCGCGGGGATTAAAAAAGACCTTCACTGCTTGCTTCATTTCCCAGTGGGTTTTCTTTTTAGAAGACGGGCTTCCAAGATCTTCCCAAGGACAGGGCAGGCAGGTGGCAGGGCGTGCCCACTCTGCCCAGGGCTTCAGCCCCGCACCCTCTGCCCCCACCCGCTGTAGGGCCTCTTAGGGATGAGCCGTCAGCCCCACCCAAGCCCGCTGTCTCTCACCTGATGAGAAGGTCCCGCAGGTAGGCGAACTCACAGTGTGTGGTGTTTTCAACTGGGAGAGGAGACAGGAGGGCTTTAATGTCCTGGTGGAGAAGCTCTGCCCGGACCCCGCCTCTCTCCCCCTGCCCAGCAATGCTAGTGCCAAGAGCAGAGCCCGAGGGCCGCCCCAGGGGCAGGAAGGCAGGGGAACCGCCTGCTCTGCGGCTGAGTATAGGACACCTGGCACTGCTCTCAGTCTGGGGGATACTGGGGTGACCAGTATCAGCTCCTGCTCCTGGACAGCTCAGCTCCTGCCCTCCAGAAAGTTCCTGGATAATGGGAGATGGCACAGTGACCAGGCCAAATAGGAGCATGGGAGGAAGCCACAGTGGAGAAGCCAGGGCGCCGGTTCCCTGCACCACTGGGGTGACCAGGGAGAGCAGGACGTCCCAGCAGAGGCCTGAAGACAGGAAGGGGGCTGGGCTGCTGGGAATGGGATGAGGCAAGAATCAGAGCTGGGATCTTAAAGAAAACCTGCGGCCCACAGGGTGTTACCTACACAGCCCCGTCCACCTTGCCTGCGCTCAGAGCACACACACACAGGGGCTACGTACTGTGGACGACCATTCACAAGCTCAAGAATCAGCAATGCTAAACATTGCTCAGGGACACGTGTACTTCATATAACACACACAAGCCCAAGCTCGGGACAGTGGTCACTTCTCAGGGACGAGGAAAGACTGGGCACATGGGTGCCCACAAGTGCCCTCGGGCTCGAGCTGGTGGCCATCTCAAAGTGGTCATTTTATTGCTGTGCTTCATAACTCCTACATGAACACACAGTGCCTGGCACGTATAACTGTTACAACAGAAGGCCTTTTAACGAGGAAGGCAGTGAATGGCATCACTGGAGGTGCGGAGCCGGGCAGGAAGGCAAATAAAAAGACACCGGTGCCCTCCCGTGTGATGAATTTCATCTTCACACACCTGCAAGTGTCTCTCATGATTCCTTTGTTATCCCCATTATCTGATGAAAATGGGGCATAGAGGCTGGGTGCTGTGGCTCACGTCTGCAATCCCAGAACTTTGGGAGGCCGAGGCGGGTGGATCACAAGGTCAGGAGTTCGAGACCAGCCTGGCCAACATGATGAAACCTCGTCTCTGCTAAAAATACAAAAATTAGCCGGGCCTGGTAGCAGGTGCCTGTAATCTCAGCTACTTGCGAGGCTGAGGCAGGAGAATCACTGGAACCCAGGAGGCGGAGGTTGCGGTGAGCCAAGATCGCGCCACGGCACTCCAGCCTGGGCAGCAGAGCGAAACTTCGTCTCAAAAAAAAAAAAAAAAAAGGAAAAAAAAAGAAAATGGGGTATAGAGGTATAGAGAATGCAAGAACTGTGTCTGTCTGAGTTCCACAGCTCGTAAGGCTGGAGCGGGATTCAGGACCCATACACCCAGCTCCAGGCTGCCCCATCACAGAGCCATATGGCTTTTCCCCAAGTTAAAAATGTCTGGTTTTCACTTGGTAGGCCAGTAGGAAGGGCCGGGGCCTCCACCTTGCCCAGTCCTCAAGTGCTCTCAGTGCTACGCCAGTTGCCTTTGCCTAGACCCTTCCTGCCATGGCCCTATGTAGGGCGGTGTCCACACTAGAACCTCCTGCAGACTGACCAGCAGCATTCTCATCTAACACTGAGGGGCAGCGAGAGCCGGCAGGAAGAATGGAGCTCTCAGGCTGGAGTTGCAGTGTATGATCGCTGCTCCCTGGCTCGGGCAAGTTACTCTCATTCCCTCAGTTTCCTCATCCATAAAATGTGGATAATAACGTCACCCGCCTCTCAGGGACATGAGGATTAAATGAGTTCATGGCGTGATTAATTACACCCCACATTTCTATTGACAATATTTGGGGTGGTTTCTAAGGATGGCAAAGATACAGCATCTTGTGCTGTTCACCAAGTGGGAGGCAAGAATGAGGCAGAGCCCTTACTAGCCCGGGTGTCAGGTCAGCTAGGAACTCACAGGGCCCCGATATAAAAACCCATCAGTGTTGAAGGCACATTTCCAGGGTCCTCATATAAGACTGCTGGAATGTGGGCCCCACCACCTCACAACTGTCCTGACAGGTTCCAGGCTGTTCCTCAGCTGGAGCCAGTGGCGCGCAACAATGCACAGGTCAGAGAGGTGCAGGGACCCCAGCCTTGTGCATTTCCTGACAGGTTCCGTCACCAGCCACCTGCAGTACCCAAGGCTGGTCACCAGGGTGCAGCAGAGGCACGCCCATAGCAAAGCAGCCAGCCCATCTCAGGCCCATCCATCCCGAGCTCTCCTAAACCTGTCTTTCATAAAAAGGTTCCTAAACAGCAAGAATTATTTGGGCAGAGAGGAAGAGAGGAACTGCAGGCAGAGGGGCCAAGGGGAGGCAAGCCAGCCTGACATCACAGGCGGATACTGGAAAACACCCAGGCCGCACCCTGCTGGGCAGCTCCTGCGGGGTGGGTGGGGCAGGCTCGGTGGTAGGGGAGCAGGGCAGACAGGGGAAAAGGCCCGCGTGCCTCTCCACACCCTCCTCCAGGCATGAACTCCCATCTCGAGGGAGTCTGGTGCAGGGCTGGAGCTGTGGATTCTAGAGCTGCCTCCCGTTCTGGATCCCTTGGGAGGTTTTCTGCTCACAGCACGTCCTCAACTCTGCAAGGAGGGTGGGTGCGGGGAGCTCTTGGCATGAAGTGAGATAACTCATTGAAGCCAGGGGCACAGGAGCGTTTGATGCCTCCTGATAATTGTCATTATGACCATTTTCTTAGAGCAACAGCTTCCCAAAAAGCTCTCGTGGTCTTTGGGACAGTCTCTCAACTCACTAAAATCTTGGCACACTGCACCCACTTTGTGGATGATGAAAACTGAGGCCCTGGAAGATTAAGAGACTTGTGCTTCCTGCGCTACTGGGCCTTTCAGCCAAGTGCTCTCCAGAACAAGGTGGCTTTTCCTGCTCCATTTCCCTCTGCACCTTCCCCTCTTCCATTCTAATGAGAAAGGAAGCGGCAGAGAGAGGAAAGCGCAGGAAACGTTTGGGCCCATCCCTCCCGGGGTGTCACCACCAAGAGGGGGTTGAATTGTGGCCCCCCCACCTGGGGCTCCCATCCATTCAAAGATATGGTCAAGGTCCAGGCCTTGGTACCCATGACTGTGACCTGACTTGGAAAATGTCTTTCTTCAAAGATTCATTAAGGATCTCCAGATGGGATCATCCACTTAGTCTAGGCCCTAAGTCCAAAGGCATCCTTACAACGAGGAGGAAACAGGCTGGGCTCGGTGGCTCACACCTGTAATCCCAGCACTTTGGGAGGCCAAGGTGGGCAGATCACCTGAGGTCAGGAGTTTAAGACCAGTCTGGCCAACATGGTGAAACCCTGTCTCTACTAAAGTATAAAAATTAAGTCAGGTGTGGTGATGCAGGCCTGTAATCCCAGATACTCGGGAGGCTGAGGCAGGAGAATTACTTGAACCCAGGAGGCAGAGGTTGCAGTGAGCTGAGATTGCACCACTGCACTCCAGCCTGGGTGACAGAGTGAGACCCTGTCTCAAAAAAAAAAAAAAAAGGAGGAGGAGGGACAGGACAAGAGATACAGGGAAGAAAGCCCTGTGACAATGGGGCAGAGATTAGAGCATGTAATGCCTTTCCAAGACAGCCAGGAGTGCTGGGAGCCCCCAGAAAGAAGGCGGCATGGAAGAGGCTGGGCCTCAGGGCCTCAGAAGGAAACAGCCCCTGCTTTTGGACCTCTGGCCTCGGGAACTGTGAAAATACATTTGTGTTGTTTCAAGGCCCCTCATTTGTGCTAATTGGTTACAACAGCCACGAGAGACTAAGGTGTGAGGGTCCCAGGAACTTCAGCAGGGTGAGGGTCCGAGGGTCCATCTGGCTCACAGAGCTACGGCCCACCCCTTTTCTAGGCCCAGAGAAGTTGGGCGATTTGTCCAGGGCCACACAGGTGCCCGTGAAAAAGCCTGCACCAGTTCCCAGAACTTGGCAGCCTCCGTCCCAGCTCCTGTCTCCCCGAATCCTTCCCTGCCCGGGGAGAGATCCGGGGTGGAGGCACCCGCACAGGCCACTTGCCCTCTCACTTCCCAAGGGTTGAGTGGGGACGAGGAGACCCCTCTCTCTGGGTGGGGCAATGCAGTGGTTGAGGTTCCACTCGTCCTCGGCTCAGGCGTGGCCCACAGGCTCTGAGTCAGCAGAGGGACTGTTTCCCGTCTGTCTGTAGCCCTGGCGCCCGCAGCGAGTACCTTCGATGGTGCCCCACTTGGTCTTCCTCCCGAGGATCCTCTTGCCGTTGACCTGGTACTCGTGGTCACTGCCCACCACAGCAAACGGGATCATCTCCTGGGGAACGGGCGGATGGCGCTGGTTACACATGTGCGGGAAGGCCATTCCCTTTCCTGGGCCCCTGGGAGGAGCTGCCTTGAGTCTGGGGTCCCCCAAAAACGAGAGCCTCAGCCTGAGAGCACCAGGTACAGACACCCGGGCTCAGTGCTCTCTGGCCCCAAGAATATCATCTCATGGCTTAAGGTCCCCCAAACCTCCCCCCACACCTTTCAGCAGGAACTGGGGGTCCCCCGGGAAGAACATCCCCGTGGATCCACTCACCCGGAACTTCTCGTTCACCAGCCGGTCCTCCGAGTCCTCGTCAAACTCCTTCTGGGGGTACACGTCGATGCCGTTGGACAGCAGGTCTGCGGTGATCTGGGATAGAGGGAGAGAGTTGGGCACATCCCTGTGGCAAGCTCTGCCCGCCCCCCGCCCCCGGTGTTTGCCGCCACATGACCTCCACACTGAGCTGCCCCAGGCTCAGGGTCAAGGGCAGGCTCTGGGGGTCTGTGACCCCAATCACCTCCAACTCTTGTGCCTCCCGGGGGGAGCAGGGGCAGCTGCAGGTGAGTTGGTCTCAAACTCCTGACCTCAAGTGATCTGCCCGCCTCGGTCTCCCAAGGTGCTGGGATTACAGGCGTGAGCCACCGCGCCTGGCCCAACTTCTCTTCCATCTAATAAAAACCAGGCAGGGCCGGGTGAGGGGGCTCATGCCTGTAATCCCAGCACTTTGGGAGGCTGAGGCAGGAGGATCCCTTGAGCCCAAGTGTTAGAGACCAGCCTGGGCAACATGGCAAAACCTCATCTCTACTAAAAATACAAAAATTAGCCAGGCGTGGAGGTATGCATCTGTAATTCCAGCTACTCAGATGACTGAGCCTGGGAGGTGGAAGCTGCAGTGAGCCATGACTGCGCCACTGCACTGCAAACTTGGCAAGCGAGCGAGATCCTTTCTCAAAAAAAAAAAAAAAAAAAAAAGACAAAAAACAAGGTGGGCCATGTCTCACGGCCCCTCCTCGGCCTCACTCCCTGAAAGAGAGATTCACCATCCGCCTGGTCCAGGTCTTCTCCAAAACCCCCCCAAGAGAATCTGCTGGAGAATGGGCCCTCCCCCAAAGCTGCTTTTGAGATATGGGGGAGCCGGAGAGGCCATCTCAGGGACGGCCCCCAGCAGCCACCCAGGCCAGGGACCACCAGGCCAGCCACCCGCTGGGAGAGTGACCGGCGGTTCGGTTTCCCGACCATGTGACTCCTCTAGACTGGGTGGCCCCTGCCAGGCCTGCAGCGTCTCCAGGCTGTGCAGAAGGGCTGGGGTGGGTGGAGACGGAACCCTACCCGCTGTTTGAAGTGGACCCTCTCCTCCAGGGTGAGTGTGTCGGCCTTGGCGATGACAGGGACGATGTTGACCACCTTGCTCAGGCGTTTCATAAACTCGATGTCCAGGGGCCTGAGGCTGAAGCAGAAGGATGTGCATGAGGCTCATCTGGGGGAGCGAGGGGGGGCCACCCACCTCCAAGCAGATGTCGACGCTCTCAGGTGCTGGCTCAGGGCTCACGGGGGTCCCTGCTGGCAAGGACGGGGCCCCGGGCTGAGTTGGCCACGCTGTGAGTGTGGGGCAGAGGAAGGACAAGGGTGTTTCCCAGACACAGGTGACACCACTGTGCAGGGCAGGCAGACCAGGGCCAGCTCCAAGCACCCTCGTCCATGCGTTCTGGAGTCACAACCACACACCCACATGTCCACACAGAGGGGCTGCCATTGGCTCAGCAGCCGTCTTGCTGTGGGGCTTTGGCTGGGAGGGGAGAGGCCAAAGAAACAGAAGCTAGCACTAGTGTGCGGTGCCCCTGCACCGGGCAGGCTGCTCCCCCTGCACCAGGCGGGCTGCTCCCCCTGCACCAGGCTGGCTGCTCCCCCTGCACCAGGCTGGCTGCTCCCCTTGCCTGCTTGGCCCCAGTGAGCCTGGGGTCCGATGTGGGGAAAGCTGTGGGTGGCAGGGGCTGGCAGGGCCCTGGAACTGGAGCACTGTCTTCCCCAGATCTGGAGCAGAGCTTTTCCCACAGTGAGAATAAGTCAGTCACAGACATGGCTGCGGAGAATCCAGCTCCGGGCAGAAGTTTAAGCAGAGATGACCAAGGGCCGCCCCTGCCTCATGGGACTGGGCGCCTCGGGCGGGACCAGGAAACATGCCCAGCTGGGGTCCCAGCCAAAGGGTCAGTGCTGGGGAGTGGCAGAAGTGCCAGAGACTGCCCGCCATCCTCGGCTTGCCCAGCTGGCATCAGGAGGGGCTTCTGCCTCCTGCCATCAGCCTCAGCTGAGGCAAAGCTTGGAGCAGCTGGAACAGCTACCACGGGACCCCAGATGGGCCGTTCTGCCCTGGGAGGGTAGATGTTCAGTTCAGGAGAGGCCTGTGGGCAGCAAGCTGGCCCTGCTCCTGAATGGACTCCTGCCGGCCCACAGGGGATGATCCAGAGGGTGGGCTCGAAAACTCGGGCTTGGGTTTTCCCACAGACTCTGGTCGAGGCTTGCTGCCCACCAGCCAGGCTCCTTCCTGCACCTGCTGCCCACGGAGTATGGGTTTCCCCAAACCCCTGGACTTCCTCCACCCAGGGACGTGCGTCTGGGCCAGCAGGTGCGAAGGACCTTCTCCACCCACCCACGCCAACAAGCCACCCACGGCTGCCTCCACCAGCCCCTCCTGCTGGCCTTGGGTCCACCTCCTCCCAGCCCTGGCTCAGGGTGGGCCACAGGTGTCTGGCGGGGGGTGCACAGCAAGCCGAGGACAGAGGGTCTGTGAGGCCACAAAGGGTCCGCCTGCCAGGGCACACACAGCCTCCCACCCTTGCAGACCTCTGGGGGCAACGTCAGGTGCGGACAGAGCCAGCGGGAAGAAAGGGCTCTTGCCAAGGCCAACAGCAGCCCCGTGCAGCCCTGGAAGGGGCCAGCACTGATCTCTGTGCTTCCTGCCTAAGAACGCACCAAACCCACCGAGGGGTCCCATGAGGCAGGGCCCAGACGAGAAGGTCAGGTCACCGCTAAGGGTGCTAGGCTGGGGGCTCCCATTCCACCTGCCAGAGCCTGGCCTGAGAAGGCAGGACACAGACCACCAGGCTCCAGAACAGCCCAGGGCCTGCCTGACCCTCAGCTCCCTCCCCAAGACACAGCTGAAGGATGGGGACTGGGCAGGATGCTGTGTAGGGATCAGAGTGAGGCTTTGGAGGTTCAGACACGGCACACCCCCAACTTCACAGCTGGTGGCCACGGCCCCCGACTCGGCCCCTCTGTGCCCAGCAACAGGGCAGACAGCACTGTCGGGGAGCCCCAGGGGACAGAGGGAACCCAGGGCACACGGCATGAGGACGCCGACACTGCAGGGACGTACGAATGGCCGGTGGCGGGGATGAAGTAGAGGCAGCAGTGGACGCGGGTGTCTGGGATGCGCTTCTTGCGGTTGATGTTGACCTCCTCCTGCAGGTATTTCTCGTACTGATCATTGATGAACTTCATGATGGGTTGCCAGCTGCGTGGGGGATGGGGGACGAGTCAGCGGGCACATGGGACGCCTCCCCAAGCAGGTTACCCATTCCCAGGACTCAGAGCCCAACACCCCACCTGCCAATGCACGCCCTGGGAGGTCTGGCTTGCTGAGCAGAGAGGCCACAGCCTTATCCTCGACCTCCCAAACCACCCTCCCCAGGCTGGCCTCAGGAGGTGAGTTGGGGACAGCAAGATTCCCCAGGTAATTCTGCTTTGGTCCAGAATTTTCAGACCCCTGAGACATGCGACTTTAGCAGCACGTCAGGTCCCAGGAGGTGGGTCCTGCAACCCCGTGGGCTGGGGAGCCCCAAGGGCTGACTCTGGGTGGGGTCCAGGGAGCCCTGAAGCCCCTGCTAGTGCTTCTCCCCCTGGAGGGGCCTCACCAGTTCTCGTTGTTGATGTGGTCCCCGAACCCTGGTGTGTCAATCACCGTCAGCTTCATTCGGACGCCTTTCTCCTCAATATCTGCACCGAGCCACGTGCACAGAGTCAGAGGGGAGGCGGAGGACCCTCACAGACACCCCACGCCTGACTGACCCAGGGGCAACCCCAGGTAGGCAGCAATGACAACCAAGGAGACACTGGGAAATTAATAGCCTTCCTCAGCCAGCTAGGGCACAGGCCGGTGACGGTGCCCCTGGGCATCCCTCACCCATGACTTTTGGTGGAAAACTCAGTTGTCTGCAGGGAGCTCAGTGTGACGGGGCCCACAGGGGTCCGCGACGCTGACCCCTCACAGCCAGAGCCCCAGACTCAACATGCCGGGGATGGTGGGCACAGCGAGTCCCTGTCTTGGGGACCTGGGATTGCCTGACTTGGGCACCCTCACCCAGCACCTGTGCTCCAGGAAGGCAGGAGCGTCCTGCACCCCCAGCCCGCCCCCAGCCATTGACCATGTGTAATGGACTTGACCCCCACCCCTGTGCTTTAGGAAGGCAGGGGCGTCCCGCACCCCCAGCCCGCCCCGGCCACTGACCGTGCGTGATGGACTTGATCCCCCACCCCTGTGCTCCAGGAAGTCAGGGGCGTCCCGCACCCCCAGCCCGCCCCGGCCACTGACCGTGCGTGATGGACTTGACCCCCTACCCCTGTGCTCCAGGAAGTCAGGGGCGTCCCGCACCCCCAGCCCGCCCCGGCCACTGACCGTGCGTGATGGACTTGATCTCGATGGTCTTTGGGATGCGCTCCTCCGAGGGGGGCTGCACTGACTTCCGGCTGATTTTGGATTTGAAGAGGGTGTTGATTAAGGTGGATTTACCCAAGCCGCTCTGCCCTGGGGAGAGGATGGGAGGCCGGTCAGGGGTCTCTCCAGAGAGGCCAGCAGGGTCTGCACGTGGGGCCCCTCCCACCCAGGCATGAGGCTCCCCAGCCTGAGATTCAGCAGTGTCTGGGCTTCCGCCCGGCAATACCCCTGCCAAGCAGCACCCGCGGACTTCACCCTCGAGCCGGGTGTCCAGTGACTGTGTAAACCCACACAGCCGGGCTCTGGTGCCAGCACAACCCAGGCCACAGTCCTCTCCTGAGGTGAGCCAGGCCTGGGAGAGGAGGCATCTCTTGTGCCCCTTGTGCTTTCTGGGCAGGAGGTCTCCTGGTGGCTCAGATTTTAGACGGGACAGAGGCCAGGCTCACGGAGGAGCCCAGGGCTGCCTGGGGTGCACCAGGTGGCCGGGATTCCTGCAGTTCACCAGGGTGGTGGGAACCAAACCCAGGGCAGCCTCAGGTGTTCAAACTGCTCCTCCCTGACTGGCTGGGGACTGGGCAAGTCATCTGACCTCACCATGCCTCAGTTTCCTGAACTGCAAAATGGGATAAACAATCCTTTCCCCCGCGGAGCTGATGTGAGCATCAGGCAGGCTCATGCACATCCCATGGGATCTGTGGGGCCATGTGCAGGGTGGTGCCACTCAAGGGACAGTGCCTGTGTGTGTGGACAGCCAGTCCACAGGTGACTGAGACAAACAAGGATGAGGAAGTGGCATTCACAGGCAACACAACACACACAGCTCACACACACACACACAATTCACACACACACGCACACACAATTCACACACACAACTCACGACACAAACACAACTCACCTCTCACACATACCTCACACACAACTTTCACAACACACACGAACAACTCACACATAACACACACACACACCACTCCAGACTCGGTGCCCCATTGCTTTACCTGGCACAGAGCTGCCTTGGGTTAAGCTAGCAAGCACAAAAAAAAAAAAAACGCCCTAGGCCAGGTGCGGTGGCTCACGCCTATAGTCCCAGCACTTTGGGAGGCTGAGGCAGGAGGATTGCTTGAGCCCAGGAGTTCAAGGCCAGCCTGGGCAACAGAGCGAGACCCTGTCTCTACATCAAAATGTTAACAATTAGCTAGGTGTAGTGGTGAGCACTTGTAGTCCCAGCTACAGAGAAGGCTGAAGTGGGAGAATTGCTTGAGCCTAGGAGTGCAGGGCTGCAGTGAGCTAGGATCATTGCCACTCCAGAGTGACAGAGTGAGACCCTGTCTCCTGGGCATGGTGGTGCATGCTTGAGGCATGAGAATCACTTGAACCTGGGAGGTGGAGGTTGCCGTGAGCCAAGATCATGCCACTGCACTCCAGCCTGGGCAACAGTGAGACCCTGTCTCAAAAAAACAAAACACCCTAAATTACATCGATGTTCTGACTTTGATAACACCTTTCTAGGAAAAGTGTGGACTCCCAGGAGGCCAAGGCTGGTGCTGAGAATCCCCAGCCTGAACTGTTTAGTAGCCCAAGGACGGACACTCCTTGCCCATCTCTCTCTGTCCACCAGGTTTGTGTCCTGGCCAAGCTCAGGTCAGGAGTTATGTCAATGTTCCAGCCACGACACCTTAGATCTAGAAGATGTCAACTGGGATACTTTAAAGTGTACCCCTTTATTATTGTTACTTTTATTATTATCATCACGATCATCACCCTCATCATCACCACCATCCCCATCAGCACCACCATCACAACACCATCACCACTACTACCATCATCCCATCACTCCCGTCATCATCACTACTTCTGTCACCCTCATCACCACCACCACTGTCATCAAATCACCACCACCAGCACCACCGTCATCCCCATCCCCCTCATCACTATCACCTCTACTATCACCATCACTACCATCATCCATATCAACACCACCACAACCACCACCATCACCACACCCATCACCACCATCACATCACCCACATCACCACCACCATCCCACCATCACCATCACCCCATCACCACCACCACATCACCACCACCATCCCACCATCACCATCACCCTGATCACCACCACCATATCACCACCATCACCATCCCACCATCACCATCACCATCATCCCCATCACCACCACCACCATCACCACCACCACATCACCCACATCACCATCATCCCATCACCACCATCATCCCATCGTCACATCACCACTACCATCCCATCATCACCATCACCATCATCCCCATCACCACTATCGCCACCACCATCCCACCATCACCATCACCATCATCCCCATCACCACCATCACCATCATCCCCATCACCACCATCCCATCATCACCATCACCACCACCACTATCATCACCCCCATCACCACCATCATCACATCACCACTACCATCCCACCATTACCACCATCACCATCATCACCATCATCACCATCACAACCACCATCACCCACATCACCACTACCATCCCATCATCACCATCACCATCATCCCCATCACCATCATCACCCCCATCACCACCATCACCATCACTACCATCATCACCCATATCACAACCACCATCACCCACATCACCACCACCATCCCACCACTATCACCACTACCACCACCATCATCCCCCTCACCACCACCAACACTCACATCACCACTACCATTGCATCCCACCACTATCACCATCACTACTACCACCATCACCCCATCAACACCACCACCACCATCACAATCACCAATATCACCCACATCACCACTACCATCCCACCACTATCACCATCACCCCATCATCTCCACTATCACCATCACCCCATCACCACGACCATCATCATCACTGTCATTACCATCCCCATCATCCTTATCACCACCACCACCATCACAATCACCAATATCACCCACATCACCACTACCATCCCACCACTATCACCATCACCCCATCATCTCCACTATCACCATTACCCCATCACCACGACCATCATCATCACTGTCATTACCATCCCCATCATCCTTATCACCACCACCACCATCACAATCACCAATATCACCCACATCACCACTACCATCCCACCACTATCACCATCACCCCATCATCTCCACTATCACCATCACCCCATCACCACGACCATCATCATCACTGTCATTACCATCCCCATCATCCTTATCACCACCACCACCATCACCACTGCTGTAACTTCTTGAACAACCACAACCTGTCAGGGACCCTGCCCGGGGCCTGCTTGCTCAATCTCATTTTACAGGATGATCCCTTTTTATGGATGAGGAAGCCAAGGCTCACAGAGAAGCCGGGGGAAGACACACAAGTTTCACGCCACTGAGTTAGGACAAAGCTGGGATTCTCCCTGGGGTCTGTGGACCTACAAACAGGTGTCCCTCCACCTTGCCTGCATCTCTGCAGGTGGGCATGGCTGCTATGGGAGGGAGGAAGGAGGAGGGAAGAGGGAAGAGGGAGGAGGGAAGAGGGAGGAGGGAAGAGGGAGGAGGGAAGAGGGAGGAGGGAGGAGGGAGGAGAGCAGAGCTGCCCCATGTCTTATTCTTTACTCAGCATCACCAGGAGGGAGTAACCTTGGGGGGAATCAGGACCACTGCTCTTCTCAGGGTTGAAAAGAGGCCCAGACAGGTGAAGGCCTCCTGGGCACCCTTCCCGGAGGGCAAGGCTGTTAGAGTGGCAGCCACAGGAGGCAGCAAGGGCTGCTGGGCTGCCTCTTCCTCTTCTTGGGGCCAAAGCTCTGGAAGAAGGCCTGTGCCATGGCTGGGACCCAGAGGTTCCCAGGTCCTTCTCACCCTATCCCTGGCTAGGGAGCAGGGCAGTCCCTCCCCAGCCCACAGAGGTGAGTCCCAGCCTGGCCACTGCCTTTGGGCCTCTCCCCTCTCTTTCTCTCTAGCCGTCTTCCCGGGAGGCAGCCCTAAATTCTCAGGGTACAAGCATGTCCCCCACAACAGGCAGAGCAGGGTGGGGGCCACAGGAGGGGACCCCATACCTCCACCCTCCCTTGAAGCAGGCTGCCAGCTTCCAGGCAGCTGTGAGCACAGTGGGGCCGCGAGCAGCCAGGTCCCATGAGGCCACAGGAAGCAGAGAGGACACCAAGACCCCAGGGGAGCCAGGGCCCAGGTCAGTGCAGAAGAGGAAAGAAAGACATCGGGCTGGCAGGTGTGGGTTTGCACCCACAGAGCTGCGCAAGAAGGGCATGCACAGCTGGCATTAGTTAGAGAAACAGGCCTGGCCTGAAAGGTGCCCAGACACCTTACAGAAACCCCACAAGCTCACCTTTGTTGAGGGTGTGAGCTGGTGGGGGCACTTCCCCAGACCCCTCCCTGGACCCCATGGAGTGGGCAGAACACAGTTCTGGGAGTCAAAACGGTGGCTGCGGTTCTCTGCCCTGTGAGCTAAGGAACCTCAGCAGCCTTCCTTGCACCTCGTGTCTGCCTGGAAAACGGGACGCCCCCTTCACAGGGTCATTGTGAGGTTTGAATGGGACCTGGGGGGCTTTGGAAACAAGAGGCAGCCCACTGTAGATTCCAGCCCAGCCCCCTCACCCTGCCCAGGTCGTACTGATCGACGACCTCCCGTGGTGACCTCCAGTTCTCCAGGGCCACCGGGGGTGTTGAAGCCATGAGGCCGCAATTCCAGGGCAGGTGCTGAAGCTGGGCTGCTGGGGAGCCTCCAGCCAGGCTGCGGCGGGGAGCCTGGAGGGCCAGGCTGGAGCAACAGTGAGGGGACAGCTGCCACAGAAACTCTCTGCACAGGCTGATGTCATTGCTCAGAGGCAGTGACCATTCATCAGGACCTGCTCCAGGCCGGCCTGGGCTCCCCAAAGTCATCTCAGGGGCCCTGCATGTGCAGGACAGGCCCCTCTGAGGAGCCGCTGGAGGCTGTGGGCTCCTCCCAGGCACAGCACGCACACGCAATGTCACTGGCCATCTGTCCTTGAGGTCAGGGTTGCTGCCCTGTTTTACAGAAGGGAAGACCAAGCCCAAAGGCTTGTGAACCCGCCCTGGGGGCTGAGGCTGGTTTCTAGCATGGGTTGAGTGGCAGGCGGGGCGAGGACTCACCAACCACCATGATGTTGAACTCGAAGCCCTGCTTCATGGCCTTCCGGCGCATCTGCTCCAGGATGGAGTCAATCCCCACGTAGCCGAAGTCCACCGGGGCCTTCTCGTTCCGTGGTGCGGGCACCTGCTTGAGCCCGGCATCTCTGGGGGTGTCGGCCATGTCGCCAACGCAGCTAGGAGCCGTCTCAGTGGCTGGGGAAGGAAGAGCAGAGGAGTTAGAGCGAGACAGGGCCTCACACACAGGCACCTGCCAGGTGGATGTCACACCCAGCCTTGGATGGAGAAACTGAGGAACTGAGGCTCAGAAAGGCGAAGCGACTTGCCCAGGAGACCCCTGAGAATTCCCCAGGGTGGATGCCCCTGGCCATGGTGTCCTCTAAAAAGCTACCATCCTGCAGCCATGCTGCCTCCCCAGCAAAGCTCCATCCCCAGACTCCCAAGGCCAGGCTTTTCCATCTCCTCTTCTAGGAGTTGTGCCAACCTGGGGGCCCCCTCCGCTCTAAGGCAGGGCTGACCCTAAACTCCTGTCTCTATACCCTGGAGGGCTGCTCAGACAAAGGTGTAGGGCGCTCTCCTCTCCCGGCCTCCACACGGCCTCCAGCCACCCAGGTGGACCTGGCCCTCTCCTTCACCTCCACTCAGATAAACCTGCTGCCATTCAAAGGCCTTAGAGGCCGACCCGGGAGCCAAGATGCAGGAGGGACAGTCTTGTAAGAAAGCGGGATAGAACCAGCGTCTGTCCCTGCCTCCCACGTCCCCATGGACGGGCTTGTAAGAAAGGGGGATAGAACCGGCGTCCGTCCACGCCTCCCATGTCCCCATGGACGGTCTTGTAAGAAAGGGGGATAGAACTGGCATCCATCCCCGCCTCCCATGTCCCCATGGACGGTCTTGTAAGAAACGGGGATAGAACCGGCGTCTGTCCCCGCCTCCCACGTCCCCATGGACGGTCTTGTAAGAAAGGGGATAGAACCGGCGTCCATCCCCGCCTCCCATGCCCCCATGTATGGTCTTGTAAGAAAGGGGGATAGAACTGGCATCCGTCCCCGCCTCCCACGTCCCCATAGACGACGGTCTTGTAAGAAAGGGGGATAGAACCGGACTCTGTCCCCGCCTCCCACGTCCCCATGGACGGTCTTGTAAGAAAGGGGGATGGAACCAGCATCTGTCCCCACCTCCCATGTCTCCATGGATGGTCTTGCAAGAAAGGGGGATAGAACCAGCGTACGTCCCCATGGAGTTGTGTGTTCAATCCCATACCACGAGCCAGTAGTCCTGAGGGAAGGAAAAGTGCTGGGTGCAGGGCGGGTACCTGGGTGCAGAGCTGCCCCTGGGTGCATGGAGGGGAGGGGGCGCCCAGTCCACCTCTGCCTCCCCCTGGACTGACCCAGGCGGCCGTCTTGTCTGCCTGGCCAGCACCCGCGGGCTGCACACCCACAGGCCAGGACCAAGTTTTACTCTCAGGTCTGTGGGGCACGTGGGGCTGAACTTCCCGAAATCACTCAAGCATCTTCTGTCTGTAGGTCCCTTCGCCGGCCTTGCCTTGGCTGCTGTTAAGACTCCACACATGGGTCAGAGGCCTGGGGCTGGGGGCGGGCGCCCAGAAGGCACCTGCCAAAGACCTGGATCCTCCCACGCAGCGGAGTTCCAGGGGTTCCCAGGATGGGGCTGGTTCCCACCAGGGCTGGCTGGAGGGCACACGGGCCAGGTCCCAGCGCACCGCAGACTCGCCACACTCACTGGTGCATGCGCGTGGGTGCAGACAACTCGCTGGTCACAGAGGCGGTGCCTCCGCTAGTCCCCACAGGCAGGAGCTGCCCTTGGTGGCCCTCAGCTCCCAAGCAGGCTGGGCTGCTGCTGTTCTGGGCCCCCTCCCCGCTTGGGCCCTGCTCTGCCTGCCGGGAGACTTTCGCCCCATCCTGCCTCCCAAGGAGGATCTGGCCTCAGGCATCCTGCGCTAAGACAGGGACCACACAGCGTGCTCCCAGGCAGGGCCTCTCCTGCCAGCCCTCGGGGAGGGCAGTGGCTTTTCCCTGGGAAGGGTGGGCACCCACCAGGGACAGCCACAGGGGAGTGGAGCCGGCGTGGGAGCCAGGGCCACAGCGTGGGAGGCTGCAGGGGGCACATCCCCGGTGACGGGCAGGCGGCCCACGCCCACTCCTCACCCTGCCCAGAAGGCGGGAGGCAGGCTTCCAGGCCAGGAGGGGCCAGGGGAGACTTCAGTTCAACTGCCCTTCCACTTGCTGGGCAAGAACCGAACTCAAAAAATGCTCACTGAGCACCCCCACCTGGCTGCACCCCCGTCCCCAGACGCCTCCAGCCATCCCCCTCAGCCTATTTCACTGGAGCGGTCAGAGGGTGTCGGAGGGAGACTCCCCAGGCCTGAGGCATCAGAGGTGAGAGAGGAAAAGACGCTGGAAGCCAGAAACTGGGGCCTGGTTTATCCTCACAAGCACCTCCCTGTCTTCTCAGCCTCCACGGGGCGCAGGAATTCCTATCTTATGGAACAGGGGGAACAAAGGAACAATATCATTCCTTGTTGGGAACCGCCAAGGGGGTCCACACAGCTCCACTGCTGACAGCAATACCCCCAGGCAGACCTGGAGGCCAGATCTCCTCTTTCTGTGCCCCCACGTGCCCCCACCCCCAGGCCATGCAGCCTGGAAGCCTTTGGGGCTTTGCTCCTGCTTCTGCTCCCCTTTCAGAAATACTCTCCCCTGGGCTTTCAGAACCTTTAAATAAACAAAGACACAGCCTGCATCTGGCCCCGGACCATGTGGCTTCGGGGCCGCTTCCTGGAGCCAGACATGGGGCCTTGCCTTGCGGGGCAGCAGTTCAGCCCCGACCCACGTGACCGAAAATTGCTTCCATCTGCCTGTGGGTCTGAGAGTCATTTTGCCCGGGACTGAGACCAGCCCCTACCCACCCCCACCTCCCCCCAGCATCCTTTAACCCTCCCCAGCAAGGCCTGGGGGGAGGTGCTGCCCCCTGAACTCTCCTTCCTCACCCCCAACGCCCCTGGGGCCCAGAGCGAGAGAGGGGCGGCCTCTGCTGCAGCTGGGCCCCTCCCCAGGCACCAGAACTCTGCAGAAAGTCAAACCAAACATCCTGCCCGCCAGGGGCCCTGCTTGAGAAATAATCATAAAACACCACCGAGCCCCATCTTTGCCATTGACGTAGGGCAGTGGCTGGCCTTCTGCACAGGTGAGAGTCATTCCTGCGACCCCTCCCTCGACAGGCGGCCTTGCAGGCCCCAGCTGGCCCGCAGGCAGGCAGAGAGAGAGCAATGCCAAAGCCCGCCTCACTCTCCTACCTGGCCAGGTGAGCTCTGGGGTCTGCCTTCGGGAACCCCAAGTGGGAGAAGCAGACACCCCACACCCAGAGACACTTTTGTGAACTAAAACTTTGATTTCCACAGAAAGCCACCAGGGGCCTGGCCCCTGGACACCATGGTGCTCGGGCGGCTGGAAAGAATGGTAAAGACCAGCCACTCCATTGTCTGTGACCACGACACTGTCCAAGGCCTGCGCAGCTCAGCGTGGTAGCCGCTGGCCACGTGACTTTTCCTTTTAATTGCCATAACATTTACCACGGTCACTTTTTTGAAGTGTGCAGTCCAGTGGTGTTAAGTACATTCACAATGTTGTGTAACCAATCTCCAGAACTTTTTCATCTTGTAAAACAAACTGTCCTCATTAAACAACTCCCCAGCCCCATCCCCCGAGCCTCTGGCAAGCTCCATTCTGCTGTTTCTCTGAATCTGACTACTCTAGGGACCTCGTATAAGTGGATCCTACAGGGTTGCCTTTTTGTGACCAAATTATTTCACTTAGTGTAATACCCTAAAGGTTCACTCGTGCTGTCACAGGTATCACAACTTCCTCTTTATGGCTGAGTCAAATTCTTTGTATGTTCCACCCTTTATTTTTTTATTTATGTATTTAATTTTTTTTTTTTTTCGAGACGGAGTCTCACTCTGTCGCCCAGGCTGGAGTGCAGTGGCGCGATCTCGGCTCACTGCAAGCTCCGCCTCCTGGGTTCACGCCATTCTCCTGCCTCAGCCTCCAGAGTAGCTGGGACTACAGGTGCCTGCCACCTCGCCCGGCTAGTTTTTTTGTATTTTTTAGTAGAGACGGCGTTTCGCCGTGTTAGCCAGGATGGTCTCAATCTCCTGACCTCGTGATCCGCCCGTCTCGGCCTCCCAAAGTGCTGGGATTACAGGCTTGAGCCACCGCACCCGGCCTATTTATTTATTTATTTATTTATTTTTGATCCGGAGTTTTGCTCTTGTTGTCCAGGCTGGAGTGCAATGGCGCAATCTCGGCTCACCGAAACCTCTGCCTCCCAGGTTCAAGCGATTCTCCTGCCTCAGCCTCCAGAGTAACTGGGATTACAGGCACGCGCCACCACGCCTGGCTAATTTTGTATTTTTAGTAGAGATGGGGTTTCTCCATGTTGGTCAGGCTGGTCTCGAACTCCTGACCTCAGATGATCCACCTGCCTCGGCCTCCCAAAGTGCTGGGATTATAGGCATGGGCCACCGCACCCAGCCTGCTCTACTTTTGATCTCTCCATTCATTTGACCACAGGCATGCGGGTTGTTTCTACCCATTGGCTACTGTGAACAGAGCCGCTATGAATGTGGGTGTACAAATACCTCTAGCTCTTTAAGACGCTGTGCATTCTCTTGAATCCATACCCAGAAGTGGAATTATGGGATGGTATGGTGGTTCTTGTTTTAGTTTTTTGAGGAATTGCCACAACGCGTTCACAAGGGACTTCTGAGCACTGGACACTGAGCTAGTCCAACTGAGGAAGGGAATTTTTATTTATTTTTATTTAAATTTAAATAGCCACATTTCATAAACGGCAACTATACTGGATGGTACAGAATTCCAGTCCAACCTACTCTTTACTAATGAGAAACTGAGGTCCACAGAGTGATTTTTTTCCTGAAATGCCACTATAAGTGGCCAGGCCAGCACAAGGCCTTCACTGAATTTGACTACCCTGAAATTTCACATTCCTGCTTGTGATATGTGGTTAACACCTGTGTCCCCTCCATAGACCGTGGGCTCCAGCACGACGGCAGCTGCCCCGTTGGGATCCCCACTGCACTTCCAGGCCTCGCCCTGCTACCAACACAGGTGTGCAAGGATCTATCTGGGTCCCTGCTTTCCATTCTTTCGGGTATCCAGACTAATTATCACCACTACCCACGTTGACTCTCAGAAAGGTTCTGATTTGGACAGTAACTGACAGGTCACCCCACAGTCAAAGCAAAATGCAGAGCTTCCCTCCTGGCTCCACGGCTGAGAGTCAGGGGCCTGGGGCTCTGGTTCTGGTTCTGGTTTCAAATGACCTTTTCCAAGTCTCTCCACCCTGGGAAACAGGGCAGCACCTCCTGACCTCCCTCCCAGCTCCTGCTCTGCGAGCTCCCGGGTGCCCAAGGCTGTGGCTTGCTCAGTGATATCCCAGCTCCTAGTGCAGCCCCTGGGTAGCACAACACACCCGCTACAGAAATAACTAACACATCCGCCAACAGATGCATGGAGGAACCCACCGTGGTGAGTCCGCACAGTGGACTATGACTCAGCCATAAAAAGGCACGAGCATGCTCCAACAGAGATGAACTCTGAAAACATTCCAACTGCAAGAAACCAAGCACAAAAGGTCACATCTTTTATGGTTCTATTTATATGAAACGTTCAGAGTAAGTACATCTATAGGGACAAAGAGCAGACTGGTGACTTCCAGGGGCTGGGGGAAGGGGAGTGACTGTGTAACGAGGATGGCGTTTCCTTTTGGGGTGAGGAAAACATTCTGGAATTAGAGGTGATGCTTATAGAAGGCTGTGAAAAAATGCCACTCAACTGTGCTTTCTGAATCAGCGGATGGTGTAATATGGAAATTATATCCCCATGAGGAAGGGAGAGGAAAGGAAAGAAGGGAGGGAGGGAGGGGAAAGGAAGGAGGGAAGGAAGGAAAAAAGGGAGGGGAGGAGGGAGGGAGGGAAGGAGGGAAAGAAGGCAGTCATTTCTAGTGGAGATGGACTGAAGAGTCCAGTGGGTGCAACAAACCGCCATGGCACATGTATTCCTATGTAACAAACCTGCGCGTTCTGCACATGTATCCCAGAACGTAAAGTAAAATAAAATAAAGAAAAGAGTCCAATGTTTTCCACAAGTGCCCAGGAGCCAGCTTTACAGCTCAGAGGACAGTTGAGGCCCAGATGCCAACACTTAGGCCTGAGTTCCTCAAGTTGGTGTTGCCAGACTGTGCCCCAGACAAGCCCCCCATCAGACAAGCCCCCCATCTTCTTGCAGCAAGGACGTTTCTGGGGTGGCAGCCAGCCGGAGGTGTGAGGTGGCAGGAGACCTTGACGGTTTCTCTGCAGGTTCCCATTGTGAACCCAGGCCTTGAGCCAGGGCCCCTCTGCCATTCACTGGCACTGGTGGCAGTGGGTCACTGGTCCTGTGATGGGGACTGCCCCTACATCTGCCCATCTTGGGGACCAGCTCCCTCCTCCCCGCCGGCATCCACTGGGCCATCTTTTCTCCAGAGCTGCGGGTGGGTCTAAGGCAGGGATGAAAGGGCTGTAATCCACTCAGCCTTGAGCCAGCACCCTCTGCCAATGTCTGCGCTTGGTGACAAGCGCAGGGGCCTGCCAAGGATGAGGGAATCGGATCACTGTCTGTGGCTGGGATGGGGGCTGTAGGATATCTGGCTGGGAGACACTGCCCAGAGAGGAGGCAGCTATTGGATGTGGCACAATTTAGAGGCACTCACATTCATCACAGCCCCAGGGCTGACCTTGGCCCACCTGGCCCGGTGCCGAGGGAGAGGCTTGACACAGCAGGCTTGCAAAGCCCGACTTGGAAACCAAGACCCAGGGGCCGCCCTTCTCTGCCCACCCCTCCCTGTGTGTCATGCTGCCTGGTCTACGACCCAGAAATGTCCACACACGTCCCATCAGCCTTGCTGGCCAAATGCAGAGATGGTGTCGCTGGGGCAAGGGACCCTGAGCCACGGCCCAATGCTGTTCCCAGCTTCAGGGGACAGCCACCTGGTACCCATGTCACAGCCGGGCCTACACCCCAGGACAAAGCTCTGAAGTCAAGTCAATGCCATTCCCATCTTCCCCAAATCCAACCCACGCCTGGCTCTCAGAGCATGGACTGAAATGGCCACATCCCCACACACCTCGTCAGTCACTGCCAATGGTGGCCAAGCTGAATGCAAAGTCATCCTCCTCCTGCCCACGGAGGCCTGTGAAGCCACTGACCAGGCCACAGCAGTGGAGCCAGTGGCACTCACCACACCCTGTCAGCCTTCCAGGCCCGTGTCCAGGAGAAAGCTGCCGGCAACTGCAGCTGGTGCCCTTGCCCTGGGGAACACTTCCTTGCCTCCATCCACCCCGGCCCAGCGTGGGCCCAGCACTCTCCTTACTTTGCCTCATAACAACACACACAGGAGCAGCCTCAAGCTGCCCTCCCTCTACAGGCTCCCCGGAATCCAGACCCTGGGGCCACCACTCCTGCGGCAGCCCTACCGCCACCTGCAGGCCTTCCCAGAACCCTTGAGCTCCTGGAGGACTTCAGGTCCTATCAATTAACAGATGCTCCCTGTCCCCCACAAAGGGGCTTCTTAAAGGTGAGTGAGTCCCTGATGCAGGCAATGCTAGGGGGACAGGGTCCAGCCAGGGCTGCTCCCTCTTCCTCTCCTACCTCCCTGGGTGCCTGCAAAGTCCTTCAGATCCCTGCTGAATCCTGGGGAAGCCCTGCCTCGCAACCAGGGCTTACCTTCCCTGCTCCCACACAGAGCCTGCCCTCTGCGTCCAGGCAGTCTCCCCACGACGGTAACTGAATAATGATGTGTGCGGTTTCCTCTCACCATGACCCCCCCACGTAGGGTTTGTGAAGCCAGACACCTCATCCATCAATCACGCTCACTCCGGCCCGGCTTTCTTCAGAGCACCGTAGGGCTCACGGCAAAGCCCCGGCAAAAAGTCTGGTGAATGAATATGAACAAATGAAGAAGCAAAGCTCATCAGAGCTGTCGAGGTTTACTGGGGCTCTCTGTGCCAGGCGTTACTCTAATTTTTTTTTAGAGAGTGGGTCTCACTAATGTTGGTCAGGCTGGTTTCGAACTCCTGGCCTCAAGCGATCCTCCCACCTTGGTCTCCCAAAGTGCTGGGATTATAGACATAAGCCACGGCACCCAGTCCCAGGTGTTACTCTAAACGCTGCTCAGGAATTATTATAACTCATGGATCATCACACATTCCTATAAAGTAGTCACTGATACCGTCCCATTTCACAGATAAGGAAACAGGCCAAGAGGACTTTTGTCAATCATGAGGGTCGCAAAGCGAGTAAGCGGTAGAGCCAGGATTTGAAGCCAGGTAGGTGAGCCCCGGGCTGCCGACCCCCTCCCGAGGCCAGGTCTTTGGGCACCATGGAAAGGCTGGAGAAGTATGGGGTTCCTGCAGCCAGGACCCAGAAGGTGCCAACTGTGGTGTGGGCAGCTCAGCACTAGGCCTTGGCCTCCAGCTCCTCCCTCAGTTGCTCTCCCCCAGGGAGTTGGAGGCAGAGCCCTGAACTGCCAGGAGAAGATTCCACCCGCCAGTCGGGGAAAGTTGCCAGGGCTCTTCCTAGGGCTTAGAGCCACTCCAGGCCTATCAAAGCCCATGAGCGTTTTAGTTTCCATAACTTCCTTGCAAGAAAGGTGATCGTACCAGCTACTGGGCCGGGCTGGGGGTCCCAGATTCCAGGGGCCCTCTCAGGCCTATGGCTCTCCCAGGACACAGATGCTTACTTGAGGAACCCTAGTGCACCAGGGGTCCCACAGCCAAAATGAAGAGACGGAGCTGCCCCGGGGCCCCTGCCAAAGCTCCCAGGTGGATCTACCCAGCAGACACCAAAATGTCCATCCCTCATCTGAAAACTCCACCTCCAGAAGGCCGCCCCAGGTTGGGCTGACAAAATCCACAGAGGCCTCAACGATGACTTTTCACTTCAGGTATGAGTGAGTGGGTTGAGGGAGAAGCTATTGTTAACTATTAATAGTTCAGGAAATGCAGGTAAAGGAAAGAGAATGATAAGGCAACAGGGCTGGAAACTGGACACACGTGCAGAGGTGGGCAGACCTCAGAGAAAGAACTGCTCTGGAACAAGATGGTAAAGAAACTATAGACAATAATGGTAGACGATGATCCCGGGGTTCCAGTGGACCAAGACCACAACACTGATTCATTTGACAAGCATTTATTGAGTGTCTACTTCACAGTAACAAACAGATGACACTATAGGCTTGAGAACAGTCAGAATGAAAACAGCGGTGGCACATGGGAATTTCAAGTTCGTTTATTTAAATGTTTATTAGCAAAGACTTCCGGGCAGATCTGAAGCAGTCTTTAACATGTAAGGAATTCACTATCTGAATTGTCCTGTACAATAGTACAGGACATGTGTGTGCCACAAACCTCTTTTAGAATCTGGTGAAAAGTAAAGACTCTCCCTAGAAAAGTATACATTGAAGACAGACAGACAGACATGCACGCATTTTGGAGGGTCCATCAAAGAATCCCTAGGCCAGTGGATCCCAATTAAAAACAATAACTTGGCACTCTGGGAGGCTGAGGCGGGAGGATCATTTGAGCCCAGGAGTTCAAGACCAGCCTGGGCAATGTAGTGAGACCCCATCCCTATAAAATGAAATAAAATGAGAATAAAAAAAAGAACTTGGTGTGATGAGAACTTACAGAATTTAATAGGGTTATCTCAGCATTACCTTCAGCACTCTCTAAACTTTCGACCACACACACAAAGTTCTGAGTTCTACAGCTAGAGAAGAGGGAGGGCAGGTTAAAAAAATTATTCAAGGTAGAAGATTAGTCTGAGAAACAAAGAGGTAAGAGGAGAAGACTGAGGCCAGCTGGCCTCCATCCCTGAGCTCCGGCAGGAAGAGCCCCCAAGTGAGAACAAGTTGCTGTTCACGGACAGTGGACTCCAGAGGGGGTGGACACAGACGTTGAGGAATGTCATCCCTGGGGTGAAAACAGGATATTTTCCCATCTCAACTCCGCTTTTCACTGCATTGTGTTCCTATTAACCTACCCAAGCTACTACAAACACTCCATAAATGTCACTGGGGACTTCCTGTTCTCTTCTAAAGATGGAAACACTGAATATAAATGACCAAATTGTGCAAAAGTGTGTGGGTGGGGGATCAAGGACTGAATTTTCAAAATGCACACAGCTCATCTAATTTGTTAACTAACTCCAAATCCAATTACACTTCACACTTTGTATGGGGCAAGAAGCGTCTCCTCAAAGTCTGCTTAGGACCTGGGATGCCGGAAATCTGAGACTCTGCCTTCCCCTCCTGAGAAACTCTGAAATCCTGCTTAGAAATTGAGCACAATGGCTCTGGCCTCCCAGAGAAAGACACGGATTTGCAAAGGCAAAGAGCTGCATTTTTCTCCGAGCTGGAGCTCTTTCCGGTTTCCACGATGGGGCTTAAACAAAGCCACAGCTTTACGGTTCCCCTGTCAGTGCTCTCTCCTTCTTGGGGAGCGACAAGGTGGAAGAGCCAACAAGAACCCTGTGTGCTCCTTTGCAGGACCTGGAAAGGACAGGTGGTGTGAGTCTGTCTCTATCCAGCCTCCTCTTTCATTCATTCAGGGGCCCCAGGTGCCCCCAAGGCAGGGGGGGCAGGGGTCCCCACTTTTAATGCCGGCCAAGGTTCCTCCAGCTTTTCCCTCGCCAAACCTTTTCAAGCAAACCTCTCCTCTATTGTGGAGGAAGGAATCTCAAGCAGCTCTGCCTTTCTGCCAGCACGGTTTCAATTGGCCCCAGTCGGTAAAGTCAAATTTGGACAAGGTCCAAGGGCTCCCCACACCACCCGCCCCTTTCTGGAAGAGGCCCTCCTCTGTTCTTTGATTTGCAACCCGCCACCTCCCTAGCCTGAGTTTTTTCACCCAGGCTCCATGGCCTATTGAGACATCAATCTTGGGCCAGAGCAAGCTCTGACCTGCAAACCATCGCCATTCACTTCCTAAAGAGCCACTCTCAGAACTCAGGCTGCAGGGAGGGCAGGCCAAAGATGAATCCTCTGACTTCTAGTGCGGTGTGTGGGGGGTGCTATTTTATATTCTGTTTTCTGCTGCCCTCTTGCCTTGCCCCCGCCCCTGACGTGGATCCACTGCAGAGGGAGGATCAGGGAATGGCCCTGATGCCTCCCCCACCCCAGGGAACCTTCTAGCAGGAGCGGCCCCTACCCCAAAGCAACCCCAAGATCCAGCCTGTGCCAGCCCTCTGGCCATGTCCACAGTGGCCAGCCAACCACAGAGATTCCATTAGTTCTTGGCAAATCTGCAAACTTAAAAAGAGAAAGAAAAGTTTCCCCGTGGGTGGGTGGACACTGGCCATCTGTCACAGGCTGGAATTTCCTCTTATCAGGGATGTCCCCTAAGCAGGGGTGGGGGAGGGCAGGGCCCAGAGCCTCCCTCTCTCCAGCCCCTTCTGCTATCAGCAGGCCTGTCAGCAGATACACAGCAGAGCTTGGCAGTGAGGCAACAACAGGGGCTGGGGGGTCTGGGGTTCCACCTCCCCCAACTTATGAAATCATCTGAAATAACAAAACGTAGACAAGGGTCTCTGGGGTGCAACAGGGTGGCTCCCTGCCAGGAACTGGGTAGAAAAAAAAAGCTTTCCCCTAATTCCCTTCTGCTGTGCAGATCAGGCCCTGAGGATGCTGCAGAGGCTGCCCCAGGGCCTGCTTGGGGGTGGGGGACACGCAGGAGGGGCACATTCCTGGGCCATGAGTAGGAGCCTGACTAAATGACTCCTTCAGGAGGGAGAAAGATGCACACAACTGTCTGATTATAGCCAGAGGGGCTGGGAAGGTGCGGGAAAGCGGTGAAGGGGCCAGCTGCTCCAGGTGCCCCCAATCCATGTAGCACCCACCTGGGCTGACGAGAGTTGGGAGATTGGAGTTGTTTTCTCTCCCCATCTCCAGGCCCTGCCCCAGGAGTCCTCCTGCTCAGGAGCCTGGGAGTTGAGGAGGTCTGGAAGCAGTGGGCCCACAGTGCCATTGCCTTGGGAACCCACAAGGCCTTGGATGTGGCTCCCTCGGTCCTAGCTTTGCAGGCAGCCTACCTGGACTGCACCCACCTCCCAGAAGAGCTGCTCAGAATCCTGCATGTCCGAAAGAAAGACCAAAGAAGTGAGGAAGCCGAAGAGAGGCCTTATGAAAGCTTATGACGCATTTTCCAAGTGCACACCCCAGCAACTTCAAATGCTTTCTGAAGTAAGGATGGGGATGGATGGTTGGATGAATGGACGGGTGTATGGGTGTATGAATGGGTGAGTGGGTGGGTGGGTGGATGGACAGATGGATGAATGGATGGGTAGGTGGATGAACAGGCAGGTGAATGGATGGGTGGGTGGATGAATGAGCAAATGGATGAATGACTGGATGGTTGGGTGGATGAGTAGATGGATGGATGAGTGGATGAGTGGATGGATGGATGGATGAGTAGATGGGTGGATGAGTGAATTGGTGGATGAGTGGATGAGTAGACGAGTGGATGGGTGGATGAGTAGATGGATGGGTGAATGGATGGGTGGGTGAGTGGATGGATGGATGAGTGGATGGGTAGATGGATGGGTGAGTGGATGGGTGGGTGAGTGGATGGATAGATGAGTGGATGGGTGGATGGGTAGGTGAGTGAATGGATGATGAGTGGATGGGTGGGTGGATGAGTGGATGGATGGGTGAATGAGTGGATGGGTGGATGAGTAGATGAGTGGATGAGTGGATGGGTGGATAGGTGGATGAGTGGATGGATGGATGGATGGATGGATGGATGGATGGATGGATGAGTGGATGGATAGATGGGTGAATGAGTGGATAGGTGGAAGAGTGAATGAGTGGATAGGTGGATGAGTGGATGGGTGGATCGACAGATGGGTGGATGAGTGGATGGGTGGGTGAGTGGATGAGTGGGTGGTTGGATGGGTGGGTGGGTGGAAAGACAGGTAGGTGGAAAGATGGGTGGATAGGTGGATGTTGCCTATCCAAGGAGTCTCAGAAACACACACATACCCTTTCATCCCAGACTCTCCCCAGGAAAAAGCAGTGTGCGTAGACCACTACCTGGTCACACCTCGAGACAGTCACTTTCATCCTCTCTGGAACACTGCCTTGGGCGATGCTGCACAGGGCATCCAAGCAACCCTGAGCTCAGGGTATGAGACACCAGGAAGCAGCAGGCGTACTGTGATCCCGCGGGCCTGCACTGTGGCCCCTGCTGCCTGCACTGTGGCATGAAGCTCAGATGCACCTCTGGACTTGGGGTTCTGACCAGACGGAGCCACCAGTCCTCTGAAGAATGAAACACACAGGGGTCACCCTTGCCTCCGAGCTGCAGGGAATGACGACCACCCAGCCCTTCTTTTCCCCAAATCTTCTCCAGGCTTCTGTGCATGGTTCTGCTGACCTTCCTCCAGTCTCTGGCGATTCTTTCAGCCTCTGCTGGCTCCTCCTCCACCCTCACCCGCGGAGTCTAGCTGACTTCACCCAGCCCCTGGACATTCAGTGCCAACAATGCCACCTTCTTTGTCCAGATTCACACTTGACTGCCAGCCTGACTCAAAGACGTGTCCCTGGGCCCCACTGTGCCAGGCCCTCTGCTGGGTCCTGGCTATCTGCAGCCACTGCCACTGTCAAGCCCCGACATCTGAAGACACCTTGAACCAAACGACCGTGCCCCAGGCTGAACTCTGGAGCTCCCATCCCACCTGCCTCCCACCCCATCCTCCATCAAAGTGAACGGCCTCTCCAGCCAACAGCTATTGCAGCTAGATCTCTAGGGGCCGGGCCTGGGCCCTCCATTTCCATTACTCCAAATCCACTCATCCATCCCAAACTTCCATCAATGTTAACCCAACACATCTCACAGACACCTGCAATCTAAGCTACCACCATTAACTGTCCCTACCCCAATCCCTCCTCCTCAAAGCGGCAGGAGGCCTGTGGAAAATTTATTAATCTGATCATTTCCCTCCATGAAGCCGTGACTGGTTTCCATTGCACCTGGGATAAACCATATTCCTGTGGCTCCAGAATCCTGTCCTACCACCGACGTGCGGTGTGACCCTGAGCAAGTAACTTAAACACTCTACACCTCAATGTTATTACATGTGAAATGGGATAATAACATCTGTCTCATAAGAATGCTGGGCATCAAATGAGATATTTATTTATGAAGCACATAGTGTTGTGCCTGGTCAGTAAATGCTTGAAGTCTTTGTTAACAAAACACACTCCCCTAACCTACTCTTCAGCTTCCATCCACGCACAGCCTCCCTGGCTGCCTTTCAGCTCTTCTAACGAGGCTACCCACAGAGGTCCTCCCTGCTGGGGCCATCCTTTCTCCAAGCTGTTCCTAGAACTCCCTCTTGTCTTCCCAGGATAGCTCATCTACACTGGGTCCCTCAGTTCTTACACACGTGGCCCTCAGATTGCTGTCTGGGGTCTGTCGCATTCACTGCCCACAAAACATTACACGTCCGAAGCACCCAGTAAGATGCTGTGAATGAGTGAATAAATGAATGAATGAATGGCCAGCCTGCTGCCCTTTCGTCCGGCCCCTCCTCTCTCCCAGACCAGCATGGGGGCAGCCACGGCTCCCGTCTACCCCGGTAACACCACTCGTCTACCCTGGTAACAACTCCCTCTGTGCCGGCCGTGCTGGCCAGAGTCCCTTCCCACGGCGTTCCCGCGGCTTTGGTGTGTGGCCACCTGTGAATGAGAGGCTCGTGATTTCCGGCTTCCATCGTCCTTCTGGAGCCACAAAGCATTAAGGCGGAAGGATGGATGAGCTTCCTGGGACAGCCAGGGTGGGAGGCCGGTTCAGGAAATTTTGTTCAGGAAATGGTCAGTGTGGGATGAGGCGCCCGGTGGGGAGGGGAGTGGGGCGGGGACTTGGGGCCTGGCTGTTCTCCAGCCAGGGACTCTAATCCCCACCCACTTCCCCGCCCATTCCCCAACCCCAGTGCTGGGCTCAGGACCCCTGGGGGCTCTCTAGGAACACAGAAGACACAGTAAGGACCAGGGACACAGGACAAGCAGAGCCCGTGGGCAGGGGGCCTCCAGCCGAACACCTGAGCCTATGCCTGGCTCCAACCAGACACGGAGACCTTGGCCAGGCCAGTCCCCACACTGAGGCAGGGGGGTCCCTTAGAGGCCGCTGGTCACCAAGCACTGCGTGGCACACATGCCACGGAGGGCTAGCATCTTCCCAGACACCAGCAGAGGCTCAGACATCTTGTGGCCCAAGGATGACTTGGTCCCAGCGTCTATCCATCTGCAGTCCTGCATGAAAAGCCTGACGTGACATGGCCGGCCCCAACGGAAGAGTGATTCGGGAACCGGCTAAGCGGATTTAGTAACTGGCAAACTGGATTTAGTAACTGAGACACTGCCAGGGGCTTGGTAGAAGTCCCGAATGTACCAGACCCAGCCCTGACCCCCACAGAGCTCAATCAAGCACTAAAAGGTACAGAGGCCAAGCTGAGCATCAAAGGAACACTGACCCCAGGGCTGACCGGTGCTCCGCATTCTACGGTTTATAAAGGGCTCACATTTACCTGATCGCAACTGACCCTCTCCTGTGAGGCCTTCTTTAGATTCTCCGTTCCCTAAAGTAATCAGTTGTGCCTTTTGAAATCAGAGCAAAGTAATAAAACCGCAGTAATAGTGTGTTCTTATGAACACTGTGATGTTAGCTGGTTAAATGACGGAGCCCCCAGGGTCTCCCACACTGCCCCAATCCTGTGTCCCTTCTGGTCCCGGCCCACCCTCCATACTTCCTGCTTTTCTTCTTTCTCCTCCTCCCGAGGACCCAAGGCCTGGGGTTGACCTACTGTGGGACTCCAACGGTGATCTCCAGGAAGAAATGCCGGCTTCCTCCTTCCACCTAGTAGCGACCCCTGGCTCGCTCACGCTCACGCAGCCAACACGGGCGGCAGCCGGAACCTGGAAGCTCCTAGGGTGGAAGCCTGTCCCCTCCCAGGCCCCTTCCAGCCCGAACTCCGGGAAGAAGCTACATTCATATGGTAATTTCTCCCAAGGCTGGGAGGGGGAAGGGGCCTGGCCGGAGCCTGACCGTTTTCCAGAGGTTGCAGCCACTGGGCTTTCCAGGCCAACTGGGCTCCTCGGCTGTGTCCCTGAGGGATGGTAACAGACTGCAGCACAAACTGCCCACCGGCTGGCTGGGGAGTGGGTACCCAGATGCGGGCCAGGCCCAGGGCCTTCGTTTTACAGGTCATGTGGTGGTTTAAAGTAGGCACTTTAACGGGTACACATTTGTGTTACAGTTTACTCGTGTGTGTGTGTGTGTGTGTGTGTGTGTGTGTGTGTGTGTGTGTGTGTGTGTGACAGTCCAGAAACACGGTAACACATTGCTTCCCCAAGACAGTGGCCCTGGGAGACCTGTGGCCACCCTCACCTGGGGCCCCCAGCACTTCCAGCCTCCCCCAGGAAGGTCCTGTCAACCCGGATTTGAAGTTGGTCCCAGGGAAGAATCCTCTCAGAAAAATAAGTCACTTCCCCCAGCCTCAGCCCAGCCCCCTACCAGGGGTGAGTTACACCAAACTCACCCTCTCCCTCCCCTCCCACTTCCTCTCTCACGCTGCAACTAGCTGCAAGCAGCTCACCCACCCAGGCCTGCCAATATACCACAGAAAAGACACACGAACCTTGCATTTCCCCTTTCTGACTTGTTCTGGGTTCCAACAGGCAAAGGAAACTGGAAGTCAGCAGCCAGGACCCAGCTGCAGGCCCCCGGGGCCATTGTGCATCCCCAGCCACACCCGTCCCTGTGCTGATTCAATGTCCACTCATCCTAGTTCATGGAGCGAGGCATGGACTCAAGATGAAACAAAGGGGGCCTTGGCCTCCTGGGGCTCACAGTGCCCGACGCCTGTGAGAGCAACCTCAGAGCACAGTACAGAGAAATGGCTGTGACACGGACGCGCGGCACCTGGCTGGCCAAGCACTGCAATGCACCCCCACCGGGCCTGGGTCCCTCAGCAGACACATGGCTTAAAGGCTGGTTGGCTAAACCACATGACCCTGTAATTACCCAAGAGAAATGAAAAACGTGTTCACACAAACACCTGTAGACCGGCACTCACTGCAGAACTCTTCACAACAGCCAAGCAGAAACAACCCAAATGTCCATCAGCAGATGAAGAGATACGCAGTGTGGCCTATCCACGATGGAATATTATTCAGCCATGAAAAAGAATGAAGCACCAGCACCTGCTACAATGTGGATGAGCCTTGAAAACATTCTACCAAGTGAAAGGAGCCAGTCGCCAAGGCCACATATTGTAGGATTCCATTTATACAAACTATCTAGAACAGGTAAATTCATAGAGACGAAAGCAGATGAGCGGTGGCTAGGGGCGGAGAGCCCGGAGTTGGGAACGGGGAATGGCTAATTGCGACAGGGTCTCTTTTGGGGATGATGAAACGTGCTGGGATTAATGGCGATGGCTGTGTAACTGTGATGGTTAATTTTCTGTGTTAATTGGACTGGGCTATGGGGCACCTAGGTATTTGGTCAAACATTATTCTGAGTGTGTCTGCGAGGGTATTTTTGGATGAGTTTAATATTTAACTCTTTACCTTTTAGGGAAAAAAAAAAAAGTTCAGCTCACTCCTAGCACTCACTTAATTTTACATAAACATGCTCTTTGAGGCTGAAGCAAATCTGACTGATGTTCTATGTGAAAACTAAATATAAAAACCGGACAGGTGCGGTAGCTCATGCCTGTAATCCCTGCACTTTGGGAAGCCGACATGGGCGGATCACTTGAGGTCAGGAGTTTGAGACCAGCCTTGTTAACCTGGTGAAACACCGTCTCTACTAAAAATACAAAAAATTAGGCAGGTGTGGTGGCAGGCACCTTGTAATCCCAGCTAAACTCGGGAGGCTGAGATGAGAATCACTTGAACCCGGGAGGTAGAGGCTGCAGTAAGCCGAGATTGTGCCACTGCCCTCCAGCCTGGGCAACAGAGAGATAATCCATCTCAAAAAACAAAAAAATTAAAAAGAAAAAAATTTTTAATTGTTCCCGCAGTTATTTCTAAGCAAAACAACAGGATCATCTGAGTCATCTATTCTGGAAAAATCGGATTCATCAAACGAATCTTCAGCCAACAACTGATGAAGAACAATGTTAATATCACTCGTAGGAATGCCGTGATCTCTAGGATTTGACATTTTCAGCGATCGAGAATTACTATTTTTTTTTTTTTTTGATTGAATCTTGCTCTGTCGTCCAGGCTGGAATGCAATGGCGCGATCTTGGCTCACTGCAACCTCTGCCTCCCGGGTTGAAGCAATTCTCCTGCGTCAGCCTCCCAAATAGCTGGGATTACAGGCACCTGCCACCACGCACGGCTAATTTTTGTATTTTTAGTAGAGACGGGATTTCACCATGTTGGCCAGGCTGGTGTCCAACTCCTGGCCTCAGGTGATCGGCCTGCCTCAGCCTTCCCAAGTGCTAGGATTACAGGCATGAGCCACCACACCCGGCTGAGAATTACCATTTTTTTTTAATGGAAATACCACTACTAAAAATGGAATATGCTATAAACAGAATGATGTCTTCTGTTTCCGAAGTCAATATACTAGAGTGATGTGAAAATAATAATAAAAGCAAGCTACTTCCCAGCAAAGTTATCTCGGGGTGAATGCTGCAGCCACAAGCACTGCTGGTGAGTGTTCTCGGGGCAAACGGGAAAAGGGTGCAATCAGGAGCCCGGGGAAAGCAGATTGCGTGCTCTGATGGGGGTGAGCCTCACCCGTGAAGGGTTTGGAAGGCACACTCCAAGATACAGTGCCTTGGCACAGTGAATATTTTCAGCTGAAGGAATTGAAGAAATGGCAGGTCCAAGAAGGACTCGCTGGCTGCCCCTTCTCCGAAGTAGATCATAAGCCCCTCATGTAAGAGGTGCCCTCCCTACACCCAGGGGAAACGAACAGCCTCATCTCCAGAGATGGAGGATCTGAGAGGGGCACTGGTACACAGGCCTTGCCGAGACCTCCCCCCGCCTGGCTCACTGGTCAGCTCATCTTTTGTTGCTCTGTCACAGGTTCCCACGACTTTCCACTCTTCATCAAACCCAGCATAAAAGCGTTCAGGCCTAGGCCGGGCACAGCGGCTCACGCCTGTCATCCCAGCACTTTGGAAGGCCGAGGTGGCCGGATCACTTGAGGTCAGGAGTTGAAGAATAGCCTGGCCAACATGGTAAAACCCCATCCCTACTAAAAATACAAAAATTAGCCGGGTGTGGTGGTCGCAGCTACTCAGGAGGCTGAGGCGTGAGAATGGCTTGAACCCAGGAGACAGAGGTGGCAGTGAGCAGAGATCATGCCACTACACTCCAGCCTGGGCAACAGAAAAGCAAAATAAACAAACAAAAAGAAAAACTGCTCAAAACAAGCAAAAAAACAAATAAAACAAACAAGCAAAACAAATAAAAACTGCTCAGGCCTAGGCCGGGCACGGTGGCTCACACCTGTAATCCCAGCACTTTGGGAGGCCAAGGCAGGAGGATTGCTTGAGCCCAGGAGTTTGAGACCAGCCTGGGCAACATAGTGGGACCCTGTCTCTACAAAAAATAAAAAATTAGCCAGGCGGGGTGGCGCATGCCTGTAGTCCCTGCTACTTGGGAGTCTGAGCTGGGACTTAAGAGTGGGTTCAGAACAGCTCCTGTGGCCGGCAGCTGGGTCCTAGCTTGAGCCCAGGAAGTCAAGGCTGCAGTGAGCTGTGATCGGGCCACTGCACTCCAGCCTGGACGGGCTACAGAGTGAGACTTTGTCTCAAAACAAAACAAAAACCGCTCAGGCTAACGGTTTCTCTGCGTCTTCATTTCCTTATGAAGGCTCTGTGTCAAGTAAAACTTACTTGAATTGTTACGCTTGTTTCCTGTTAATCTCTCTGGCAGTCTAATTTCCAGGGTCCTAGCCAATGAATCCAAAACCGATAGAAGGAAAGGGTTTTGTTTTTCTCAGATTTTGTTCTGATCGGGCCTTTGTCATTTTGTGACAAAGACCTGAAGGTCCGAATAGGACACAAGGCCTGAGTGAGAGAGAATTCTTCCTGCTTAACTGCCTTCAACCTGGAACATCAGTTTTTTCCTGCTTCAGACTCAAACTGACACACGGGCTCTTCCTGGGTCTCAGGACCAGAACGACACCATTGGCTCTCCTGGGTCTTGGGCCTTCAGGTGGACACCAGAGCCACATCACGGGCTCTCCCAAGTCTCCAGCCTGCTGATTTACTCTGCGAATCTTGGCACTTGCCAACTTCCGAAATGAGATGAGTCAACTCTTCACAAGAATAAATCTCTATCTGTGCACACGTACACACCTTCTATTGGTTCTGTTTCTCTGGATGACCCTAATACAACCACTTTGTGAATACAGCAAAACCATTGAACTGTAGGCTTTAAAAAGGTCAAGGTCACAGTATGCGAATTCTATCTCCATAAAGCTATCACTTAAACAGCAACACGAGGCCAGCGAGCCCTGTGCACTCCTCTGCAAGCAAGAGTGGGGACAGCATCGTCCTTGTCCTCGGATGTCCCCAGCCTCCAGCCCGAGTCTGGGAACATCTTTCATGTGCCCCCTCCTTCAATTCTGTAGTCCAAGGGTCGGGGCGGTCCTCAGCCTGGTACCCTCTCTGCACCTCCTCACCCTCTCCTCACACCAGCCAATGGACACAGAGGTCTCCTCATGGATTTTTATTTTTAGTATTTATTTATTTTTATTTTTTTGAGACAGAGTCTCACTCTGTCGCCCAGGCTGGAGTGCAGTGGCGTGATCTCGGCTCACTGCAACCTCCGCCTCCTGGATTCGAGCGATTCTCCTGCCTCAGCCTCCCGAGTAACTGGTATTACAGTCATGTGAAACCATACCTGGCTAATTTTTTGTATTTTTACTAGAGGTAGGGTTTCTCCATGTTGGCCAGGCTGGTCTCGAACTCCTGACTTCAGGTGACCCGCCCGCCTCGGCCTCCCAAAGTGCTGGGATTACAGGTGTGAGCCACCGCACCCAGCCTCCCCATGGATTTTTAAAAGGGCCCTGGGTGACACAGACTGGAATCTGCTAAGTCACTAAATGACCCTTTTAAATAAAGAAGGAAGTCATAAACCTCCACTTAAAAGGAGTGGGGGATGGCAACAGAAACACAGCCAGTCAGAAACCGGAAAGGTCTCACTCAACTCGTCCCCAAGGTCTCTGAGTAGAAGGGACAAGAAGGGAAAACCTGCCTCCTAAGACACCCCACTCAGCACCCCACTCCCCAGATGCAAGACGCAGCTGTGCATAGCGGCGGCAGTGAGGACCCTGGCCCAGCAGGCCCTCGCATCCCCAGCAGAGGGCTCCAGGGGCTAGGGCTGCTCAACACGACCAAGAGGAAATGACCGCAGGAGCCCCCAGCTGCTGGGGGTGGCCCCCGCGGTTTCCTGGGCCATCTCTGCTGGGGGTGGCCCCCGCGGTTTCCTGGGCCATCTCTGGGGGACCCACTCCAAATCTGGAAGAGGCCCAAGCCCTCTCCCTCCCCATATCCCAAACCCCAACCACACCAGCCAGGAGCTTTGATGGACAAGAAAAAATTCAATTAAGCCTCACTGTGCTAGGTGACATGCGCCCCAGAGGGAGAGGGGCCCCTGGGTTGCTCAAGTTTAATGATAACTTCAGCAGTCGGGTCTCCAAGTTAATTAGCTCTTTTTTCCCCAGCAGTCCTCGGGGAGCCCCACGGTGAGCTGTGAGGAGCCGCCCAGCACGGCACACATGAAGCAGGGGCCTTCCCTCACTCCCACTCCACAAACACCAGGGCCCCTCAGGGGACCAGCCTCCCATCCCTGAGTCATTTCTCCCCCACTGCCCTCTCAACAAGGAACAGAGAAGGAGCTTCTACTGCTTCTGTAGATGTAGAAACTGAGGCATGCACAGACAGGTCATGCGTGATATGGTTTGGACACTGTCCCCTCCAAATCTCATGCTGAAATGTGATCCCTGATGTTGGAGGTAAGGCCTGTGGGGGCGGGGCTTGGGTCATGGGGGCGGATCCCTCATGGAAGGTTTGGTGCCCTCCCCATGGTCATCAGGTGTGGGAGATCTGATTGCTATAAAGAGTCTGGGAGGGCTGGGTGCGATGGATCACGCCTGTAATCCCAGCACTTTGGGAGGCCGAGGTGGGTGGATCACAAGGTCAGGAGTTTGGGTCCAGCCCGACCAACATGGCGAAACCCCATCTCTAGTAAAAACACAAAAAAATTAGCTGGGCGTGGTGGTGTGTGCCTGTTATCCCAGCTACTCAGGAGGCTGAGGTTGCAGTGAGCCGAGGATTGTGCCACTGCACTCCAGCCTGAGTGACAGAGCGAGACTCCACCTCAAAATAAAAAAAAAGTCTGGGAGTTCCCTCTCTCGCCATGTGACGGGCCAGCTCCCCCTTCACCTTCTACCATGAGGGAAAGCTTCCTGGGGCCTCCCCAGAAGCCGAGCAGATGCTGGCGCCACTTGTACAGCCTGCAGAACCGTGAGCCAAATAACCCCCCAGCCTCGGCTATTCCTTCACAGCAACTCGAAATGGACGAACGCGATGTGTCAGTTTCTCTTTTTGGACCCCACAGTGTGCCTGGCTGGGGCTGTGCTCTGGGGAAATGGCAACTGTGAGGTCCTCACAGACAGGGCCTGGGGTCTTAACCACAGCCGCGTCTCAGCGCCTTGATATTACTGAGTGGATGCCCAAAAAGCACTGCTGGGTGAATGCATGAGTGAATGATCAAGATGGAGGTGGCTGTTGGTGCCAGGGCAAGGCCCCAGGAGTCCGGGGAGGAGGGACCGGGCAGTTCAGGTCAACGGCTAACCCTGGGCAAGGCCAGGAGGCAGCCAGGACAGGAAGAGACAGCTGAGGGACTTTGTGTGAGTAGCCTCACTCTTCCCACGAGGGCAGGAAGCAGGACTCAGACCAAGGGGTGCCAGGTGGGAGCGGCACTCAGGTGGCCCGAGGAGCAGGTGCAGGCTTGGCAGGGCTGGTGGTACCATGTGTGGGGCCGATCCTGGCCCCATTCACTGCCTCCACCTCCTGGACACACGGGCCCATGGCCCCCAAGGCCCTCTTCTGTCCCCATGCCCACCTCTCCAGGCTCCACCTCCGGACACCAAGCCGTTTTCTCACTCCCATCTCTCCCGTTGTCCCTATATCTGAGCTGACCTCCTCCCCGAGCTCTGGTGAAATTCTAGTGCCCAGAGGTGCATCTCACATTCCTGGGCCACAAAGCCTTTGCAGTCTCCACTTTCCTGGGACATTCCATCTTAGAGCTGGGTGTGGCCGGGCGCGGTGGCTCACGCCTGTAATCCCAGCACTTTGGGAGGCCGAGACGGGCGGATCTCAAGGTCAGGAGATCGAGACCATCCTGGCTAACACGGTGAAACCCCGTCTCTACTAAAAATACAAGAAAATTAGCTGGGCGAGGTGGCGGGCGCCTGTAGTCCCAGCTACTCGGGAGGCTGAGGCGGGAGAATGGCGTGAACCCGAGGAGGCGGAGCTTGCAGTGAGCCGAGATCGCGCCACTGCACTCCAGCCTGGGGCACAGAGCAAGACTCCGTCTCAAAAAAAAAAAAAAAAAAAAAAAAAAAAAAGAGCTGGGTGTATACTTATCTCACTGGATCAGAAGCTTCAGGAAGGCCCGTCTTGCATGCCCCTGCCCCCCACTTCCTGCCCGCCACTCAGCCAGTGGCTGCCATGTGGTTGGGCCTTGGCAGCCACCGCAGCTGGTAACACACACTTAGCACTTCTGTGTCCAGGTTCCGTGCTGAGCCCCTTCCGTTTCATCTCCATTTGTCTTCATGATGGCCCCTGATGTGGTAACCATCATTATCCATTTTTCAGACAAAAGACTATGGCTCAGAGAGGAGGAATGGCAGGTCCGAGGCCACATGGTTCATAACAGGCAAATGGACCTGGCAGTCTCTCTACCCACGAGTGGGGCTCTTCCCTGTCTACAGACCTCACTGAGGTTTTAGAGCCTGGAGCCAGTGAGTCCATTGAGCACGAGGATAGCGGTGGTGCCGGGGCTGGAACAAGGCAAGGGCCCCCCGAATCACAGTCCCGGCTGTGGACCACACCTCAGGACCCCGCCCTGGCTGGGAACCTTGCTCCAGCCCACCTGGGACCCCTTCCCACCCCAACTCCTGCACTGGGCTGTGCATGGGGGTCTGCTGAATGAGTGAGGGAAGAGGGATGGTGAGCAGGGTAGAAAGCGACTCTGGTGGGTAGGCTTCTGCTGGAAGCTTGAAACATTCCTGGAGAGCAGGAAAATACCAGGGGAAGAGGTTACAACCCTCAGAAGGGGTCACTGGGGACTGTCCTGTAGCCCTCTCATCGGGACAGGCAGAAAATCCAGCCCCCCTTCAGGGTGAGTCCAGGGAGCCTGTGGGGGTACCAGCTCTAGCTAGGGTGGTGTGTGGGTTTATGCCGTGGAGGAAGGCCGTCTGGAGGACGAGACGTGGCCTGCAGTCAGCTTAAACCTCATGTATTCTGTAAATAATTATTTATAATAAACAAACCTTATTCACCCTCTAAGAAGAGTAAAACACTACAGGAGGCACTTTCTCACCAACTACACACGTCACAGTGACTTCACTGCGTCACTGAGGGAGGGCCCAGGGTGCCCGGTTCAGAGTAAACCATGGCCGGGGGGATGGGCACACTGCCAAATCAGCCAGACCTCCACCCCTGAAAATGTGGGCTACATTCTCTTCAACAGGTTACAAGGAAATTCAGTGTGAACCCCATGTTTCCACCACTATTGGCTGTTCCAGAAGACTGGGAGGAGGGGTCTTGCCTTTTCCCCACTCTTGGTCACAGGGTTTGAGGCCACAACTTGGATTGGGACCCCACTCTCCTTCCTGGGGAAGAGGCTGAGTCAGCAGTGTCTGCCAAGGCCCAGTGCACAAACACAGAATTCACTTAACGTCCGCTTCGGCACCTCTGGGCCTCCCGCACTGGCTTCCCCTATCTGACCCCTCGAGCAGGGAGAGTGATGGGGCGTGGGGCACCTCTAAGGGAGACTGGGGGACTGGAGCAAGGTTCCCAGCTCAGGGTGAGGTCCCGAGGCATGGTCCATGCAGTGCTGCTTCTCACAGGAGGCCTGCGGCATGACCAGGAGCTCGGAGACTCAGCAGAGGTCTGGGCATGGGACTCTTGGTACACAGCCAGGGCGAGGGCCGAGGCTGTATGGATGTGAGCAGGTGACCCTGTGCCACCAAGTACCATCTGTGCCAGGCCCTGTGCAGCGGTCCCCATATCACTGAGCTTCAGGGAGGTGAGGCAACCATCCAAGGCACACAGCCCTGGGGGAAAGGCTGAACCCAGGTGTGTCTGATTCCAGAATTCAAGAGGACAAGCCGAGGAGTCTGAGTCCCCTGAGACCTCAGTGATGGTTTAGTGCCTCAGGATGGCCAGGCTGGCTCCTGCAGCGTTAGTCAGCCGTGCCCGCCTTCAGTCATCCAGGGGCCCAGCGCTGGTCACTGAGACCTGGTACTGGTCATGGGTGCCCATCCCTGGTGGTGGGGACCTGGTACTGCCTGTGAGGCCCATCCCTGGTGGTGGGGACCTGGTGCTGGTCACTGAGATCTGGTATCGGCCATGGGGACCTGTCCTTGGCTATGGGAACCCAGCACTGGTCCCTGAGACCTAGTACTGGCCATGGGGCCCATCCCAGGCTGTGGGTACCCAGTGCTGGTCCCTGAGATCTGGTACTGGCCGTGGGGGCCCATCCCTGGCTGCAGGGACCCAGTATTGTTTATGGGGTCTGTCCCTGGCTTCGGGGAGTCAGTACTGCCTCTGGGGCCTATCCCTGGCGGTGGGGACCTGGTGCTGGAGGATCCTGACAGCAAAACCACAGAAGCAACGAGTAACAGTAGTCCATTAGCAGAGCGTGTGGCCTGCCCTGGCCGTGGCACCTTCCTCCACTCTGTGCCCTTTCACCACAAAGCCTGGTGCAGGTAACGAAGCCAAGAGGCGGAGAATCCGCAGGAGGATGCACACTCCTGCTCCTCAAGCGGCGCCCCTGCGCCCTGGGTGGCGGAGAACCCCTGCTCCTCCTCCAGGCCTCTCCGTGCCAGGTCTGCACTGTTCTGCCCAGCCTCGGCTCCCACCCGCCCGGCCCCCCAGCTACAGACAGCAGCAATTCTCCCTCCCACTCAATGGGGCCACTGTCCAGCCCATCATTAGTCTTCAGGGCCGGCAGATGACACCCACCATGGGCAGCGCTTCCTCAGGCCCCAGCACACAAGGCACAAAAGACACCATCCTGCCCCAAGACCCTCCTAGTCACGTGGCACATGGGAAGTGGGGCTGGGAATCTTCTTCCCCCAGGGCAGGGGGAGAGCGTGTTCAAATCCCTGAGGAAATGCTGCTCTTTGGCCCTTTTTCTGAAAAATCCTCCAAGGAGACCTTGTGCGGAGAGCGCAGGGAGAATGGAGATTCTTGTGAGACTCTCGGGCTAGCCTCACAGAAACCACAAAATATTTGGATAAAAGTTGAAAATCTGCAGTCACACAATGCTGACCATTCATTCAAACACTTGTTGAGCAAGCACCTATGACGTCTGGGAACTCAGGACGTGGATCGATAAGACACAATCCTCATGTCAGTTCTAGTGAGAGAGAGAGAGAGATGGCACCATCAACCCCACCCACTGGGGACCCCCTTGGAGGCGGCGTGCAGGTTCAGGGCCGAATCTGCCCAGTGGACATGCCACCCACGTCCGCGTATCTCCTGGTCCTGTGGTGGCCCCTGCAACAAAGGCTGAGAGATAAGAGACAAGGATCTGGGGGAGGGAGGACGTCCATGCACATTCCACTGGGGACACCAGCAAGGACGACTGTTCAGTGACCGTTCAGATGACCGAGTCACCTGATGCTTAGAGCCTGGCACCCACAGAGCAGGGTGGGGGTGGCAGGCCCTGCCAGGGGCACAGGCCTGAGAAGGGAGTGCTGCCCGCCAGGCTCGATGGGACAGACAGCGAAGGGCCTCCTTCCCGAAGGCCATGCAGAGGCCGGGGGTCAATGTCAGCAACTCCATCAACATCAGTCCCCTGACACGGACCCAGAGCTGGGGTTCCAAGAGCAGCCTTGGGCACTCAGGAGCTGGGATCTCACGGAGGGTGTCCCCCACCCCTAGCTTCAGGCTAGTGACAGATCTGGAGTGATTCTGCCCATGATCCAACTACTGAACCCAAATGAATGCATTGACAAATCGCATTTAGTGTTATTTACAGGGAGAAGGGAAGAAAAGAAAGAAAGAAAGAAAGTAAATCGCATTTAGCCTGGCTGGCCAGGGGGAGGGCAGATGGGCCATCACCTCTGCCACTTTTCAGGCCCTTTGCACTGACTCCCCCAACTCCCTCAAAACCAAGGCCCAGCCCCTCCCCACGAAACCAGCCAAAACCAGCCCCGGAGTCAGCTGGGATGAAGCAACTCGTGCAGGCAGATCATTAACTCTACTGTGATGGTTCGAGCAGGGAACCCAGATCAGGCCACGGCAGCTCAGGCACCTGCAGAAGGCCTGGGCCTCTGGGTGTTAAGCTCTCTCTTCCTGCACCCCCTCCGAGCCCAGTGGGCAGTGGGCGATTCCCAGGGTTGATGAAAGAGAGGAGGAAGAGGCTGAGCTGCGGCGAGTTTGAACAGCCAGCCCTGGGAGGGGCTGAGGTGGGGAAGGTTCCCACTGCTGCTCCACAGGCCCCGGAGCAAGGCTCCCATGATTCCGCCGCCAGCTGGGCAGGCACAGGCCTGGGTGCTGAGTGTGCCAGGATCTCCGCCGCTTCCTGGGTGGGGGCGAGAGGGACCCTCATGGGCCTGTAATTAGACCTGCGCCTTCCCAGCCAATTCCTCATCAAACAAAATCACACGTACAGCAGACCGGGCATGGCCGCCACCCTCGGGAACCCCCTGGGAAAGCTTCCCAAGGCTCTGCTGAGCTCGGGAACAGGTCCCTACCTGTCCGGGAACCGGGCTGGCACTCAACAAACAAATCAAAGCTCGGCGCTGGAAGGCAGAACTCTGGGACTAGAGTCCCAGCCAAGGGCCACAGTCCCTTCCAAGTCCCTCAGGAAGCCTCTTCCCCAAAGAGTGGCCGTGGGAAGCTGGGAGCCTCCAGGGTCTTCCCAAAGCCCAGGTGGTTTCAATGCCCTATGTCCAGGTGAGGGCTGCAGAGAGGGGCCGGCGGGGAGGAGCCCCCACAGCTCACCCCGGCCATTGACCCTACTCTCAAGCATTGAAATAAAGCCCTCTTCCCACACCCTCGGCCAGGGAGAGAGGGCGGAAGCCCTAAACATCCGGGGTGTATGGGAAAGGCTTACATGTACAGAGGAACCAGATAACGGAAGCTGCTGGCGGTGGTGACAGGCTTCTTAAAGGGACCTTGAGACCTTTGACACCAGAAGGGAAGCCGCACACTGCACCAGGCCTGGGGACAGGGAGAAGGGGCTCCTAAGGACAGGGTGGTCCCCTCCTGTGGAAGTGCCTCGCATTGTCTGATAACAGCAGCTCGGACCAGCTGTGGCACAACAGGAAGTTGTGAGAATATGGTGGCCCAGGAGGCTGGCCAGGGCTGGGGAGTGGTCAACCCAGAGACTCTGGTTAGCCAAGTGGGTCTAAGGCTTCCGGGGTGAAAGCCCAGAACCTTGTGGAGCACAGTGGACCCAGTGTTCAGAGGACAGATCCCAGGCCCAGATAAGGCCTTTTTTTTTTTTTTTTTTGAGATGGAGTTTCACTCTTGTTGCCCAGGCTGGAGTGCAGTAGCACAATCTCAGCTCACTGCAATCTCCACCTCCCAGGTTCAAGTGATTCTCCTGCCTCAGCCTCCTGAGTAGCTGTGATTACAGGCACGTGCCACCATGCCCGGATTAGCCAGTATTTTCAGAAGACACACGGTTTCACTATGTTGTACAGGCTGGTCTCGAACTCTTGACCTCAGGTGATCTGCCTGCCTTGGCCTCCTGAAATGTTGGGATTACAGGCATGAGCCACTGCGCCTGGCTGACAAGGCCATTTTTGACATGGAATGCTGGTCTGACCAGCATTCCATGGCTTCCACCTGCAACTATGCCCCCGCCTTCCATTAAAACAGGGCTCTCAGGGCAGAAGTTGCATCTTCTCATCCCAGAATGCCCCACGCCACCCCCCATGTGCGCACAGTGGGTCCTCCCCACCGCAGATGAATCGGCCCCATCACAATGACAGCCTACAGGGGCGGGGGCTGGTGGGAACATACACAAAGCGGCCGATGCAATAGTTTCTCAGACACCCCGACACAGAAATGACCAGAGGACAGGAGGAGCAAGCCGGGGGTCCACGGCAACTCAGGTCTCCAGAGACAGGTGTTAAAAAAGGCGAGCCATACCACAGGCCTTCCTTGGCCACATCTCAGCCTAAAAGAGACCCAAGAAGGAAAAGCAAGAATCCCACCTTTCCAACGAGGACTCGTATGCTAGATGCTCAGCAAACACCTTCTTACTTTTCCTGCAAAGGAGCTCCTGGGGCTGCCAGGGGAGTTGGCCAAAGAGAATGACATTCACGGAAACACACGAGGCCCCGTTAGTTTCAAGGCAAGGTGGCAATGAATGGAGGAGGAAAACCCACATCATTATTAGGGAATGGGGCCTTTTTCTGCTTCCTCCTCTTCTAACAGGTTTTCTCATATGGGATCCAAACCAAATTCCAACTCGGTCCTGATTCAGCAGGTGCTGTCCCCAAAGCCCAGAACAGACCTGTCAGAAAACTACTGCTCAGCCTCCTTCCGGGTGGCACATTTTTCTCCGGGAATTACAAACTTATCTCAGATGAGCAGAGAGCTGTTCCCCAAACCTCTGACCAAAACACAGCAGATTTCATGTCAAAAAGCAAAGAGAGAGGGGCCAGGGATGAAGTGCAGCAGGCTGGAGGCTGAGTCAGTCCCCAGAGTCACTGGGAAGGCGTTTCAGGAGCAGATGGCATTGCCTGCAAAGCTCCTGGCCCCCTCCCTGCTTTGATGCCAGGGACCACCCTCTGTTGGCTGCATGACTTTAGTCTCTGGGGTTCTCACAGCATGAAAAACCCCTCTGAAAGCAGGTCCGTTAGGGAGTTCCCTCAGCCCCTGCTCACTGACATGATTCTGCATGGCGACACCCCACATGCCATTGTAGAGAAGCAAAGCACACGCAGACCAGCCCGCCAGCAGCAGCCTCCCTCCCCGCTCCTCCCAGGAACACCCTGCACATCTCCAACACATCCAGGAATCCAGAGCTGGGCTGTAGCAGCAGTTCCCTGGATCCCAGTGCCGGCGCTGCGGGGAGCTTGGGTTACTGCATTTCGAGGGTTGAGACTATCTCCAGCCTCCAGCCAGCCGGTCTTCAGGAGCCCAAAGGGGTGATAACTTGAGCGGAGTGATTTTAGAGAAAGTGGTGGCCAATTCGAATTTCTTCCTGGCCCTCCTGGAAGCCAGGGAAACCCCTTGCGAAAAGGAAACATGTTCCAAGAAGCTCCCGGCAGGAGGAGACTCAGCCACTCAGCTTAGTTGGCCAAATATTTACAAAGAGATAGCTGTGACCACACAAAGCCCTATTCTTCTATTTTGAGGCTGAAAATCTGGTCCCCGCGTGGAGACCGAGCTCCCCGCCACCCCTCTCCTGGGGACCCCGCTCGGTCCTGCCGGCCTCGGGTTGGGGCCCAGGGACAGCGTGGCTCCCGGCCCCGCCACCAGGGCCATCGGGGCCCGCATCACGGCCGCGCCACCTGAGAGCCCCCGAGCCAGTGGTGCAAGGCTGGGAAGAACAAAGGAGCAGGACTCACCCCAGCAGCGGAACGTCGGGCTGCGCTGGACGCGCCGAGAGCCGCGGCCCGCCCACCGGGTCACATGGCTCGGAGCCGAGCAGAGGATCAAAGGGGCTTTGTGGCCGCGGAACAAGGAGCCTCCCAGAGCGTGGGGCAGAGGTAGGGAGGGACCTCGACTGCCTGGGAAGGGAGGCTCGGTGGGGAATTGCTCCAAGGGGGCAGGGCGAGGGGAGCAGGAGGAGGGGGCAGGCAGAGATAGGGGAGCCCAGCGGCAGGCCCGGTGCAGCAGCAACTTGGAGCCATGGGAGGGACGCCAAGGAGCTGCCACTCGCTAAAGGAGAGTGACAAGGTCCCTGGGAAGAGCGAGGGGGAGCTGCTAGGAAGAGAGGGGAAGAGGCTCCTAGGGACCTCCAGCCACACTGTCCCTGCCCTTGTCCCTGAGCCTGCCAGAGGCAGTGCCCATGAGGAGCCCCCTCCTCCCAACCAGGTCCTGAACCTGACCTGGACGCCCTCTCACCCTGTGCTCTGCCCAATGCCCCTGCTTCCCAGGTGCTCCCCCACCAACCTGCTCAGACATCCCCACAGCTGGGCTCTCAGGGGGCATGGCCAGCCACTCCAGAAAGCCATTCAGACCTGCAGGCAGGGTTGGAACACAGCCACCTGGGTTTGTCCCCTCTACCCCAGGTGCTTGCTGGCTGGGACCACGGAAGGGAGAAGGAGCAGGAGAGGAGGGGCAGGGGATGGGGGCGCAGCTCACCCTGAGCTCTTCTTCCGAGAGCCTCTGGATTCAGATCCGATCCAGCTCCTGCCTCTCCAGCCTCTCCAGCCCCTGGGGGACCTGGCCAGTGAGTCACTCTTCCTCTCCCCCTCCCTGCAGGCCTGGGATGTGCTGGGACCCAGAGGGGCACAAGCAAGGGGGTCCCCAGAGGAGGGAGCTGACACTATAGGGGCTGGGCCTGGACGCTGGGATCTGCCAGACCCATCTCAGTGCCACGACCTCTGAACCCAAGTGAGTCACTCCCAGCAGGGGCGTGGCCACTCCCACACTAGGAGAGAGCGCCTGGGAGTGGGCTGGTTCCGAGGGCTTGCTGGGGGCTGGGAGGGATTCGCTTAAGTGGAAAGAAGCCTTTGGTGACACCTTCTGAGGGCCAGGGTCTGAATTCTGGAGGCTACGCTCTCTCAGGCAGCCCCTACAGGACCTCATGGTCACTGGGTTCCACACACTTTCACCTTCCCACACCCCCACCTGTGGCTGGGGGTGACTGAAGCCCCGGGGCACCCGCCACACTGGCCACACAGGCCAGCCACGTCCAGCGGCTCCCCAGCCAGCAGTCACTGGCATCTAACCCATCACTTCCCACTCCTCATGGCCAACTTTCCCCCTAAGGCCTCCTGGTCCCACGGACCTCCCCACCTCACAGTGAATGGGAGCTGCTACCACTGGTCTCTGGGCGCCAGGCCAGAGCCGGGGGAGTGTCTGGGAGGGGACTGCATGCCCGGAGTCCCTGTTCCCATCTGAATGGGAGGGAGGCTGGTGGCAGATCAGAGACGTGGGTTCTGAGTCAAACACTGAAATCCAAGGCCCTGGGCTCGTCACTCAACATCTGTGGAATCTGACCTTCCCCATCCATAAAATGGGTACCACCAACACCAGTCGCCAAAATTACAGCAAGACACACGTGTCCAGGCCAGGAAGTGCGGCCACTCAGAAAATACGGCTCCCCCGTCCTCCAAGAAGCTGATTTCCCCAGCAGTGGGAGTGAGAAGAGCCTCTTTTCCACTGCCCGCAGCCCATCCCACGGCACCCTCGTCACTGGCCCCTTAAGGGCAGCTCCAGAAACCATTGACAAAGGATGCTGGAAGGAACTCCCTTCTGGCCAGGTGTCAGGGTCAACAGCAAGCCTCGAGGATTCAGCTTCCACCATGCCCCTACCCCGTCAGCCTCCTCCCTCCCCGTGGGCAGAACCTTTCTTCCTTAGCCTTCCTCTCCGAACCTCCTTCTCTTTGCCTCTGGCCTCAATCTATCCCCCAGCTTTCTGGCCCCTCCAGGCTTTTCCCAGGGCCCACGACCCTGCTCTCCTCCAAGCCCAGCCTTCTCCCCTCCTCTGCCTCTGGATTCCTGACCTGGGCGGCCAGCAGCCGCGGTGCTTTGCTGAGGTGGCCGCCCCTCTGGCAGTGGTTCCTCTTGCTGTCACCAAATGAGGGTCTCCAGAGCACAGAGAGGGCATCTCCGGCCCGGGGCTGCATCCCCCACACAGAGCCTCTGTCCTTCAGGATCTCTCAAAGTTCTCCACCACTCAGCACACACTCGGCACTCAGGTAGAGTAGCCCCAAAGCCTTCCCGGCTGCCCCTCGGTCCAACCCTCCAGCAGAAACGGCACACGGGCCACAGACGCAACCTTACGTTTTCCAGCAGCCACAATAACAAATGTAAGAACAAGCCAGGCACAGTGGCTCACGCCTGTAAATGCCAGCACTTTGGGAAGCTGAGGCGGGCGGATCACCTGAGGTCAGGAATTTGAAAGCAGCCTGGCCAACATGGCAAAACCCTGTCTCTACCGAAAATAGAAAAGTTAGCCAGGCGTGGTGGCGGCCACCTGTAATCCCAGCTACTTGGGAGGCTGACGCAGGAGAATCGCTCGAACCCGGGAGGCAAAGGTTTCAGTGAGCCGAGATCGTGCCACTGCACTCCAGCCTGGGCAACAGTGTGAGACCCCGTATTTTTAAAAAAAAAAATCATTAAAAAAATGTAACAGCAGGTGATATTAATTTTATCATTCACTTAACAGAGCCCAAAATATTATCAATTCAACATGTAATCAATGTAAAAATGACAGATATTTGACATTCTTTTCTATCCCCCTTGCTAGGACACGGCACCTCTCCATTTGGAGTTGCCACATTTCAGGTGTTCAATGGCCCCGTGCAGCCAGCGGCTATCATGTTGGACAGTGCAGCTCGGATCATCTCTTTTTTTTTTTTTTTTTTGGTGGTGGGGCGGGTACAGAGTCTTGCTCTGTTGCCCAGGCTGGAAAGCAATGGTGCGTTCTCGGCTCACTGCAACCTCCGTCTCCTGAGTTCAAGCAATTCTCCGGCCTCAGCCTAAGTAGCTGGGACAACAGGCGCACACCACCATGTCCGGCTGCTTTTTGTATTTTTAGTAGAAATGGGATTTCACCATGTTGGCCAGGCTGGTCTCAAACTGCTGACTTCAACTGATCTGCCTGCCTTGGCCTCCTGAAGTGCTGGGATTACAGGCGTGAGTCACCACACCCATCCTCAGATAGTCTCAATTTGATCCTAGGATAATACCAGGTCATCAGAGAGCTGTTGATTTGGACCATATTATGATTTGAGTCTCCCAGATCATTCTCAGCACCATGTCTACAAGCCACGTTTAGAGGACAATAGGACACAGCTTGGTGAAACACACAGCAGCATCTTCCGTAAGACACTGGGGAGGCCATAGATCCCGCCATCAGTGTCACCCGCCTGGGAACATTTCGCTGTCAGAAAATGCAGAGCTTCTCCTAAGAAATGAATGTGGTTGGGTGTGTTGGCTCACACCTGTAATCCCAGCACTTTGGGAGGTCGAGGCAGGTGGATCGCCGGAGGTCAGGAGTTCAAGACCAGCCTGACCAAAATGGTGAAACCCCATCTCTACTAAAAATACAAAAATTAGCCAGGCGTGGTGGTGCGTGCCTGTAGTCCCAGCCACTCAGGAGGTTGAGGCAGGAGAATCACTTGAACCCGGGAGGAGGAGGTTGCGGTGAGATGAGATTGCGCCACTGCACTCCAGTCTGGGCAAAAGAGTGAGACTTCATCTCAAAAAACAAACAAAAAAGAAATGAAAGTTCTAGGCACACGCTAAGTATCTCTTAGACGATTCCAAAGATATAAATTACTGTGACTGCCGACTCTTCCCCTTCCCTGGGTGTGCCTGTCCTGCTTCCCTAGCTCATAGGTGCTCAGGCTGGGACATACCCGACTCAAAGACAGCCCGCCACAGGCCGTGGGGCCTGGCTGGCTCAAAAGGGAGAGTGAGGCCATTGGAATTTTCCCAGGAGTGAGTCTGAAGCTTGGAGTGTTTTTTGGTGGAGGGTTCTGAAGCTAGGAGGCAATGCAGACATGGGGGCTGAGACACTATTTGGAGCCATTTGCAAAGAGGCATAAGAGGCAGTGACCCCAAGGAAGGAGCAAGGGGAGGAGAGGGCAGCACATCCACACCCCTTCAACTCCTGCCCTTCCAGAGGCCTAGGCATTCCACACGCCGGCCTGCCCGCATGGACATCCTTCCAATAAGCAACTCATCGTGCTCATGTTTATTTATTTTAAAGTCACACAGAATTGCACTTATTAAAAATGAATGTATAGAGACATAAAGCATTCTGGTGGCTGCCAAGGGCTGGAGAGGGCAGATGGGGGGTGAGTCCTTTATAGATACGCGGTTTTCTTTTGGGGTGATGAAAAAGTTCTGGCACTAGATAGTGGTGATGGTTGCACAACACTGTGTATGTACTCGGTGTTACTAATGGCACATTTTATGTTCTGTGTATTTTAGCACAATAAAAAAATATACATTTAAACCAACAGAATTCAACATGTCCTTTTTTTCCCCTTGAACAAATTTGTTTTCTTGCTTTATATCTTAAAATCAAAAGGGCCCTGAGATATACCACAAGCCCCCAGGGTAGGCTGAATAACTCTCCCTCCCCAAACTGTGTTACCTTATGTGGCAACAGGGACTCTGTAGATGTAACTGAAGATGTTGAGATGAAAAGATTACCCAGGCGGACCCCAAATCACAAGCGTCCTTTAAGAGGGAGGCAGGCCAGGTGCAATGGCTCATGGCTGCAATCCCAGCACTTTGGGAGGCTGAGACAGGCAGATCACCTGAGGTCAGGAGTTCGAGACCAGCCTGGCCAACATGGCAAAACCCTGTCTCTACTAAAAATACAAAAATTAGCCAGGTGTAGTGGCACACGCCTGTAATCCCAGCTACTTGGGAAGCTGAGGCAGGAGAATCGCTTAAACCCGGGATGTGGAGGCTGCAGTGAGCCAAGATCGTGCCACCGCACTCCAGCCTGGGTGACAGAGTGAGACTCCATCTGAAAAAAAAAAAAAAAAAAGAGGGAGGCAGAGGGAGATCTCACTGCAGAGAAGGAGGAGGCTGTATGAGGATGGAGGCAGAGGCTGGAGGGATGCAGCCGCAAGCCAAGGAACTCCAGCAGCGCCTCCCGCCCAAAGCTGGAAGAGGCAGGAATGAATTCTGCCAGCACCTTGACTTTAGTCTGGTGAGACTGATCTCCGGCTTCTGACCCTTAACACTGTAAAGGAAGAAGTCTCTGTTGCTTTAAGCCACTGAGTTTGTGGGAAGCAGTTACAGTGGCAACAGGAAGTGAATGTAGCCCTCAGTCCATTCCTCCGCCCACAGCAACACAGGCGTTTCCTCGTGCAGATGAAGAAACACACACTGAGAGCTGAGCTGAACTCTGCCAGGCAGCCAGTGAGTGGGACAGGGCCCCTTCCCGCCCCCACTCGGGGGTCTGTGTTGAATTTTCGAAGGCTGCTGCTCTTCAGATAGTGAGCTTCCCACATCCACAGAGACTCATCTCAAAGCTGACAAAGTGCCCCCTTCGAGGGGCATCAGAAAGAAGGCCCCAAGGTGTCCTTGCCACATGTCCACCTGTCTGTGGGCAATGCCCACAGTCCTTCCTGGTGACCCACCCAACAGAAGGGTCACGGGGGAGGGAGCAGCACTGGCCAGCCTATCCCGCAGCAAGGTCCCACTCTGGAAGCCACAGGGGACAGTTGGGACTCCCACCTCCAACTGAGCCAACTGGGAGAAGAGCCCAGCACAGTCTTGGAGGCTGACACCTGCCAGGAAGTGTAGTGACACCCACGTGCTGCTGAAGCACGCAGCAACACAGCAGCAACGAGGAGGGGATGTGGTTTCTCAGCTTCCTCCCCACCCCTCAGCACACACATGTGCATACAGATACACACACACACGTGCATGCACACATGCACCAGCCCCCAGTTCCCAGGTCCTGTACTCTGCCCCTGCCAAGCTCCTCGGCTACCGCCAAGCCAGGTTGTGAGCACAGAGCTCAGCCTTCCTGCCAACTCTTTTCCAATCCATCCTGGGCAACACCCCAGTGGGATGCAGCAGATGCTTCCCATCAAATGCCAAGAACAATATCCCTCCCTCTCTGTGGGCCGGTGGCCGCGTTTCTTCATGGGGGTGCAGGGGGGCGGGCTGGGGAGCAGGAGGGTTGTTCTGATGGCTGGTATGCACCTGCAGCTGTGACGCCCCAAGGCAGCCCACATTCCTACCCATAGACCGACCTCCAAAAGGGGCTGGGAGCACCCACAGCCCCTGCCGCCCTTGGGTGGACAGACTGGGGGAACCCTGAGTAGCCCGAGTGAAGGCCGTGGTGGGACAGAGGGGCCTCTGCACAGTTTCTCTGTGAGGCAGCACAGCTGCTGGGCTGTTTTGGCACATTCGGGGGCCATGTTCCTTCTTCTGGTTTCTCCTCACTTGGCCTGGGAGAACGTTCAGGATGTTCCAATCTCAAAAACAAGCAAACCCTCTTCCTTTGACCTACCTAACTCCTCAAAACTGTGAACTTTCTCCCGGTCTGAAGAGCCCAACCTCTCAAAGTGGGTCTACACTGCAGCTTCTAGCTTCCTACTGCCCACTCACTTCTTCACCCGCGCCATCTGGTGTCCGCCCATCTCACTATTAACGGAGTTCTTGAAAAAATCCTCATGGCCAGTATCCAGCCCCGCCCCATCTGACCTCCAGGGCAGTGCCTGACACGCAGGAGCCGGTTCTTCTCCCCTCCGTATTCCCTAGTCCTGGGGGCTGGATGGCTCCCAGAGGTCCCCTCGCCCCCCGACTTAGTCTCCTGGGGTGACCACACCTCCGTTCCAGCTTCCCAGCTCAGCTGCCTCTCCACATCTTGCCTCAGGTCTACCCCTTGGAACACTGCCCGTTTCCGAAGACTCAAGCTCCCACTCCCCGCACCCCCTTCCCCGACCCCCGGACCCCCCCTCCCCGACCCCCGGCCCCCCCCTCTCCGACCCCCGGCTCCCCCCTCCCCGACCCCCGGCCCTCTCACCAAAGTCCTACTGGCTATTTCTTCCCGGGGTCTCAAATCAGTCCCTTCCTGCCCAGACCCACAAGGTTAGTTTCCACCCTATGACTGCTCCCCTGGACCACTGGGATCGTCCCTCACCAATGCCCACCTCCCATCTTGCTACCTCCCACCAAGGCAGGGCTCTGCTGGATGACCCCTCCCACTTCATCACTCCTTTTCCCAAACAGCTTCCCAGGTTCCTCTGTTAGTCGAAATTCTTCCCTTGCATTCAAGGACCCCGGCAATCTGACCAACTCACTTTCAAGCCTGAATTCCCCCTCCTGTCTAAGGAGCCTACACTCTTCAGCCAGGCCGTACTGTCTCGCAAAACCCACCTAAAACCCGCCCGGTAAACGTCACCACCTCCAGGAAGCCCTCCTGACATCCTCCATAATATGTGACCCCCACCCCCAGAGTCAGACCCTGACTTGGAGACCCTGACTCTAATTCACCTTTGCCTCTTTTGAGTCTCCTGTGCGGCAGGCCTCAGTCTATGTTTGTGGGTCTCTGTAGCAGGAGGGCCCATTTCCTCCTTTCTAAGAAGTGCTCGCCCTACCTCCTGTCAAGCTGCAACTTCCACTAGCAGGTACCTACAACATGCCTTTTTACTTTTTTTCTTTTCTTTTTGAGATGGAATCTGGCTCTGTTGCCCAGGCTGGAGTGAAGTGGCGCAATCTAGGCTCACTGCAACCGCCACCTCCCAGGTTTTAAGTGATTCTCCTGCCTCAGCCTCCCCCGTAGCTGAGATTACAAGCATGCACCATCATGCCCAGTTAATTTTTTTTGTATTTTTAGCAGAGACAGGGTTTCACCATGTTGGCCAGGCTGGTCTCAAACTCCTGGCTTGAAGCGATCCGCTGACCTCGGCCTCTCAAAGTGCTGGGATTACAGGCGTGAGTCACCACACCCGGCCCAATGTGCCTTTTTGTATCCTTCTTGAAAAGCTATCATTATACCAACAGTGTGTCTTATAAATTGATCATAACTTAAAATGTGACTTATTATTAAAAGTGTGACCTTACTTTTAAATAATAGCGTTGATTGTGGTCTGCAGCCAGCTGGTCCCGTTGATGACCACTTTGTAGATTAGATATGGCCCCAGGCACACATCCAATCCAACCACTCTGCCCCTCCAACCTCCTTTCCCCTTGAGCTCATATCAGGTGTGTCCTAGAGCTGCAAACTCATGGCTGATACAAAACCAGGATCCTCAACACCCAATACAAAGCAATCGGGCCCTGCACTGGTTCCAACAGCAACCATAAACCACGTCTGCCTCCTGCACCGGGCACATCGTGCCTGGCCCATAATATGTGCCTTTTCCCCTATTAAGATGGTATACGGGCCCAAATCTGCTCCCTGGGAGCAACGGACTCTTCCCTGGGAGATGTGAGTAGTTTCCACACCACACCTAAGCAGACATTGTCACAAGACTTCACATCTCGCATCTCAGCTCCTAAGGGCCTATTTATCTTTCCAAAAACTCATTTGTTTTGCCATAATATGTGCTTTTTTTTTTTTTTTTTTTTTTTTTTTTTGAGACAGAGTCTCACTCTGTTGCCCAGGCTGGAGTGCAGTGGTGCGATCTTAGCTCACTGCAACCTCTGCCTCACAGGTTCAAGCGATTCTCCTGCCTCAGCCTCCCAAGTAGCTGGGATTACAGGTGTGTGCCACCACGCCTGGGTAATTTTTGTATTTTTAGTAGAGACAGGGTTTCACCATGTTGGCCAGGCTGGTCTGGAACTCCTGACCTCAGGTGATCCGACCACCTCGGCCTCCCAAAGTGCTGGGATTACAGGTGTGAGCCATCACGCCTGGCCCATAATACGTGCTTTTGCCCCTTCCTTTTCCCCTATTAAGATGGTATACATGCCCAAAGTTAAAAAAAAAAAAAAAAAATCGGGCCACTGCACTCCAGCCTGGGCGACAGAGCGAGACTCCGTCTCAAAAAAAAAAAAAAAAAAAAAAAACTAGTTGGCTGGGCACAGTGGCTTACGCCTGTAATCCCAGCACTTTGGGAGGCCGAGGTGGGCAGATCACGAGGTCAGGAGTTCGAGACCAACCTGGCCAACATAGTGAAACCCGTCTCTACTAAAAATACAAAAAATTAGCCAGGCGTGGTGGCAGGCACCTGTAGTCCCAGCTACTCGGGAGGCTGAGGCAGGGGAATCGCTTGAACCCGGGAGGCGGAGGTTGCAGTGAGCCGAGACCACGCCACTGCACTCCAGCCCGGGCAACAGCGTGAGACTCCGGCTCAAAAAAAACCACTAGTCAAGTGCACTAGTGGGAAGAGGGGAAAGAGTGGAACAAAGAATCTAATCTGTAACTGAACAATCAGCAGAGATAACTCACCACCTTCGGACCAGCCACGGCCCCACCTTCTACGTGCTCTTTTGAGTCACATTTTTCAGTGAACTCCCATACCTAGGTGATTAAATCTGTCTTTTCTATAGTTAATTTATCTTCAGTGAGTTTAATTCGCAGGCCCCCAAACACTGAACCTAAGAGGGCAGAGGAAATGCATTTCTTCCCACCTACAAAAATACTCCCCCTCTTCACCGCAGTGTCGCCTTTCCCACCCACAGCCAGCAATTTGGACCCCGTTTCTCAAAGTCTATGAAAGCAGGACAGCCTGCCTGCAGGATGTTCCCATCACAAAAGGAGGGTCAGGTCTTGTGGGAGGAAAGAAACGGGAGTGGCAAATGTTCACATCTTGGGCTAGACAGAGGCACCAGGTGTTCACCGCCCTGGGTAGTAAACATTTTTAAAAACAGAAAGAAAAATCTTCAGCTTCGCTGGGGCATAAAGAGTCATGACCTTTTCTGTGGCTAAATGGCTGGGTGGCTGGGGAGACAAGTGGTAGCCATCCTGAACCTCAGTTTAGTTGCCTGTAAATGGAGGGCAATGAAACCACCTGCTGTTTGGGTGCTTGAGAGGCTGTTGCTCAAACTTCCTGCCCTCCCTTATTGGGTTTTGGGGAAGATCGTATGAGCTAGCAACATAAAAGCACTTTGAAAACCACACGAAGTGTCTAAGCATGGGGGTGCTGGCTGACTCCAGGCCTGTTTTCACCACCTGGCAGAAAATCCCCCAGACGGCCTTGTTTTTTCCTCGGGGGCAGGGGCCTCACCGTCAGACCTGATGGCGTTGGTGGCTGCTCAGGCTATCCGGCAAGAGACTGCTGTCAGCCCCAGACCCACTCCAAGTCCAGGAGGGAAGCAGGCCGGGGTCGGGGGGTCTGAAGCCCTTCATGTTTTTGGCGGAGACACTGGGGCAGGCGAAAGCATCGCTCATGGCAAACTAAGAAGCTTGTCTGAATTGGGCCCAAACCAGCCTAGCCCAGAACAGAGCCCAGCTCCATTCTCTCCTCCCAGAACCAGAAGCTCAGGACACCAGAGGCTGAGAGGATGCTGGAATAGCACCTCCATCTGTTTGTTCAGAGACAGGGACCTGCGGGGCGCGGTGGCTCAAGCCTGTAATCCCAGCACTTTGGGAGGCCGAGACGGGCGGATCACGAGGTCAGGAGATTGAGACCATCCTGGCTAATACGGTGAAACCCCATCTCTATTAAAAAAAAAACTAGCCGGGCGAGGTGGCGGGTGCCTGTAGTCCCAGCTACTCAGGAGGCTGAGGCAGGAGAATGGCGTAAACCCGGGAGTCAGAGCTTGCAGTGAGCTGAGATCCGGCCACTGCACTCCAGCCTGGGCGACAGAGCGAGACTCCGTCTCAAAAAAAAAAAAAAAAAAGAGACAGGGACCCTAAGCCACCTTCTCCCCCAGCTCACTCCACAAACCCTTTGTGCCAAACTCTCCCCGTCCAGGAGTTACAGGCCCTATTTGGGAGCCATCCAGGGTCTCAAGGTCTCCACCACCCAGCTGTCCATCTCATCGGGCCAGGCCTGCAGACGTGGAGATCAGCAGGGTGGGGTTCAAATCTGGCTGCACCCTGATGAGCTGAGTGACTCTGGGCCCATTTCTTAACCTCTAGGGGGCAATGCTCTCATCTGCAAAAAGGGGAAAGGGCTCACCGAGGAGAGTGGCAAGTAAAGGAGATGGCACCTGTGCAGACGGCACCGTGCGGGCGCCCAGTGGACGATCACGCGTCGCCTTCCTGCCTCTTCTCCCTGCTTCTGCGGGAGCGTCGGCGGCAGGGAGCCAAGAGGAAGGGAGCAGCTGTCCGCTTGGGATGCGGGCTGCTCTGAGTTGGAAGTGAAAAAGGAATAAGCAGCAGCTGCTCACTGACGAGCTTCATGTATCTGTGCCTTAAAACCCTAAAGGTGCATCTGGAAGATTTCCCGGGCAAGTTCTCTTTTATAGGTATATGAAGGCCAGGTGCAGTGGCTCACTCCTATAATCCCAGCACTCTGGGAGGCGAAGACAGGTGGATCACCTGAAGTCGGGAGTTCGAGACCAGCCTGGCCAACTTGGTGAAACCCTGTCTCTACTCAAAATACAGAAATTCGCCGGGCGTGGTGGCGGGTGCCTATAATCTCAGCTACTTAGGATGCTGAGGCAGGAGAATCGCTTGAACCTGGGAGATGGAGGTTACAGTGAGCCAAGCTCGTGCTACTGCACTCCAGCCTAGGTGACAGAGCGAGGCTCCATCTCAAAAAAATAAAAATAGGCCGGGCGCGGTGGCTCAAGCCTGTAATCCCAGCACTTTGGGAGACCGAGACGGGCGGATCACGAGGTCAGGAGATCGAGACCATCCTGGCTAACACAGTGAAACCCCGTCTCTCCTAAAAAATACAAAAAAAAAAAATTAGCTGGGTGAGGTGGCGGGCACCTGTAGTCCCAGTTACTCGGGAGGCTGAGGCAGGAGAATGGCGTAAACCCGGGAGGCGGAGCTTGCAGAGAGCTGAGATCCGGCCACTGCACTCCAGCCCAGGCGACAGAGCAAGACTCCATCTCAAAAAAAAAAAAAAAATAAAAATAATAAAAATAAAAATAAATTTTTAAAAAAGGTATATGAAAAAAGTGAAATGCCATGAGTGTTTTGTCGCAATATGCCAGTTACAAACAGGAACTGGAGGACTTCCCAAGTCATCTCCTCCTTCATTCCTTCCCTCCCTGCATATGTACTAAGAGTCCCCCGGATGCTGGCGGCATCAGGGACCTGGGGTGCCACACAGACCCTGCCTGCTCAGATCTTAAACCCAAGGAGAAGACATAAAAGTTAAAATAGGGTGGTAAGTGGAACAAATGGGGACCAGATGGGGCAATTTGGCAGCACTTGGCAAGGCCCTTATTAAGGAGTCCCCAAAGAGGCCCAGCTTCCAGGGGAAGGAGGCGCCCCAGGCAGCGGGCCTACAGAGGCGAAGGCCCGGAGTGGGGCTCTCAGGGAAGCTGTTCAGGATGCCGAGAGGAGGGGGGCAACTCACAAGCCTGGTGACGGGGACAGTCATAAAGTGCCATGAAGCACCATCCAGGCTGCCCACCAGCCTCCAGGACAGAAAGATCACAGCAGTTACAGGTGTGGGGATCTGCTCACCTGATCCCCACTCAGCTCAGAAAATGACTGTTTCAGGGTCACAGGCAAAAGCCCAAGTCCTGCAAGCTGCTGGCCACAGGGTGCGGCTGGGGAAAGGTGGGGACGCCCGCCAGCCAAGGTCGCTAGGAGCCCTGGGCTGCCGGAGACGCCTGCAGGACACCGGGAGGGCAGGCCAGACTAGAGGGACTTCTACCTCTTCTCTCAGGCCCCAGCCCTCAGGCCAGAGTGTCCTCAGGTCCCTGGGGCCCCCAGGGCTGCAGGCAGACAGGGAGAGGCCTGTGCTGTGGCGGGTCACCTGGTTCCTGCAGGAAGTGGCCAGAGGCCCCAGCACTTGGGTATAGTAGCTACTCTTCCAGTCCCTGCCAATGATGCTGTTGCTCAGGGTCCACTCTCTCCAACTCTCCTCCCCAACCAGGGAGGAAAGCACTTTGGAACAGGAGCTGGGCTATCTGACTTGATATTCCAGCATGACTCTGCATGACCCTGGGCCAGTCACTTAACTTCCCTGGGCCTCCATTTCCTCACTTGCAAATCAGGCAGACAAACCCCCAAAGTCTCCCTCAGCTACAGAATTCTAAGTGTTAAAACAAAAAAAAATCCACAAAAAGGAAACATGTGTCCAGCCCACACCCTCGCCTTCATTTGTCAAAAGGGGAAATGGTTTTGCTATGGGGTTTTCTTCCCCCAAAGAGACATGGGAGACCTTTCCTATGATTGCAGAGCTGGAGCAGTCCAGAGAGGAGCCCAGAATCTTCCAGAGTTTGAGATCCACAGGGGAATTTCTCCTAATTCTTCCGGGATAGGAGCACTGCTGCCTAACAGCATTCAATTCCCATCACTGCTGCAGCAAATGACCACACACTTGTGATGTCAAACAACACACATCTGTCCCACCCTCCACCTCACTAGGATCCAGGGAAGGTGTCCACAGGGCTGGGCACCCTCCCGAGGCTCAGGGAGACTGTGTTTTCCTGCATTTTCTCCCCGCCCACATTTGTGGCCTCCTTCCTCCTTCCAAGCCTCTCCCGCTGCACCACTCGGATGGTCTATTGCGCTTTTAAAAACTCTTGTGTTGACAGCGGGCCCGTATGGATTATCCAGGATCATCTTCCTATTTTAAGACCAGCTGATTAGCAACCTTACCTGGCCCCGCCATGTCACCTAACATAGTCCCAGGTGCTGGGGATTAGGAGGTGCATACCTCTGGAAGTCATTATCCTGCCAACCCCAAGATCCAGGTCCTGGAGGGAGATGAAGGGTAGGACTACAGGCCCAGGAGGCTGCCTGCGTGGGTTCGAATCCTGGCTCCACCACTAAGGAACTGGGGGAGCACATTATCTGTAAAATGTGGGGGAGCCAGCCTCTTGGCTGTCAGCGCAGAGTGAGGCAGTGTGTGCAGCGCCTGGAGCAGCGCCTGGCACAGGAGCAGCTCCGTGAGCATCTGTTCCCTCATCGCCAAATCTTATAAGAACTGACCTCAGCCCAACAGCTTCTCCAAACCTTCAGCTCCTTTTGGTCACAAGGCCAGGAGCACCCCCTGCCCCTCTGAAAGCCCCCAGCCCCTCTGAAAGCCCCGCCCCACACGATGCTGGGAGCAGATATGTCGTAGGCTGCTCACCCATGCACGGCCACCAGAGAGGCCAGGATGATGCCGCCTTCGATGGGTGCACAGTGCAGGGCAGGGCCAGGCACCAACAACCAGCCACAGTCACCAGTGCAAGCAAGGGGCCCCCACTGTCGCCTCTGGCCTGGGGCCAGGGAGAAGCTTCTGGAGGCACCTGACTTCCCTACAGAGAGTGGGGCCACAGGACAATGCACCCGAAAGGGGTTGGGGGGCAGCAGAAAGTCCTCCCCAGAAACTCCATCCTTGGCTCTTGACAGATGATTCTCCCAGAGGCCACTACTGGGGTTCACTTGGGTTTCTGCACATGGAGTTTGGCCAGCCCAGAAGGACGACAGGGCAGGCCAGGGCCACTGGCGATGGTGGCGGCAGGCCCCTCTGTGGTCTCCCCACCAGAAGCATCAGGAGGCCACAGTGGTCAACAAGCCCTCACCTGGTCCCTGATGGGTAGAGGTCTTGAGCAGCCTCCTGACCTCCCGAGGTCCTCCTACCTCACCGAGGGACCCCCGAGAGTATTGAGAGCCGTGCCCTGGCTCCTCCGTGAGAGCGCTGGTTACATAAAGGCAGCCACACACCCAGCAAGATGAATTCACAATCTCTGAGCCCAGGTCATTCAGGCTTCCCCACAGGGAGCTCCTGGGGGCGTGGGGTGGGGGTGTAGAAGGGAGGGGTCAGTGCTCCATCCCTGGGAACCAGGCCATGAGTCCTGGACTCAGGCCAAAGCACAGAGGCCTCACTTCTCTCCAGGCTTCTTGCTTTCCAACCACTTCTGCATGGGGCGTTCTCGTTTCCCTCGCAGGGCCCCCTGGGGTGGGGTGAGGAGGTGCTGAGTCACAGAATCACAGCAGCTGCCACACGGGGGTGTCAAGGCAGGGATGCAGATGCCAACCGAATGGGCACGGGGAAGCAGAGCAGGAGGTCTGCGCCCTGGGCCTCGCTGGCCTGTGTGACCCTAGGGAACTCACTTCATCTCTTTCGGCCTCTAGTTTCCTCCTCTGTAAACCGAGGGAGTGAGGTCAGGTGATGTGCACGATCGCGTGAATCTGTGTCCTGCATGTTCCACTCACCACCCCAAACAGTGCTTCTAAAACCCAGCTCCCCAATGCTTCGGCACCCTCCTGCCTCAGAAACACTTAGGCTTGTTCTTTATGCTGTGCCCCAAAAAGAGCCACCCTGGCCCTCTCCTGGGTGTCCTTACCAGGGCCAGGATGGTCAGCTCACCCTGCAGGAGCCCTCAAGGACTTTCAGTCACTCCCAGGATGGGGGTTGGCTGCCTGGAAGCGGCTTTTGCCCATCTCCGCTGCAGCCCCCACCAAGAGGCCAGTGCAGCAAAACAGGAGGTGTAGGTGGCAGGGGGCAGGGGCCGGGGCCAGGCCACTCCCTCCAGCAAGGCAGGAAGGGGGTGAGAAAAGCTGGACATGTGATCATTCAAGGCTGAGGTTCTGCGTGGAGGAGGGGGCCCATGGCAAAGGAAGCAGGCCTAGGCGCTCTAGCAGTGGGAGGATGGGAAGGAGCTCTTGCTGGACACCCCCACCCCGCTGGCTCCTGCCCCGCCCCCGTCCCATCTGCGGGGAGAAAGTGAGGCTCTTTGCTTTGCCAAATCCCAGTAATGAATCTCACATTCACTCCATTCTCTGCTTATTGGAAATCCTCTCTCCACCTTCTGGATCCGCCCTGAACAGCTGGGCTGCAGAAGTCGGTGGAATGAAACATGCAGGGTGGCTCAGAGGCGCCTGTGCAGAAGAGCGCTGTGTCCCCGCCCACCCCTTCCTCTGAAGATAAGGCCTCTCTGTTCCTGCCCTTTCCCTGGGAAAGCTGGAGAGGGGGCCAAGGAAACGGGATCCACCATTAACTCTTTCATGCACATCGGCTTCCAGCAAGCATCCTCACACTCCCGAACCAGGCCTACAGGGTGGAAAGGCAGCCACCGAGCTGAACTCAACTCCCGCCCAGCCGTGGAACCCAGTGTGGACAGCAAAGCACCCATGTATAACATGCACACGGGGCTGAGGCCAAGAGAACATGCACTCAGTTCTCCCTCGGTCCTCCGGCAACGCCTCCACGCTCTAGCCCTGCGTCAAGCCCTAAACAGTGTAAGATTTTTCCAGGTGGAAGAACGGAAGCCCCTAAGAGGTCCGTGCTTTACGGATTACACAGAGGCAGGGCTCAGGAGCAAAGGCCTCCAGATCCCACAGTGCGGTGCTGGCAAGCTTGTGCTGTACCCGGATGAAGGTGACACGCTGACCTCCCTAAGGTGGCTGCAGGACAGCCAGGAGGAGGTGAGATGCCAGCCAAAGGCAGCCACAGACGACAGCACGACAGATTACCAGGAACGCCACCTTCGTGCAAAAGTGTCCGCCTCCCCTAGCTGCTTCATTCTGTGTCAACATCCTTTGGGAGTGACACGTGTGAGACTGGGCTGTGCGGATGAGTGGCCACTGGCACCTCCAGACCACCCCAAGGAGGGGCCACTCTGCTGCCAATCAGGCGTAGGGCAGGCGGCACTGGGGCATGACGACCCGCCCGGCATAGTTGCTCCACTTCTCCCTGCCTGAGCACAGGCTGGCAGGTTCAGAGGACAGGAGGAAACAGAGCCACCACGTGGGGCGTGTTTAGGGGTGAGCCACCTCAAGAGGCCACAGAATCAGAGCATGGGAGACACAGCTCAGCTCTGCCACTAACCTGCCATGCGGAACTGGCCAAGTCACTGCACTTCTCTGGGCCTCAGGTTTTCCAATCAGAGGGCTGGCCCAAGAGGTAAATGACAGTGGTTAGGGATGGGGGCACGGGAGCCAGACTTTCCGAATTCAGACCCTCCCTCTGCCATACTCAGAGGGAGGCTTGGGCAGGTTACTTAACATCTCTGGGCCATGGGTTCCTCATCGGTGAAATGGGAATAACAACAGAATCAATTTCAGAGTTGGTGGGAGGATTAAAGGGGATATTTACTCCAGGTAAGGATACTTACTCCTCACACAGTTGACGGGGCCCTGTCCAGCACTGGCAGCCTGATGCCGGCAGAGGGAGGGTGAGCGCCTCTGCTCCCCTGCAGCCCCTCCTTTCCCCTCTTCCCTCCAGCTATGGCAACAACAGCTGGAGTTCACTCGTAGTTCCAGTGACAGGTTACCCTCCTGAATTAAGGACTGAAGGCCCCAGGCCTGCCACCCAAGGTCCTGGTGCAAGAGGGGTGGGCCACCGGTCCTTGTCTTCATCACACCAGGCTTCCACGCCCTCCTCCAAACAGGCCTTTGCTTCACGTGCAAGAGCAAATGCCAACCCTCATGTCTGGGGCAGGGGTGCCCACAAATGCCTTGGATGTGAGCTTCGACGGGGATCATGGTGAAGGTCCTGCCAGGGCACCTGGAACCACAAGGGGACTGCCTGCAGCCCACAGAGGGTCCCCTGCAGGCCAGTGGGGCTCTGCCACCCTGCCTAGCCACCTGGTGAGGAAAACAGGCTGCAGACTCAGAGCCAGTATGAGCTCACATGCTAGCAAGATAACACACCAAAGGATGGATGTGCAGGACGAGGGAGCCATGGAGACCCCACCGCAGCCTCAGCAACCCACCAGCAGACCCCGTGCGGGCACCAGGCAGGCCACCCTACCAACTCTCAGGATGCTTCTGCAGGCCCTGCAGGCAGACAGGGTGAACGGAGGCACAAGGAGGGTAAGTCTGACACACGCTGGGGCCGGGCCTGGAGCCAGAGCCCCAGCCAGTCTTGCCACCATATCCTAACGCACTTTCCACAGACAGCAGGCCAGACCAAGGCTGCCCAGACTGAAGGAGAAGGGGCCCTGCCTCTCCCACCACGGGCCTCCTGGAGACCCCAACACAGATCGCCAGCCCACAAACACCAAACCCAGGGCCTCTGACAAGTGAGAAACGTGAAAAATGTACAGAACAGCTGCAGCTTAGCGCTTCTAACACACCAGACACACACAGGCACACACAGCGTCTCTGCGGAGGCCAGAAAACTCTGTGCTGGGAAGTCCCCCCATCGGGGGAGGCCCCACAGCAAGCTCCCCTCTCTGCCTGTCCACCAACGGGCGGGCGGAAGGTCCTAATCAGGACCATATGGGAAAGGCTGGCGGGAGGGGCAGAGAGGGAAAACGAACAGGCAACATCAAGCACCTGGGGCGGGTAGGCGGGGGATACCCAGGAGGAGAGGGCAGCGGTGCACTCCCCATCTCACTCACAGGGAACGGGGGTTCAGGAGGTGCAGGGGAAGGTCCCGGCCGCCTCATCTCTCTTCCTCTGCAGACTCACTCACGGCCTGTCCACGGGCAGCCGGATCCAGCCAGAGGTCAGACGCCCGCTCCAGCCCTACCCCTCTGGCCTCTTGAAAGCGGGCCAAGACAGTGCGGGGGATGACGCTGCTATTTCCGGCGTGGCCATGCTGGGCCTCTGGTTGGGTGGGAACGTGGCGGGGGCGCCATCCCTTTTGGCTGTCACAGGCACAAAAGCCTCTCCGTGTCCCAGTGCCACATGTGGGTGCCTTCCCTGCTGCCCCAACAGGAGGGACACCTGAGCAGACCCTGTTGGGGGGTGCTCTTCGCACCCAGTCCACCCTGACCTAGCAAATCCCCTTTCTGCTCCTTGGGGCAGGAGCCACCAGGTCAGGTCTCAGGCAATGGCCAGTGAAGGGGCTGCGCGGAGGGCTTCCTGGCTCACAGGAAGGGAGGCTCTCCTTCCCTAGAACATGGCTGCAGCATCCTGTGACCGAGAGGGACACCACGGCTGGAGATGGTGGAACGGAGACGCCTCCACAGCATCCTCAATGCCCGGAACATCTCATTTTGCACAAAAAAGCTCTCAGTTCTCTTGAGGGCTGAAGCCATTCTGAGTTGGGGTTTCTGTCACTCAGAAAAGCATCCTGTTGGAGCAGCTGAGAGCACAGCAGGAGGGGAGGGGCGGGAGAGAACACCCCCCACAGCGACAGGGGATTCTCTGACTCCAAGAATCAGCTCCTGCAGAGGGCCTGCGGACACGGCCACCCACCCCCAGCCCTGAACTGTCCCCTGCCAAGGGCCCAGAAATTCCTGGGAGGGGGACTGCAGGCGGCCTCCTTCGTGAGAACGGTGACTGTGGTCAGGCCCAGCTCACAAGTCAGCAACTCTGCCCAGCGGCCACGGTGGACCCCTCTGGATGGCTTCCAGAAAAAGCGTTCCCCTTCCGTCGTCAGCGTCCTGAAATCCAAGAATATACTCCCAACAGCAACTACAACAAAAGCTAACGCTGAGTGAGTACCGCAGGCACCATTTCCAGAGCCTCACACACCCCTGCCCGCTCAGTCCTCACAAAAACTCCACCCATCCTTCCTCCCCTCTCCTCCTCTAACAGCACGGAAAACGGGCACGGAAGGGTTAAGCTGGACTGAGGAGGGGTTGGTGGAACAGCCTGGGGGTCCATTCTGCAAGAACCTCATATTGCAAAGGGAACCCTCGGGTCAGGGAGTGGGGCACAGCCCCCATCTATCTACCCCCCGCCCCCCCGTTCTCAGCACCAGGCCTGGCACAGAGCGGGCCTCGGCTGTAAATGAATAAGTGAATGAGAGCCTGCTGAGGGAACAAGGTGACAGGGACGAGGGAGAAACAATCAAAGTAGCCAACGCCGCGGCCGCTGTGATGACGGTGACAACGGCAGCAGTGACACGTGGGCTCCTGTCGTGCCAGGCCCGTTCTAAGCACTTTGCTCTATGAACACATTTGTTTCTCATCACGTCTCTCTCAAGTGGGCATTTCTATTAGTCCATTTTACAGAGGGGAACGTAGTTGAGTGTACTGGCCAAAGTTGTGCTGCCAGGAAAGGTCATGGAGTCCAGGTAATGTGTGGCTTCCCAGCCGGGCTCTGGTTCACACGGCCTCACAGGCAGCCCCATGAAACACGCAGAGAGAGCATGTGAGGGGTCCTCCTGCTGCCCCCCACCCCCAGTTGGGGTCCACCCTCTGCTGAAACCTCCCCAACGTGTTTCCAAGTCCCGCCAGCCACGAGACATTTTTTTGAACATCCAGTACCACCCTCCTATGGCTGTTTGACCTCATCCTTGTACAGGGCAAGACTTGGGCGAAAAGTGAAAAGGATGAAAATCCCTGAGAGAGGCGGCAAGGTGGCACTCTTTTTTTTTTTCTTTCTTTCTTTTTTTTGAGACAGCATTTCACTCCCATCGCCCAGGCTGGAGTGCAGTGGTGCGATCTTCGCTCACTCCACCTCCCGGGCTCAAGCTATTCTCCTGCCTCAGCCTCCTGAGGAGCTGGGACCACAGGCACGTGCCACTGCACCCGGTTAATTTTTGTATTTTTTGTAGAGATGGAATTTCGCCATGTTGCCCAGGCTGGTCTCAAACTTCTGGGCTCAAGCAATCTGCCTGCCTTAGCTTTCTGGGATTACAGACGCGAACTATCATGCCTGGCTGAGGTGGTTCTCATACAAAGCAGAGAAAACCATCTTTAGTTCAAAACAAATTAGTAAGTATTGAGTATCTATGTAGAAAAAGACGGGAAGGAAATGCGAACATACTAACAGTGTTTGTCTGGAGGATGCAATTATTATTGATCATTTCCTTTACATTTTCTAAGTTAATGTTTTTGTCACAAGTAGGTGTGATTTTTAAAATCACAAAAGTTAAAGGCTGGTTTTTTGTTTGTGTTTTGTTTTTTGAGACAGGGTCTCAACTTACCACCTAGGAGCCGGAGTATAGTGGTGTGGTCATAGCTCACTGCAGCCTCGAACTCCTAACTCAAGCAATCCTCCCACCTGAGCCTCCTGAGGAGCGGGGACGACAGGCAAGCGCCACTACACCTGGAGCTTCTGTTGCCCAGACTGGTCTCGAACACCTGGCCTCAAGCGACTCTCCCACCTCAGCCTCCCAAAGCTGGGATTATAGGCATGAGCCACCACACCCAGCAAAGATTGCTTTTCAATCAGGAAGACAGATGCTTCTTAGTTCTTCTTCTTCTTCTTCTTCTTCTTTTTTTTTGATACGGAGTACTGCTCTGTTGCCCAGGCTGGAGTGCAGTAGCATGGTCTCGGCTCACTGCAGCCTCTGCCTCCCAGGTTCAAGAGATTCTCCTGCCTCAGCCTCCCAAGTAGCTGGGATTACAAGCGTGCACCACCACACCCGGCTAATTTTTGTATTTTTAGTAGAGGTGGGGTTTCACCATGTTGACCAGCCTGGTCTTGAACTCCTGACCTTAAGGGATCCACCTGCCCCCGCCTCCCGAAGTGTTGGGAGTACAGGCGTGAGCCACCACACTCGGCCTGCTTCTTAGCACTTCTAACCTCTGCCCCTTGGCATCGCCTGGCCAAGCAGATGAAAGGTTCCAGTGAGCTGTCAACCAGCTCTGGGCCGGGGTCTTCCCTGGGCAGCTCCAAGGGGCTGGGATCTGGCTCCTTTTCCAGAGCTGGGTCCAGAAACCAAGATCGGGAATGCGTGACGGCTGCTCCATGGGTCCTTGCTATGAGGTCACTTCCCTGGTTCCAGGGATCAGCCGCTGGCTGTAGGGAGCATGTGGGTTCAGCCAGGGTTTGTATCAACACAGCTCTGCTCCATCCGTGACCTAGTGGGTTCCTCCACCCCCCGCTGCATGACAACCCCAGGAAAAATGTTAGGAGGGAGGGAGCCGCTGGGGGTGTGACAGGAGACACTTTCCAGGGACAGAGTTGTAAAAACTGCTTCAAAGTCCTCTCCAAGGACTTTCAAGGCCTCCACTGCCCCCTACTGACAGGTCACGGCTCAGGAAGAGAAAGCTGGGGGTAGAGCTGGCCGGGGGGAGGGTGACCAGCACCCCCAAGGCAAGGAGATGAGCTGGGAGAACAGGGGGCTGGCAGGGCAGCCCCAGGCTAGCTCCTGTCTCCAGAACCACTGTCTCCCTCCTCTGGCCACAAAATGAGGCTGGCCGGACACAGGCCTACTCCACAGGCTGGGAGGCTGGGCGTGAAAGCACTGTGCTTGCATGGGGTACCCCATGGTGAATACCATCAAAGCCAACCCCCAGGGTCTGCTGTCCTACAGGGAAGACAACGTAAGGCACCCATGGAACCCAGAGGCATCTAAAGGATCTGACAGCCATGAGCTGGGAGGACACAGTTCTGCAGCAGGAGAAAGAGGGGCAGAGCCAGGTTTTGCCCACCGTCCTTGTGATCATCGCCACTCAGGGCTGGTACGGACCACTTGGGATGGACCCTGCAGGGCGCATTCACAGTGCAAGAGTTCTTCTAGAGGATACCTTACTCCATCCTCACAAAAAGCCAGGGTTCAACCTGGTGAACCACCTTTCCCCATCTGTCCCACCCCCGGAGCCAGACCTGAATGGCTCCAGGCCTGAGTCCAGAAGGCATGCCCAAGAGGTGAGTTTCCTCAAGCCTGCAAGGCCCCTGGGCCCTTGGCCTGAGCTCAGGTATTCGCACCATGCTAGGACAGCCCTGGGCAGGCATCTTCACTTCTGAGCATCCCTCTCCACTTCTGCAGGATGCGGGGAACCGCGCCACCCGGCAAGGCCTGACTGGCGAGTGGTCCTCGCTCCAGCAGCAGCCGGCACTACCAAGACCGTCAGCCACTCCAGAGGCAAACGACAGGCCCTGGAGCGCAGTGTGGGGGCCAGAAGCCTGGTCCCCCCACATCTGCCCCATCTGCTGTGTTGTCCTGCGCACAGCCCACCCCTCTGTGGTCCCGAGTCTCAGCTCCGAGGTCTCTAAGACCCCTTCGGTCCCCGCAGCTCAGGATGCTCACTTGAAAACCAGGCCCAGTCAGCAGGGCCTCCCTCGTCAGCCCTCCACTGGCCAGCTCCTGCCCAGCACCCTCCAGCTCATTATCCCCATCCCTGCAAACTCCACACCAGCACCCTAAGCCCTTCCTCCTCCAGGAAGGAGACTGTCCCCAAATGTGTCCCCTGTTCCCTTTCGATAAAAGTCCAGAAAATAGAGAAGCAGCCTCCCACCTCCTCTCCCCGCCGAACCCTCGGCCTTTCGGATGCCCCCTCTGATTCTCTGCTAATATCCCCACAACACAATCAGTCCTCAGTCCCTCCGCAAACGCAATCCGCAAGCATGCCGTAGCCCTGGCGGCCAGTGACGTCCCTATTTAGCAGCCTGCGGGAGCCAGCGCACCTCTCAGCCAGGTGAGCTGCAGGAGCCAGTCATGGCAAGGGCAGGAGGCCTGGGTGCTGACGGCATCGGCACCATCAAAATCATGGTCAGATCAAGGTCACAGTCAGCGAGCTTCTCCACCTGCAATTTCCTCCTCACCAAGGCGGTCTCAGCCTCAGCCTCGACCTTGGCCTTGGTCTTGGCCTCAGGAGCTGCAGACACAGCCCCCAGCCCCCGCCCCAGGAGCTCGGCCTCATACACACTGGAGGACATGGAGCTGGGGCACAAACAGCCAAGAACAGGTACATCCACAACCAGGAGCAGGAGGCAGAGGGCTGCTGAGACGTTCCCATTCCCACCGGCTGCCGGGAACTTACCGCTTATTATACACTGACTGTATACCCAGGGCTGTGACATGTCTGCTTCTTACATTATACCATTAAATCCCCAAATTTGTCCCCAATTTACATACGATGAGGCAAATTCAGAGTAAATAACCAGCTTATCAGATTCTGAACCCAGGGGTGGCTCTAACCTCCCTCCTTCCAGCTGCTTTGAGCCCACACGAGTACTGAGGCACAAGTGAACCCTACCAGCTGGGAAGTGCGCCCTCCCTCTCTGACCCCACAGCCCTCCCAGCCTGTGCCTGAAGCTGCCGGCACCCTCCCACCCAGCACTGCTCTCTGTAGCCTGAGCTGTTGCTGTGTGACCCGGGGTTAGTGCCCTAACCTCTCTGGACTACACCTGCAAGATGAGGATGCAGCCGCACAGCCTACTTTAAATGCTCACTAACTTGCATGCACAGCTAACATCTGCCGAGCCTGTGACATGGACCAGCTTTGCTTCAATTTCGAATGTGGTACCCCCACCCAGTTTGGGGATGGAACTGTTAGTTCCTCTTTTTCTGGATAAGAAAGTTGAAAGGCTCCAGAAGGCACCAAGGTCAGCTGGTTTGCCAGTAGGTAGAGTGCCCACCCATCACTCACAACCCACGCCCGACCGTTTCGCCTGTGTCCCCAGTTGAGATTCTGTGTGTACTTGAACACTTTGCCAATGGTTGAACCTGCACCAGAGCCACTGTGTCAGCTGGGCCTGCCAGGCCACCCTCCCCGAGCTCTGTCCAAGGCAGGGCCAGTCCTCATACCTCGCGTCCTTGCCAGTGTCCCACCCAAGGCCCTGGAGTCAGAGATCCAGCTAAATCCTGGCAATGCCCCATTCCTGCCCTGTGACTATGGGCCAGCGAGTCAGCCTCTCTGTGCCTCCCAGGTTGCTGTGAGGGTTACAGGAGATGCGGTGAAGGCCCTGAGCTTGGTGGCTGGCCTGCTGGAAAGGCTAGTTATGTGGTGCAAGGATGGCAGCGGTGACAATAAATGAATCGAATGAAAACAAGGCAAACTGGGCCTGGGGAAGGGCGCTGGTTAAACCAACCTGAGTGGATCAGGACCTTGCACATGAGCAGGCGGGAACAGCTCCAAATAGCAAGTCTGGCAGCCCGGATGACTCAGGCCTGGGTGTTGTTCAGGGCCCCCTCTCAGTTCCTCTGCCGGCCTGGTCTCCTCCTTCCAGCCTGACTGCCCCTGTGGGTACCAACGAGTTCCCAACCAGGACTGAGGCAGAACAGACAGAGCTCAAGGCCCTGCAGGCAGGCACAGAGTGTGAATGGCAAACAGGAGACGCTCCAGGCACCCCACCGTCCTTCCCTCCCCGAAGGCTGACAATGCCAACCTACAGAAGAAGCTGTTCTTCCTGGCCTCGGATCCCATCTCAACACAGTGCATGAGGCAGCTGTGACCAGAGGGTGTGACTACCCCTGCAGATGGAACCCATTCACTGTGCCCAGCCCATAGCCAGAGCCTGGAGGACGGGGGAAGTGAGGTGGGGCATCTCCTACAGTGAAGGGAGAAACCAATCTAGCTATTTTTTCTTGGATTGCTTCTGGAACTCACCCTGTCATGGCTCTACCCTAACTCAGCTTCCCAAAGCCTCAGAGAGCTCTGTGCTTTTCCCTGCATCCCATCTCATCCGCTTGTGCTGGATTAGTCCCCTAGAAACCCCGTCTCCTGTCATTCCCAGGGCACGAAGGCTGGTTGGTAGGTTTAGGGATTCCCATCTTCTGATCCAGCCCCAGTGGCTCACCCCACACTCACCTGCACTCACAGGTGTATCTCCCACCTCCAGCCTTTCCACAGGCAGCCCCACATTCTGGGAGCTCAGCCTCCCGCAACGACTCACTCCAGAGCACAGGGACCTCTCTCTCTGACTCCTTCTTAGCTCCAACCATGAGCAGTCCATGTCATAGCAATGCCTTAGTTGCTTGTCTGCTAAGTTATGACAATGCCCCTTTGCCCTCTAACCTAATGTCTGCATATAGACAAACCTCCACATTCCAAGCCACCAGATACCACTTCTTCCAGGAAGTCTTCCCTGACTGCTCCAGTTGGACAGAGGCTTCCCTCCTCTGTGCTCTCCTAGTGTTTAACAAGCATTCACTGAGCACCCGTGACATGCAAGGCACCCGCAACACAAGTCAGTGCCCCGTGCCCTCCCAGAGGGCATATGAACAAATAAACGGCAAGACTCTCCAATACTCATCCCTGCCCCACAGAAAACCACCCATAGGCATGGGAGGGCTGCTCTAACTGCGGGTGACAGGGAGGCCTCTCCAAGATGGCAGTGCTTCAGCAAGACCTGAATGAGGCGGCCAGGAGGTCTGGGGAGGGACTTCCCGCGAGGGAACAAGCGAACATTCTTCCGTGAGGATGAGCCCTCATGTCCCAGGAGCAGCCAGGCCAGGAGGCCGGTGGGGAGTGGCCGGGTGACGTGGGATCTCACAGGCTGCCCCAGGATGAATCAGCATCCCAAGCACAGCAGACACCCAGGGAAGGCTTAGGCTGGGGAGTGATCTGAACACATTCTCCATCCAGGAGCTCACCGGGGCTCCTGGGCTCATGCTGTCCCGCCACTGCACACCTCCAGGGGGTTGGGGGGCACCCTTTACACCACCCTCACAGGCAGTGCTCCTGGGGGAGGTATGCTGTGCAGGGGACTCGCTGGCCACCCTGTGGGACGAACCACAGGCAACAGTATAGGACAGGTGGTCAGTTCAGAAGGGACAACTACCCAAGCAGGGGTCAGAGGGCACTCGGATTTGGGAGGAATCCTCAACTTCTCAGGCCCAGGCAACCAGAGGTGGGGCGCGGGGTGCTGCTTCCTGAGATGGGAGGCCTGGGTTCCTGGCTGCATTCCCTGGTGTGGAGGTGCTGGGAGGTGTGGAGGCCTCCTCCTGAAGCTGGGACCCTCTGGTCATCCTGACCCACTGTTCCGATCCTATTCGCCTGTCTGAGGGCAGAGCCTGAACTCACAGTCGTGCACACTCCCCTCTGCACAGGGCCCTGCGGGGCCGCACAGCAGCCTCTCCTCTACAGATCAGGACCCTGAGCTCCAGGAGAGCTGGGACTGTCCGAGACCGCAGAGCCAGGGTCGGACACAGCCAGGCCAACCTCCTGACTTCTGGCTCCATGCATTCTAGGCACACAGGTACAATTCTGCTGGCTGGGAGGGTGGGGGTGGGGGGAGATGAGCAGGTGGGCAGCTTCCTCTTAGCCTCCCAACATGTGTGTGCCGGATCCCTGGGGGAGGAGCACAAAGACCCTTTCCCAAGACACAGAAAGAGGCAGTGGGGGGTCCTTCTCTGGCTGAGGCTCCAGGTCCTGAGTGTTGGATGCAGCCCCACTTGGAGGTTGGAAGTCAGGTGGCCTCGGGGGTGTGTGGGGCCCGCCAGCTCAGCTGCAGCTCCTTCCATGTAAGGGAACCTCCCAGGCAGCATCCCCATGGCCAGCGAGGGGACCAGGAAGAGTGGGGGCTGCAGCCAGAGTGGCACTCGGGTGGGCTGCTCCCTGAGGACACGGTCACATCCCCCTCCTGGACCTCTGAAGCCCTCAGGTACGGGTCAAGGGCTCTCAGCTGCAGGCAGGAGAGGGCCCCACAGTCACAGATCCGGGGAGTCCAGCTTGCAAAGCCCAGAGGCTTCCGGAGGCCGCTGGCCCGGCTTCCTGTGCAGCTGGGTTTTCCTGGGAGGGCCTCCTCCGGCACTCTCAGTCCCCAGCCCGCACGACCTCCCACAGCTGGGCCCATCTTCCCAGGCCCAGGTCACGTGGTGCAGGTCAGTGGGGCTCTGGGGGAGGGCAGGGCGCCAGGAACAGCCCCGGGGGTGGGGGGACTGGTGCAGAGCTCACTTTGGCCGCCTGCCCACTTTGCACGAGGGATGCTAGACTTCCACATGTGGTCACTCAACTTCGCCCAACTATGCGTAAGTCCTGGTTACCCTCACCCTAGTGACGGGAATTAAACTGGCCAAGGAGCAGCTCAGATTCTGAGCAGAGTAGGGGTCCGAGCCTCCCAGGAGTTCTAGGCATCCCCCAGCCCCTCCTCCTGATACTGAGTCCACACACTCAGCACCCAAATGCCCATTCACTTGGGGGTCCGCCAACCACTAGTCGGCATGGCTTAACAAAGGGCTTCTGTGCCACAGGCCTCATTTGATCCTCCCAAAAACCCTCTGAGGCAGGACAATGTTATTCAACCCATTTTACAGACAAAGCAACTGAGTCATAAAATGGCTTGCCAAAAGATACAGAGGCAGAAAGATCAACAGCAAAGAGCTTCTCTGCGATCCTGACCAGCAAGGCCCCCAGAAAAAAGCCAGGGACCCTGAGGCGCTCACAGGAGCAGAGTCCTGGAGGGGAACGAGAGCTTAGCCTCATGCCACCCTCAAAGGGTACCTTGAAGGTCAAGGTATTGGGCCCAAGCAGGCTGGACTCTGTTCCCTGCACCCCTCCCACCTCCTGAAGCTCCTTCCCTCCCACCCAGGTGGGCCGTGGAGGTGTCCATAACACATAATGGAACAGCCGGTGGGTCATGGGCCCCCCCACTGAGCCAAGGGGCTCGACCAGAGGCTCAAACAGTGGCATAGAAACCGTGAGCTTAACTGCAAACCAGCTCGGGCTTTGGAGTCAAGCAGCCCTATGTTCAAAGCCAGGGTCAGCTGCTTCTAGCTGTGTGGCCTGGGGCCGGTTCTTCAACCTCTCTGTGCCTCGGTGCCTTCTTCTCTACGGTAGTAACAGGACCGTTTTCTACGGCAATGGTGCGGATACGTCCCATGAAGCACATAAAGCTTCGAGCCCAGCGTCTGGAGTATGTCAGGATGCAGTAAGTGGTCACTTATGATTCATGAAATATTAATAAGGCAAGGGGTGGAATGACAGCCTCCCTGCGTTGTCCCTAAAATGGAAACAAATCTGCTCAGCGCTCAAAGCAGCAGAAAGCGAGCCAAGGACAAGCTCCCAGTGACCATGCCCTGGCAGAGCGTTCCCTACTGGCCCCAGGCAGGGCTCAGGGCGGGTGGCCACCCTCCAGATGAGCTCATAGCTGGCACCTGCTTCCAGAGCACATGTCTGGACTTTCCAGATCTTTCCTCCCCTTTCTCTGACCTTTCCCTACTCTGCAACCCCCACCTCCTGCCACTTTCTTACTCACTCTCTCCTTTCATTCCTGTTCAAAAACAAATAATGGAGGCCAAATGTGTCAGCTGGCTCCCTGGAAAGGCTTCCCTGAAGCAGGAACACAAGGCGGGCGGTGGAGGATTACTCAGCGTAAGCCACGTGATCTCTGCGCGGAGCCGGGGAAGGGGAGGCGCTGAGATTGAGGGTGCTAGGATCGAGGCACTGAGACGGGGTCACTGGACAAAGGCCAGGGCCAGCTCCCGTTCCCACCCCAACAGGGGCCCCCGCATTTAGGGGCCACATCTCCAAAGTCTCTTGGGCAAGAGAGACAAATCCCATCACAGGGTCACAAACGCTGCCTCCAGGCCGCGATCTGGGTGGGGGTGGGAGATTCCTGGCCGGTTCCTAAACATTCACTCAGTGGACAGAACTATCAAGGGGAACTCAATGTTTCCACAACAGCTTGGTCAAGATACAGGTATCAGGCTGGGCGCGGTGGCCCACGCCTGTAGTCCCAGCACTTTGGGAGGCTGAGGTGATGGGATTGCTTGAGGCCAGGAGTTCGAGACCAGCCTGGCCAACATGGTGAAACCCCATCTCTACTAAAAATACAAAAATTAGCCAGGTGTGATGGTGCGAGCCTGTAGTCCCAGCTACTTGGGAGGCTGAGACAGGAGAATTGCTTGAACCCTGGAGGTGGAGGTTGCCGTGAGCGGAGATCCGCACCACTGCCTTCCAGCCTGGATGACAGAGCGAGACGGTCTCAAAAAAAAAAAAAAGATGCAGGTATTGTCTCAGGGTTCACAAGTCTAACCTTACCCCTGACATTGGCATTTAATCCTGATGCAGATCCTAGCAGGAAAAAGGAGAAGAGCCAGAAGGCTGTGGGGACGAGGGGGTTTAGAGCAGTGCTTATTAGACTTTCTCTGGCAGGCAGAAGTGTCCCCTGGAGGCTGCTAGACAAGCAGAGGGCCCACCCCAGAGCCTCTGGTTCGGGAGGGCTGGGTTAGGGCCCAGGAAGCTGCATTTCGGCAGGGAATTCAGCGCTATCCTGAGCCCTACTTTGGAAGCAGAACAGAACCAGAACCAAAAGCTTCTGTGGGCCCCATTTCCTGGGGATGGGCCTCTGCACCATCCGAGGTGACCATTAGTCCAGCTCCCTGGGACCAGCCCTGGGCACTCCCTGGGAAAAGGAGGACCTGCAGAGGACGGTTTTCCAGGATCCCCCAGACCCCCCACCCCACCCCGCTCTCACCCCAGCTTCCCCCACTTCCATCCTCCACCTAGAACTCTGGAGACCTGGCCCTGGAGGCCCAGAGATCAGAAATAAGAGGAGACAAGGGGAGAAGCTCCCTTCCCCATTCCCCAGCCACACCAATGGGCTGACCTCCCAGGAAGCCACGCCAGCCACTGCTACTGTCCTGGACGCCCCGCCTGGCCCCGAGGCTGGGTGATGACAAGCATTCCGTTCTGCCTCCCTCTTCACCTGAGGTTCCTGCTGATGTGAGGCCTGACCACGCACCCAGGAGGCACAGGACAGAGTCCAGAGCTGTTCAAGAACACATAAGGCTGAGGCCCGCTTCCTGCACCTGGGAAGGGCCAGGAAGGGTTAAAGGAAAACCCCAGACGAGCACAATGGCTCATGCCTGGAATCCTAGCACTTTGGCAGGCCAAGGCAGGAGGATCATTTAAGCCCAGGAGTTAGAGGTCAGCCCGGGAAATATAGTGAGACCCCATTTCTACAAAAAAAATTAAAATTAAAAAATTAGCCAGGCATGGTGGCACACGCCTGTAGTCCCAGCCACTTGGCAGGCTGAGGTGGGAGGATCACTGAGCCCAGGAGGTCAAGATCACAGTGAGTGGGAGATTGGGCCACTGAACTCCAGCCTGGGCGACAGAGAAAGACCGTCTCAAAAAAAACCCTACACTCCAAGGAGCTTAGTGGAACCTTCGGCCAGGACGACTGTGCAATAAGCTGGCAGCTGCCAGTCCCCAAGGGTGAAGACCCATCCACTAACAACCTGCACCCCAGTGCGGTGAGAGGAAGCGCCTGGGGAAAGATGCCGGCTGAGGCACCGAGCTCAGCAGCTCAGCCCGATCGACCGTGGAGAAGCCACTCCAGTTCCAAAGACAAAGATCATTAAACCTCAGGTGAATCGCTCAAAAGCCATCCCTGTACACACAGAGGGCGCATTCTGGGACATGTGGATACCTTCCCCCAGGACAGGAAGTAAAACCAGTAGGCAGAGATGTGGGCCTCCCTGCTCTTGCTGGAGCCAGCCTAGAGCCCTCATCTCAGTCCCCAGGGAAGCACAGACCCCCACCTCCACCGCAGCCAAAAGACTTCCAACCTCATCTTCGTGCCCAGGGAAGCACAGACCCCCACCTCCACTGCAGCCAAAAGACTTCCAACTTCATCTCCATGCCCAGGGAAGCACAGGCTCCACCTCCACCGCAGCCAAAAGACTTCCAACCTCATCTCAGTCCCCAGGGAAGCACAGACCCCCACCTCCACCGCAGCCAAAAGACTTCCAACCTCATCTCAGTCCCCAGGGAAGCACAGACCCCCACCTCCACCGCAGCCAAAAGACTTCCAACCTCATCTCAGTCCCCAGGGAAGCACAGACCCCCACCTCCACCGCAGCCAAAAGACTTCCTGTTGGCTTTCCCAGCAGGATCCAGCCCAGGTCTTGTGGGGAGAGGCAGCAGGGGGAGGAGAAAGACAGAGAAAGATGAGCTCCTGGCAGCTGTGACTAGCGGGAGAGAAATGAGGTTCCAATCTGTTCCTGCTCACCCCACAGACGGGCGGTGTCTTATTTCAAAATCCAGGGCAGCTGAGGGACTGAAGGAAGAGGGAGACACCTTCTAACTGGGGTTTTCTTTCATTTCACCCCATGGCGCCTTACACAGGAAAGAGCCGGAAGGGCTCGGGCTCCCGGCATCCAGCCAAAGCCTCAGGCAGGGGCCCAGACAAGGGGCTGTGCTATCACTCCAGGTAGCCCGAGGGTCAGTGACGGTAGAGCTCCACCCCACCCCACCACTGCACAGTACCCCATATCCAGGACAGCTCAGCAGCCAAGCTGCCCCAGGGTTCAAATCCAGACACTTAACTGTGGGGCCTCAGGCAAGTGGCTGAAGCTCTCTGCGCCTTGATTTCCTAATCTGGAAAATGGGATAATGAAAGTAACTGTTGGGCAGGGCAAGGGGTAAGTGAAAGCCAGCGTTTGTTTGAGAGTGATGTGGTTAGGACCGTCATTGTGACCAGACACTGAGCCTTCTCCTCCCACCTGAGACAAGGGTTTCACTCACTGTTGCCGGAAAGATCTGGACCCGGAAGGACGAGGGAAGTCGTCTCATTCGCAATCCCAGAGGGAAGGTGAGGTCCCTGTGCCAGCTGGCTGCTGCAGGGGAGAGGGTGGGAGACGGCTGGGGGACAGAGGAGCAGGGACAGCAGGAGGAACGGCCGGCAGGGAAGTACCCCAGCGATCTAAAGGACTGTCTACCAGGAGGACAGCTCAGACTCTTCCCCACTGAGACAGACTCCTCTGGACAGTTGGGCTGAGGATTCCCAGGGCCTCTGAGTGAAACAGAATCAGCCATCACTGAAGCCACATGTCCCACAGGCTTGCAAGCACAAGTGGGGACTGCCCAGGTGTCTCTGTTTCATAGGGGCCAGGCACCAAGGCCAGGGTGGCCAGAGGACATCACGCAGCCCAGTGGGGGCCTCGCAGAACCACCAGCCAAGAAGGCGCGTGCAGAAGCACGCCAGTGTTGCAAGGAGGCAAACTTCCTGCTGGACTGAACATGGGGAGCTGAGCTTCCAATTGCTGAGCCGGGTTGTCTGGTCCGCTTCTCTCTTCCTGAACAGAACGTCCCCAGACAGAGCGGCCAGGCAACGGCATGGCCAAGTGGGGGTCTGCATTCCAGGCCTGCCCTGCAGCCTGACCAGCCTGCCGCCCTCCCAGGAGACACAGGACTGGCCAGGGCTCCCGTAGGCTGCCACAGGAATAAGGCAGGGCTGTGACCTCCTCCATGGCCCAGGCGCCTGGGGGAGGGACCATGAGCTCCAGTTCAGGGAGCAGACAGGAAACGGGGGGTCCACATTCCCCCCAACCACGGAGCTGGCTTCTCCTCCACTGCATTCTCACCAGCCATACCCCCCACCAAAAAAACCACCTTACCCAATGGGTGGTTTTGCAGCGACACCCAGCCCAATGAAGTTACCTGGTGGGGGCCTTGGGGGATGGGGCCCCCAGAAATGCACACGGGCAGTGGGCGAGCCGGAGGCTGTGTGAGGCCTTGCTTCCTGGGGCTGGCCGGGAGGTGCCTCAACCATCTGTGTAACCCGAGCCCGCTGTGACCAGGACCGGCTGCTTCCCCATCTCAGCCCTCTCCTATCAGCATCAGCTAAGCATTAGTCAGCAGGTGCCGGCAGGGAGCCACGGCCTAAGGCAGGCCTGCAGTTAGACCAGCACCGGGGGAGGGACCAGGAGAAAGACCTCTAGAGTGGAAGCCACAGCCCCTCTTCCTCCTGGGCTGGGCGACAGATCACCATCCCCAGCCAGCCCTGGGGAAGCGGGAGGGGTCAGCCTGGTCGCAGGTACAGCACTGGGGTCCTCAAGGTGGCTGCTGCTGACCACGGCCCCTCTTCCTCCTGGGCTGGGCAACAGACCACCATCCCCAGCCCGCCCTAGGGAAGCGGGAGGGGTCAGCTGGGGCACAGGTATAGCTCCGGGGTCCCTGCAGCAGCTGCTGCTGACCACAGGCCTGTTACTCCTCCTCCGGCTGGGTTCCCACTCTGGTCCTGAAAGCGCCTCCCTCAGCTCCCATCTCCTGCCCAGGAGGCAGCCAACACCCCAAGCGCTGCCACAGCAGGAGGCTGGGCCTACAAGTGTGACCCGCCTGGGGAGGGACAGAGGGAAAGACCACCTCCGTTCAAAACAGCAGTCTTCTCCCTCCCCTCGGGGGTTCCCACGGGGTCTCCAGTCTCTCTCTTACCAAGAAGTAAGGAGAGGCAGGGAAGTTTCAGGAACATCAGCAGAGAAGAGACAGGGCAGGCTAGAGGAAGCGGGTTGTAGGGTGCCTAAGGCTTTGGGCTGGGCTTTGGGAGGCCAGGGTATGGGCAACTGGGAGGCTCAGGTAGGGAAATCTGCCCCGCAGGTACCCTGGGAGACAGAGGAGAGGGGACATGACAGCCGTCCCTCACTGCCTCCCGGCTGTGGCTTCCAGGGGCCTCGGCTCAGACCAGATGCACCCCATGCACCAGGTCTCAGTTCAGCCAGGAAGCAGGGCCCACGGGCCTCCATGACTGCCTGGACAGTGATCCCCAAAGGGCCCCCTCACCAGCTGGGGAGCTCCCGAGGGGAAAGTGGCTTTGCGGACCATCTGGAGACATCAATGGGCCATGAGGACAGGAGGAGGCGTGGACATCCTCACAGCCTTGAGGGAAAATCAAAGCAGAGCTGGAGGCTGGGCACAGTGACTCACACCTGTAATCCCAGCACTTTGGGAGGCCGAGGCGGGCGGATCACTTGAGGTCATGAGTTCAAGACCAGCCTGGCCAACATGATGAAAACTGATCCCTGCTAAAAGTACAAAAACTAGCCGGCCACGGTGGCACGTGCCTGTAGTCCCAGCTACTCGGAAGGCTGAGGCAGGAGAATTGCTTGAACCCAGGTGGTGGAGACTGCAGTGAGCTGAGATGGTACCACTGCACTCCAGCCTGGGCAACAGAGTGAGACTCCATCTTTAAAAAATAAAGCAGAGCCGGAGGCCGGGTGGCTTTCAGAGCCTGACAAGGAGGCTGTGAGGCTGGGCTGCCTTTCCGGCCGTCCGAGGGGCAGGAACTGGCCCAGCCTGAGCTTCAGACCCACAAGAGGCTGAACCCAAGCGGTACTCCAAGATGAGGCAGGGCTATCCTGTCCACACCTGTGTCCAGGTCTCAAGGGCCACCCTCTCCAGGAGCTCAGTTTGATGGTCTCTCAGGCTGAGAGGCTGTCAAGGGGCTCTAAGGTGCCCCAGCGTGTGAATCGGTGGGTTCTGATGTGTGAGAGCTCGAGTCACTCCCCCCACCGCCAGGGAACAGGAATGAGGAGCCCCCACTACCGATGTCCGGCAGGCGGGAGCCCCCACTCCCGGTGTCCGGCAGGCGGGAGGCAGCCACTGGACTGTGTGACCAGGTGCCACCAGACCCTGAGGGCCCATGGATATAGCACATGACCACTTTAGTTTTAATGACCAATGCCTGTGCAGCAGGTGCTGAGGGGCCTCAGCCCCGAGCAAGGCTGGGTTCCTGGAACACCCCCCCCCGACAGAAGGATTTGCAGCTGTGGAGCTCTTAAGATATTTTTCAGTAGCAAACAAAGCATGGGGCTGGACGGTGGACCTATGAGTGCCCTCACTTGAATGCGGATAAAGACAGAAAAGACAGCAAACATTCGCGAACAAAAGGAATGGCTCCTGCGTATTGAACTTCCACTTACCGGCCCTTGTCTGGTATAAAGTGCTCAGGAACTCTCCGACAGCTTCAGTTAGAAACGTGCTTTTGTTTGGCTATGTGGAAAACTCTATACACACTAAGATACATGATGCTTCTGGTCCTCCCTACGAATGTTCTATGCTTTCTGGGTTTATGATTTGGAATTTGCAGATCTCTGCCACCTTTGTTCCAGAGTCACAAGGATCTTGGATGCAGGAAATGTTTTCTATGTGCAAGGACCCCCTCCCCCCTGCCAGGGTCCATCGGCCTCTCTCTGTCCACAGGTGTCACCCAAACCCTCACACCTGCCGCCTCCTCTTTCTAATTACCCCCGCAACTCATCAAGAGCTTCCCCACCTTGAGAGCTAGGCTGCTGGAGACACACAAGGCATACAGAAGTCCGTGAAACAACACTGAGCATCTATTAGGCACTTACTGTGTGCCTGGTTTGGTAATAATAAGTAAAATCACAATGCTCTGGGCACATCAGTACACTTCCTTATGTTCATCCTCCCAACAACTCAATGAGATGGCTCCATAAATGGGGAAACTGAGGCACAGGGAAGTGAGACTGGCCCAAAGCCACAGGTTAGGAAGGGTAGGGCCAAAATTCAAATCCAGGTAGTTTGGTACCAAATCCCAGCTTTTCACATGAAAAGCATCTTGTAACTCCTCGAGAAGGCTAGGACTATTATTTGCACTGCACCGACAAGGAAACCAAGACACCAAATGGCCAGGCAGCCCTGCAGCCAGGAGGTGGGCCCAGTGGCTTATGGGAGCACATGGAATGGAGCCCATGTGAGGCTCAGGTTGGGGTCCCTCATCTTATCCTGGTCTAAGGGATGAGGTGACTGGGAGTGTCAGAGACACTCTGGGACTGGCTATCCAGGTGCTCGGCATCCAGTTCCAGTGTGAAGCAGGCAAGAGTGGACAACCTGCCACCCAGCAGGGCTGCTGTCCGTATCCCAGTGGCTCTTCAAAGCCTGGCTAAGCAGAGCAAGACCGTCCTCGGACCAGAGTGACCCCCAAGCCACACAAGCACTCAGTTATGCTTCGGAGGATGCAGGACTGGGAAGGTCTTCCTCCCACCGCATCCTCACCCAGTTCCTCCGTGGGGCAGCTGGCTCCAGGCACAGACCCAGACGCCCCTCTCCCTGCCTGCTGTCAGCACATCCCTGGCTTCACTGCCGCTTCAGGGAGGGGCCCGAGAGCTCCCCAGCCCTGTCACTCATCACACTCCATTCAGAGGGCCGGGGACTCAGCACCGATTTGCCAAGCATCCAGCAGCAAAACCATGGGTTGGAAAGGGCCACAGTGCTGCTCTGATCTGGCCCCGTCCAGGTGTTGTTCTCACCAGCTCCTTCCTGTTCCTGGCCCCACCTCTCAGGTACCATGAGCTCTGCAGGTCCAAAGCCAAATTCACCAGCCCTTGACCCTCTCCAGCTGGGATTAGGGTGAGGCCTTCGTCCAGGTGCAAAAGTTAAGGGAGTGCCAAAAAATCCAGGAATTAAACAATATTTTAAAGTAACATTTTAAACAAATCAAATTCCACGCTGAACAAACTCTGACATGGCTGTGCATGTGCAGGGCTGGGCCTGTCTTTATTTAAAATTCCAACATTTGTTCACCATGGAGGTTACTTTGCATCATTTCAATATTTAAAAACACTGCATTAAATACTATCTGTGTTGATTCCTGAGCTCTTTCCTGTCCCCTTACATTGTGCTCCTGACAAGTGCCTGACACACCTTGCCCCAGTCAGCCCTGCTCTCTAAGCGCCCTCCTGGGTCTGTCCTGCCCACGCTCCTCGCAGCTACCAGGAGCCACTGAGCCACCGCGTCTGCCTTATTTTGCTCCTTATGCCTGCGCACCGTCCACCTCACCGTGCTTCCCTCATGTGCCTTGGTCGCACGTCAGCTCCAGACAGGAGCCCGGTGGGCTGGAAGCACATACCAGTGCTGCACTCCCCCGCCTCAGTGCCGGGCACAGGGCAGCATTGGAGATTTTTTTTTTTTTTTTTTTTTTTTTGAGTCGTAGTCTCACTCTGTCACCCAGGCTGGAGTACAGTGGTGCAATTTTGGCTCACTGCAACCTCCACCTCCTAGGTTCAAGCTCTGCCTCCTGGAATCAAGCAGATTCTCCTGCCTCAGCCTCCCAAGTAGCTGGGACTACAGGTGCACGCCACCACGACCAGCTAATTTTTGTATTTTTAGTAGAGACGGGGTTTTGCCATGTTGGCCAGGCTGGTCTCGAACTCCTGACCTCAGGTGATCTGCCTGCCTTGACCTCGCACAGTGCTGGGATTCCAGGTGTGAGGCACCACGCCTGGCCAAGACTTCTTGAATAAACAAACATTCCCAGGATGGAGATCTGCCCACGGAACATGCTCAGGCTCTGCCTCTGCACCTCTGCCTGCTGCGCCCAGAAGCAACCCAGGGCCACTCCAGCTGCCTCCACCTGGCCACCTCCCTGCCCTCACCCAGGCCGGCTTGTCCCACCCTGTGGGCCAAGAAAACTATCTAGTAGGTGGTGACCAGAGTTTTTTTTTTTTTCATTTGAAAAGAACACACTCACGAAAGGCCAACGGTGACAACATCCCAATGTCCCTCAGCTGATGAAGGCAACGTGTCTGTCCACAGTGGAACAGTCCATTCCACGGCGGAATATTACTCAATATTCCACCTGCTACAATGTGGAGGGATCTTGGAAACGTGACACCAAGTGGAGAAGCCAGACACAAAGGTCAAACGTGCAATTCTCTGTACAAGAAATGTCTAGAATCGGCCAGGCGCAGTAGCTCACGCCTGTAATTCCAGAACTTCGAAAGGCCAAGACAGGAGGATCACTTGGCCGGGCGCGGTGGCTCACGCCTGTAATCCCTGCACTTTGGGAGGCCGAGGCGGGCGGATCACGAGGTCAGGAGACCGAGACCATCCTGGCTAACACGGTGAAACCCCGTCTCTACTAAAATACAAAAAATTAGCCGGGCGCGGTGGCGGGCGCCTGTAGTCCCAGCTACTCGGAGGCTGAGGCAGGAGAATGGCGGGAACCCGGGAGGCGGAGCTTGCAGTGAGCCGAGATGGTGCCACGGCACTCCAGCCTGGGCGACAGAGTGAAGACTCCGCCTCAAAAAAAAAAAAAAAAAAAAAAAGGAGGATCACTTGAGCCCAGGAGTTCAAGAGCAGCCTGGGCAACATGGTGAAACCTCATCTCTACAAAAAAATACAAAAATTAGCCAGGCATGGTGGCACAGGCCTGTAGTCTCAGCTACTTGGGTGGCTGTGGTGGCAAGATGGCTTGAGCCAGGGAGGCGGAGGTTGCAGTGAGCAGAGACTGAGCCATTCACTCCAGCCTGAGTGACAGAATCAGACCCTACCTAAAAAAAAAAAAAAGAAAAAAAAAAGAAAGAAAGAAAAAGAAAAGAAAAGAAAAGTCTGGAATCCACACAGATAGAAAGGAGATATGGAGGAGGAGGGCAGGATTGATAGCTAAAGGCTACGCGGTTTCTTCTTAAGAAAAAAATTTTCTAAATTTCTCAAATTTTCAATTTTCTAAAATTGGTTGTGGTGATGATGGTTGCACTACTCTCTGAATAGACTGAAAACCATGGAATTATACACTTTCTTAAATGGGTGAATTGTATAGTAGCTTACTTGAATCTCAATAAAGCTGTTTAAAAAAAATGAAAAAAGCCTTCCCTCTCTCCAAAACAAACAAACAAACAAAAAAATAGAGAGAGAGAGAGAAAAAAAAAAAAAAAGAAAGAAAATACCGAAGTGTAGCGCAGGCATGGTAAAGGTAAGAATTCCATGATGGAAATTTGGTTTCATTTATGTACCTCCACCTCCCACCCCCACCCCATATAGGTGTGTCCTGGGTCGTGGTGTCAAGCGCATGTCTTTCTGGAGGCTGCAGTCCAGACTGATTTTGAAAGCCACTCTCTGGGCAGCTCCAAACCTCTCATAATTCCTGAAGCCCTTGGCCTGCTGGAACCACTGAGCCACCCCCAGACCCAGTCCCCTGTCACTACCTACTCAAGACTGCAGCCATGGGGAGGGGGGCTCTCTCTTAAGGGTGCAGGGGTCCTGTGGCTTCATCCCCTCTCAGAATACACATCACCCTGCACTGCACACATGTGCCTCAACATGGAGCATCCCAGGACGCCAGCCACAGCCAGTGATGTTTGCACACAGACCGATCGATCGTGCTCTGCTGACCAATCATGTCAATCACCCCGCTGCACGCTGTCCTCACTAAGTGAGCTAAAGTAACCCCCACAGAAAAAGCCGAGGGATTTTAAACAAGCTAAAAGACGCTTTTCTAGGAAAAAAATAATGAATTTTAAGAAGAAAAACTCCAAAACTGAAAGACCCATGGAAAAAATTTAAATTTTTAAAGTGATAGACTTCCCCAAAAGTATCAGGCCCAGATGGTTTCACTAGTGAATTCTTGAAAAGTTTTAACAAAGAGATTATTATGTTGCTGCTTAAAATGTTCCAGAACACAGAGGGGAAAAGAAATGCATCCAAATTGTTTTTGCTAAGCCAGCACAATACAGACACCAAAACTGATAAAAATAGCACACACACACACACACACACACACACATACACACATACACACACACACACGCCCCACCCGCTCCAGACCAAGCTCGCTGCTGTTCATCCAGGCAATACCATCTACCCCTACCTCGCTGCTGAAACCAAAATACATTCCAATGGATTCATGATTCCAACATGTAAAAATGAAACCACAGAAGTACTAGAAGAAAACGTGGGTGCAATTCTTTCCTATAATTTCAGAATGCAGGAGACCTCTAAACAGGACATGAATTCCAAAAGCTAAAAGGGAAAGCAGAGACTTGACAACATCAGGATTACAGAATTAAAATGTCCTGTGTGGAAGAACATCACAGAAATAAAATCAAAAGTAGGCAGCTGGGGACAAGACACTCATACCTGCTGTGATAAAGATGTACAAATAACTTTTTTTTTTTTTTTTTTAAGACAGGATCTCACTCTCACCCAGGCTGAAATGCAGTGGTACGATCACAGCTCCCAGCAGCTTCAAACTCCCAGACTCAAATGATCCTCCCACAACAGCCTCCCAAGTAGCTGGGACTACAGGAGCACCACCTCACCCAGCTAATTTTTGCAGAGATGCGATTTTGCCATGTTACCCAGGCTGGTCTCGAACTCCTAAGCTCAAGCGATCCGCCCACTTCAGCCTCCCAAAGTGCTGGGATTACAGGTGTGAGCCATCACGCCTGGCTTACAAAGAACTCTTTTTAAAACATTTCAACAAGGAAAGGATGAACCATCCAAATGAAAAGAGAACACAGGACCCTGGTCTGTAACATACGAAGAGATAATCCCTCTCGCTTGACCGAGATGCACAAAATAAAACACCAATTGGAAAGCGTCTGGCCCTCAGCCAGGGGTGAGGGGCATAGGACCTCCCTGCTGGACCATCACTGCACAGGGCCCAGCAGACAGTTAAGCAGGCCGGCAAGGGGAGGGGTCCTAAAAAATTCTAGTAACCACTTTAGAGGCCAATTCAGGAACAAGGATTGATTTTTTTTTTTTTTTGATACGGAGTCTTGCTGTGTCAGCCAGGCTGGAGTGCAATGGCGCAATCTTGGCTCACTGCAACCTCCACCTCTTGGATTCAAGTAAATCTCCTGCCTTAGCCTCCTGAGTAGCTGGGATTACAGGCACAAGTCACCACGCCCAGCTAATTTTTGTATTTTTAGTAGAGATGGGGTTTCACCATGTTGGCCAGGCTGGTGTTGAACTCCTGACCTCAGGTGATCAGCCCATCTAGGCCTCCCAAAGTGCTGGGATTACAAGCGTGAGCCACTGTGCCCGGCAGATCAAAACTTAAATGCACACATCCTTGACACAGAAATTCACTCTTAAGGGCTCATCCTAGTCATGTGTGCACATGTACAAGTGTGAGAACATCTGTTGCAGCCTCTCAATCACAGTAGGAAGCTGGACAAGCCTGGCAGCGCCATGGGACATCTGATGATACAAGCATGAAAAGGAACGTGCTACTTTGGGAGGCCAAGGCAGGCAGATCTCGAGGTCAGGAGTTCAAGACCAGCCTGGCCAACATGGTGAAACCCCGTTTCTACTAAAAATACAAAAATTAGCCAGGCAGGGTGGTGGGCACCTGTAATTCCAGCTACTTGGGAGGCTGAGGCAGGAGATTGCTTAAAACCGGAAGGCAGAGGTTACATTGAGCCCAGGGAGCCCATACGGCACCACTGCACTCCAGCCTGGTCAACGGTCCGGTCACCAAAAAAAAAGTAACATGCTACATCTACAAGTGGCAACAGTGTTGTCAAATGGAAAAAAATAAAAGCTGGTTGCAGAAGTCTGATTTCCTTTGTGTTCTTGAAAAGTCTAAATTTACACATTGACTTTTTTTACACAAGCCCTGAATGACTCTGCACAAATAAAATTCAGAAGAATGCCACACCCAGCTGTCAACATGGCCACCCCTTGGGAAAGAGTTGGGGAATGGGAGAGAAAAACTTCCTTTCGAAATTTCATGTGATCTTCATTTTTTATCTAAGAATGACTGGGCATTGTTTTCTGTGGGTTTTTTTTTTTTTTTTTTTTTTTTTTTTTTTCCCAGATGGAGTCTTGTCCCGTCACCCAGGCTGGACTGCACTAGCGCAATCTCGGCTCACTGAAACCTCCACCTCCTGGGTTTAAGCGATTCTCCTGCCTCAGCCTCCCTCCCAAGCAGCTGGGACTACAGGCGCCTGTCCCCACGCCCGGTCGTGCATTGCTTTTTAGGATGAAGAAAGGGAAAGGTCACAGGGAGAATGGGAGCCAGAACACAGAGCAGGGCTTCTAAACACCAGCTTGTGGGCGGGCGGGAGAGACACGGGGCGACGCCACCGGCCTGAAATCTAGGGATGGTATGAGATGCTGCCCGGGGGCTTCAGACAAGGCCTGCCTGCTGATTAAATCAGGGTTGGGTTCGGCTTTTGTTTATATGCTTGTTTAACACAATCCCCCAGGCGCTCCAGCCCTGCTTGCGAATTATCACTGTTCACTCTCACCACACTGCACAGGAAGAATTGTACCCACTTCCACACTGAGAAAACGACCAGAGAGGAAAGCCCCTAGGCAGGGCAGGGGCGGCAGCCCAGGCAGTGTGAGCGCAGAGCCGGTGCTCCTCTGCCTTTTCCCCACACACAAGTGGGCAAGGCATTACAGGCATCTACATCGTCACCCCTGCGGGCCATTTTGGAAGGCGGGAGATGGAATCAGTGATCTCCAGGGCCATTTCCAGTTCCAGGTTTCAGACTGGGGCGGTGGAGCGGAATCGAGCTTGACCCGTGACTGTGGACAAATCACTTTCCCCCTCACCTGCACTGGATGAGACCAGGAATCTCCACTCTGGGTTCCTTAAGAGTCCCGGGGCTCCACAGAGGACACCCAGTAGTGGGATGGGGGGACAGGGTTGGGGGAGCTCCATGCCTCAGAGTATCTCCACTTTAACCCCTTCCTGGGCTCAGTGTTTGGAGAGAACGGAAAGGAAGCTCAGCCCTGGCCATGGGCTACTCTAGCCTGTCAGTTACAGCCCAGCCCCCAGGACCCCCCTTGGACTGCAGGAGAGACAGTCACTTATCACACCCACAGAAAACCCCAGAGAGGAAGTGGAGTCCAACCGAGGAAGCGCCTCCCGGCAGCTCTCAGACATGAGGTCCCAGGTGACACAGTGTGTCAGGGTGGACCACACGGCATCCTCCCAGGCTGTCTGCTGGAATCCAGGGTCTGGTTAGGGGCTGCCCACACTTCGGGGCCCCGGGCAGGGAGTCTGAGTGCACTCCTGCAGGGTTGAATGTGCCCTCTGTCCACACCGCACAGAGCATGGCTGTCTGGCCGGGGCGCGCCCCTCCGGACAGGCTCGCCATTGTGCAGACCCTCAATCCCAGCAGCTGTCCCAGGCCTGGGAGGCTGCGGGTGCAGACACAGCTCCTCTCTCTTCTGGCAGCTGCTCTGGCTTCCTGGGACAAGTGCTGAGAGGAGGCCTCACCCACTGCCATGTGTCTGGGGGCTGGGGCTCCATCCTGGGGCCAGGCTGAGTGGTCAGGGCCACAGAGCTGCAGGGGACGGAGTGGAGACACCACCCCCAGTGCCTGCCTCCTGGCCCCACCCTTCCCCGCAGCTGCCCGCTCTATTTAAGGTATTCCACAGCTGCTCGGCACCCGCTGCATTCCCAGACCAGCCCTCCTTTCCTCTCACCACTGCAGGGTACTTGGCAGGCAGCTGAGCAGGCCACCAGGGGAAGGGTTCTCTTCCTGGGCCCTGCAGCCAGGCTCTGTTCTCTGGGCCCACCCCGTCCCACCATGAAGGAGAGACACCTGGCCTGGCCGCTCCTCCTCCATTGATCCTCCTGTTCCCCCAGCACATGGGGGACTTCCTGCTCTAGACCTAGGTCTGAGAGGCTCGGAGAAGGACGGTACTTGTTCTTAGAAGGGGAAAGAGAAAGAGACCCAATCCCAAAGTAAAAGGGGACCTGGGTGCCCTCTGGAAGCAGCTCAGGAAAATGGGAGGAGGTGGGAGCAGCGGGACCTTCTGAGTAAGGCAGCCCGGCAGGAACATCGGTGCCTTCTGGACACCCGGCTTTCGCCCCTCCAGAAGCAGAAGCACACAGCCCCACACAGAAAAATCCTGCAGGCTCAGGACCCCAGGCATGACACGATCCAAACTCACTGCTTCATCAGACACCAGTGAGTCCCTCGACGCTTACCAAGGTCCCCTGCCTCACACCTGGTACTGGACGAACCTGCAGACCCTGCCTCAGGGAGTCCACCGTCCAGGGACAGGCTCAGAGCCTATGTGGGGTGTCCTGTAAACATGGGGCCAGGAGCCGGGCTGTCTATGGGGCCCTTCCTCCCTAAATCACGGCAGTCACGCTCTCCCCAACTTCACAGTCCCTGATCCCCACCAGGAACTTCTGGGGCCTAGTAGGTGTTCCTCCCTTGCAGGCTGATGCCCACCCTCCCCACCCCCGACTCAGGCTCAGCTCTGACCCCACTTTCCCCAAAGCCACCTCTTCAATGCTCTGCGTTGGGTGGTTCCAGGGAGCCCTGGGCTTTGATTAACCCTATACTCAATGCTGTACTGGCAGCCCTGCTGTCTGAGCTGAGATTGCTCCCTGTTCTGTCCCCGGAACACAGGGCCTGGTGCGGACCAAGTATGCGAAGAGCCACGCCCACCATCATCGGCTTCGGGGGCCTGACTCCCAGCTCCCTCAACGCTCCACCCACACGACAAAGATTTCCAGACCCTCTGGGTCACAGGAAAACTACTGAGACATGCTGTCATGTCTACCCCGCCCCAATTTTACACCCATGGTCACAGTGGCCCCAGCACCACCGTGGACTCCCTTCTTGGTTCTTGGGGTGGGTGGATACATGAGCGCTCAGCCCCCAGCCACCTCTGCAGATGCCTCTTTGACAAATCAAGAAATAGAGGCTGGGAGGGGTGAAGTGATGGTTCAGAACCAGTTGGCTCATGGGGCAGAGCCGGAACATGCCCAGAACTGAGCTGGGCACCGGGCCTGGCCTCCCTCTTGCCCCCAGTGAGTATCCCAAGAAGGCAGAGAACCAGACCCACGGACGAGCACTGAGCACCTGCCTTATAAGGCAGCTCTGGAGAAACTTGGCTGGTGTGGCTGAGGAGCCAGAGGGGAGTAACTCTGGTGGGGGGGCTCTGAGCCAGCGGCCAGCCCTTGCAGTCTCAGTCCTGGGTGCTGCGGCCCAGCCTCGCCCCATCCAGAGGCACCCATGTGGGGGGCAGGGAAAGAGCAGGGATCCGGGAGAGGAGGCAAGGCCGTCCCCACCCAGAGCCTGAGAGGACCAGGGATGACCCCGAAGGACGAGGGTCCTGTGGGAGGACAGCAAGGAGGGTGCCAAGTTCAAGGGCAGGGCCAGAGCCTCAGAAACGGAGAATCCACCGCACCAGCATAAAGCTCAGACCTCACCAGGCCCTGGGGCGGAGGAGCAGGCAGGGAGGCCCTCTGCCCTCTGCAGCTCCTCTCTTCCTCTCCCTCCCCTTCAACCATCTAGGTGCCGACACTCCTTCCTGAAAGGCTGACCCCTTCCAGAACCCCCACACTGAAGCTGACACCCACCCACTGAGCCCTCCAGCACGACCTCCAGAGGAGACACCAGGTGCCCTGGGGGTAAAGTTGACCAGGCAAGTTTCTGCTTGGTCCCTAGGGATGTCCCAAGGGGGTCACTACATCTCTGCAAGAACCACAAAAAAAGCCATCCCCCATCTCACCACCAGTGGCTCACTCCTTCAGCATAATTTCACGGCATACCTATTATGTCCAAGTCACTTACTTGGTATCTTACGGGATTTCTTTTTTTTTTTTTTTTTTTTTTTTGAGACAGGGTCTCACTCTGTCCCTAAGCTGGAGTGCAGTGGCACAATCTCAGTTCACTGCAGCCTCAGCCTCCCGTGCTTAGGTGATCCACCTCAGCCTCCTGGGTAGCTGGGACTACAAGCACATGCTACCGTGCCTGGCTAATTTTTTGTATTTTTTTGTAAAGACGGGGTTTCTCTATGTTGCCCAGGCTGGTCCCAAACTCCTGGGCTCAAGCAATGTGCCTGCCTCGGCCTCCCAAAGTGCTGGATTTACAGGCATGAACCACTGCACCCGGCCTCTTACGGGGTTCTTTGTAAAAAACCAAGACAGACTGGGCACGGTGGTTCACACCTGTAATCCCAGCACTTTGGGAGTCCTGGGAAGCCGAGGCAGGTAGGTCACAAGGTCAGGAGTTTGAGACCAGCCTGGCCAATATGGTGAAACCCTGTCTCTACTAAAAATACAAAAGTTAGCCAGGAGTGGTAGCCCGCGCTAATAGTCCCAGCTACTCGGGAGGCTGAGGCAGAAAAATCGCTTGAACCTGGGAGGCGGAGCTTGCAGTAAGCCGAGATCACACCACTACACTCCAGTCCGGGCGATAGAATGAGACTCCGTCTCAAAAAAAAAAAAAAAAAAAAAAAGAGAAGCAGAGGTCAGGGTTCAGGAGGTCAGGGCAAAGGGGTTGTGAGGAAAGGTGTGGGAGACCAAGGAAAGACCAAAGCAGGAGAAGCTGGGAAGCAGAGAGGTGTGAGCTGAGCAGGAGAGTGAATCAACCATGGCGGGGCCTACGGTGAGTGAGCAGGGAAGGCTCAGGATGGGAAGAGATCTCAGCAGTGCTGTGCTTTGGGGAAGTCAGTCTGGGAGCAATTCAGCTGGGCCCCAGGAGACCCTGCCCTGTGCCTGCGGCTCTGGGGTGGAGACAAACCACAGCATAGACGCCCTCCCGCAGGCAGAAGCCAAGGGGCTGGGCATCTGCTGAGAGGGCACAGAAACTCCCTCCCTGATCCCTTTCCCCATGGTGCCAGCTGGATCCCTGGTGCTCAGGGTTCAGAGGGGCCATGGAGATTGGTCAGAGCTGTGCATGTGGGGGCTCAGGGAGCTCCCAGCCCAGCCCACATGGAGGGGCAGAAGGGGATGGGCCTGCTGGACCTGCAGGAAAGATGGGCAGGAAGCCGAGTTGGAGAGAACTGGATGTGTGTCCAGAACGGTTGTGACACAGAGAGGAAGAACGGAGAAGCAAGCAGGTGGTGCCTCAGAGGAAGAGCTAGTGGGGCTCAGGCCTGGGTCCCCCAAGAAGCCACTCTCATTGGATTTCAAGAGCACCCCTCCATCGGGAAGGCCTTGCCCTCATCTCTCCCTGCCTTTCCTCCACCCGGACTTGCTTAGGCCCTCAGGACCGTCAGCCCAGCCCACGGACCTCTCCACGCGGGCTGGACTCCCACCTGCACAGGTCCCCATCCAGGGGTGGCCGGGTCTGGGATGCTGATGGTTTTCTCCCATGCCCCGGCTCCAACATGTATTCCATGTTGAAAGCCACCGTCCCCCAGAGCACCAGGCTCCTGCCAGCTCTGAACGCTGCTGCCTCCACGTGGCCTGCCTTTCTCTCCCCTTCCTGGCCTGATGACATTGCACTTCCACTGCTGGGGAAGCTCCCTGGGCACTCCTTGTGTCCCAGCCATCCTGCTCATGGCTCGGTGAGCTCCAGAAAGCAGAGCCTGCAGGATGTGTCCCTGGGTCTGGCTCCCAGTGCAGTCTCTGGCACAATTTAGGGGCTGAGCTGTGTCTGCCCCTGGAGGAGGATGTTCTTGTACATCCCCATGGACATCCCCCCACCCGTTCCCCAGAGCCAGGACCATGTCTCTGTGCATCCAGCACCAGCCGTCACCAAGATTTAGACGGCCCAGTGACAACCGCCTCCCCAGCCACATCCTGTTTGACTCAGCTGAGTGTGAACACATCAACCCAGGAGGTGGGTGTATCCGGCACGTCAAACAAAGGTCCTGCACCAACAGAAGGCTGGGGAGGAAACAGCCTCCTGCCACTCTGCAAACTGCCCATCCCTTTGGCCTGACACCATGCCACTGGCAGCCACTGTCACTGAGTCTGGGCGGCTGGGGCAGGGTGGCTCTGCAGAGTCAAGCTTAAGAGAGATGGGGGAGGGAACACGGATTCGCACACTGAGGGCTGGAAAGGACGTTCCAAGGCCCGCTAGCCTCTGGCTACTCAGTGTGTTCTGACACCCCCTCTGTAGGAAATGCAGAGTCCCAGGCCTCAGACCTGCTGAGACGAATGTGCACTCCACATGCCCGTGAAAGCATGAGGAGCACTGGTCTCCCCCCGACCCACACCCTCTCCAGGCCCCACGTCCTCCCAGCCCCCAAGCCCACTGACCACTTGAGAACTCTCATTCAAAAAGAAAAACCAAATAGAGGTTGGATGGCTCATGCCTATAATCCCAGCACTTTGGGAGGCCGAGGCAGGAGGCTCATTTGAACCCAGGAGTTTGAGACCAGCCTGGGCAACTTAGTGAGAACCTGTCTCTACAAAAAATTTTAAAATTTAGCCAGGCATGGTGGCGTGCAACCTGTGGTCCTAGGTACTTGGGAGGCTGAGGTTGGGGGATCACTTGAGCCCAGGAGGCAGAGGTTGCAGTGAGCAGTGATCACACCACTGCACTCCAGCCTGGAGGACAGAGAAAGACCCCGTGTCAAAAAAGTCAAAGAAGATGGAAAGTAGGGACTTAGAGAGATGTGGAAGCAACACAAGGGTCCACCGATGGAGGAACAGCTATTCAACACAGGTGCATCACACAACAGAATATTATTCAGCCTTTAAAAGGAAGGAAATTCTGCCCCATACTACAGCATGACGGATGAACCTTCAGGACGTCATGCTGAGTGAAATGAGCCAGACACAAAATGGGCCATTATTGTATTTTTCCACTCACACAAGGTTCCTAGAGTGGTCAAATAAGTTCATAATAAAGACAGAAAATAGAATGGTAGCTGCCAGCAGCTGGGGGAGGGGCATGGTGAGCTTGTCTAACGGGGACAGAGTTCATTCTGGGAGGATGAAAAGGGTCCCGGAGATGGACAGCGGTGGCAACTGCAAAACACTGTGAATGTGCTGAATGCCACGAAACGTACACTGCAAAGTGGCTAAAATTGCACATTGTATGTTGTGTATTTCACCACAATTAGAAATAAGAAGAAAAAGGTAAATCAAAAACCCACACTGTACTGTTTGTCCAACCCTAAGAAGGCTTACTGAACATAGTATACTGAGTTCGGATCCTGTGCCCAGAATCGGACCCGGCTCTAGAGGGGCTTCTGACCCAGCTGGCACCTTAACATAGCCCCATGGAGCCACGATCCCTGCTGGGGCCAGGGGGCACACTTCTGAGAAGAGAGCCAACTATGTCCCACAGCCTGGCAGTTCCGAACAGGCCCTGCGTCCCACAGGACTGGCACCAATCCCCTGCCCGTAAGCTCCACGTCAGCACAGCTCTGGGCTTGAGCCCTCCCAGGACACTGCTGGAGCCCCGTGGCCTCTCTCCTCTCACCAGAAGGGCACCCCCAAATAAAACTGTGTGCAGGTATCACAGAGTCCCCTGGTCCAGGAACCCCTTCCCAGTGCCCTGAGTGTTTTATCCTGCAGATTAAGGTGCTCCTCATGTTCCCCTCCCTCTGCCACAACCATCCCTCCTGGGGGAGGAGGAGCAGGTCATGAGCTCCGATGCAAGCCTCGGGAGGCATACGTCCCTCCTCCCTTCCCCAAGCCCTCGGACTCTGCTGGGCACATCCAGGCAGCCTGCAATTCCTCAAGCAGGAGTCACCGGAATGTGACAGCCCTTCCAGGGGTCTCAACCCCACCCTGTCCCACACCCCTGCATGAGCCTGCCCTGGTTCCTGCATGGCTCCTCATTCTCCAAGTCTCCCAGGCCCTCCAGGGACACACAGCAGACAGAGGTCCTACCAAGGCCCATGGTGACCAATAAAGGAGGCTTTTGAAACCCAGAGAATCTTTCCAAACTCTCACTCAAGTCCCACTTGGAGCATCCTGGCATGTTCCCATCAGGCAGAGAGAGCCACAGCCACCTCTCCTGAGCTTGCAGACTCCCACCCCCATGCATTCCATTCTTTCTGGGTCTCCAGGGTAGCATCCCCCACCCATATCCAGCTTCTTCCTCCAAGATTCTGTGGCAAAGCCAGCAACCAGGTCCCCATCACCACCGCATCCAAGACCCAGTGCTCTGCGACTCACCCTCCTGGCTCCGGGGTGCAGCCTCAGCCACAGGCGCCTGGGGCTTGGGCTCCAGCCTGCTCTGCAACTGAGACACGGGGGCGGGCTCTGAATTCTCCAGGGTCTGGGCTGGGCTGGGGGCGGCGAGCGCCTCGGCAGGCTTGGGCATCTGGATCTCCACCCTCTTGGGGGCTGCGTCGGTGGCAGGGGCAGTGGGCACCTCGGGGATCTTGGAGGCGGGGGGCTCCATCCTCCGGTGGGCTGACTCCTGGGGTTTGACGAGGGTGATCTCCGTCCTCCGAGGAGCTGGCTCTGGCGTCTTGTGGCCCAACACTTCAGCCCTCTTGAGCCCAAATCGGGACGGCCCGATGGCCCCGGCGTTCTCCACCTGCTTGGATGAGATGTCAATGGACAGCTCGGTGCGCCGGGACACCGGCTCAGCCGCCTTGGGGCCCGAGAGCTCCACCCTCCGCAGGGATGCCTTGGGGGAGCGCTGGCTTAGGGAGTCCACATGGCGGGCTGAGGGCTCTGAGTTCTTCACGCCCAGGTCCTGGAATTTCTGGGTGGAGCTGGCCACAGTGGCTCGGAGTAGGGGAGTCTGGACCCTCCGGGGTGGGGTGGAGTTGGGTGTCTCAACCTCCTCGACCTCAAAAGATCTCTTCAAGGCTGAAAAATAAAGAGAGGGAGTACAATTGGTGAGTGGACGGCTCGGGAACACTCCGGCATGTTTCCTGCTAAGGAGCAGCAGAGGAAGGCAGGCAATGCTGCGCTGAGGGCCCCGGGGCTCTTTCTGTCCTTCACGTCTCAGCAAGCAGAAGGGACAGCCTCATCCTAAGACACCCACAGCAAGCAAAAGGGACAGCCCCATCCTAGGAGACCTGTCATGAGTTCTGGGGCAGAGATGCAGGCTGGAGCAGGAAGACGCTGCCCATCGTGTCTGACCATGGCCACGGTGCAAACCACATAGCCTCCCCCTCCAGCTACGTCTACACAGGAACGTTCTAGTTCCAGAGAAGACTTTTATTTCCTTCTTTTTTTTTTTTTTTTTTTTTGAGATGGAGTCTTGATCGGTTGCCCTGGCTGGAGTGCAATGGCACCTCCTGGGTTCAAGCAATTCTCCTACCTCAGCCTCCCCAGTAGCTGGGATTATAGGCACGGGCCACCATGCCTGGCTAATTTTTGTATTTTTAGTAGAGATGGGGTTTCACCATGTTGGTCAGTCTGGTCTCAGCCTCCTGACCTCAAGTGATCCACCCACCTCAGCCTCCCAAAGTGCTGGGATTACAGGCGTGAGCCACCACGCCCGGCCTTGATTTCCTTCTTGTCGCAGCTGTTTTTATCCCTCCTCACCTCCAGCCAAGGCACACACCCAGACACCAGCAGCAAACACCTCTACCACCAGCCACAGTGGGGGACACACCTCCAACAATAAGTGACCACAACTGTAACCAATCAGAACCACAGTGAGGAGAAAACCCCATCAAGGACACCAAGAGCGAACACTGGAGCTTTCAGTGCCGGCGAAGCGCCGGGCTTACTGCGCTCATCACATCTACAGCCGCTCAACCCTGGAACGTAAAAAATACCAATACCCCCAGTACAGATGGGGAAAGTGAGGCATGGGGTAGACCAAAGCCAGACTGTACATCAGGCTGATACCAGAGCCCAAGGTTCTAACCACTTGGTTGTCCGGCTCCCCCAGCTTAGTCCACAGGAACCAACTTTCTCAGTCATCAGCCTCTCCTGCATCTTCCCATCCAATACTTCAAACCCATGCAGTGATGCCAACCACCCAGCTCCCACCCTGCAGCCATCCTGCCTCTTGGAGGCACCAGGGTCTGCTCCCTCGGAGGCAGTGGGGACGGTACCTGGGAAGTTGCCACCTCCACAGTCCCCACAACCGCACTCCAAATGAGAGCCAGCTGCTCCTGGTTATTAGGGCCAGAGCAGGGAGGGGCCCACATGGCAGGCACATTCACCAGCTCCTTCCCTAGGCCAGGCTCCCAGCACAGCTCCCCCAGCAAAGCCCCCCTGGAGACCCACAGTGCCTTCCCCAGGCGCTCCCTGCCTCACCAGGCCAGAGTCCAGGTCTCATGGGATCCCACCACTGCCTCCCCTGCCCACAGGAAAAGGGATGACAGCTGGTCCCCAGCCCCCAACAATAGCTCTCCAGGACCATTTCAGTGCCGTCCCCTCACCTGTCTCTCTTCCTCCAAATGCACTCTGGCACTGGGGAGGGGAAGAGGAAGCCCAACCCCCTAATCCTGGCTGCTTCAGCTGCCAGCTTCCTGGGCAAGGCACTCCTGTGGGCGCCCTCTCTAAGCCATGGGCACCTCTCCTTCTTGGTGGACACAGACAAAATCCTGGGTCACTAAGCTCAGCCTCCACCAGAAGCTGGGCAAGGAGCCGCGTGGACTCCAGGGAACTCTCAGTTGTCCCAGGCCCTGTCTCAGCTCCATCACTGCCCTAGAGGATATGGGCCTGGCGTGGCCAGAGCTGTTCAATTCTCAAGAGAGTAGAAATCTGGATCTTTATATGATATCTCCTGATCCTTAAACGCTGGCATAAAACAAAACAAGCCCTTTTTAAAACACCAAGCAGCCTGGCTGACATGGTGAAACCCCACTTTACTAAAAATAAAAAATTAACTGGGCACGGCGATGCTCACCTATAGTCCCAGCTGCTCGGGAGGCTGGGGCAGGAGAATCGCTTGAACCCAGGAGGCAGAGGTTGCAAAGCTGAGATCATGTCACTGCACTCGGCCTGAGTGAGAGAGCGAGACTCTGTCTCCAAAAACTAAAACTAAAAATAAAATAAAACACCACAGGGCTAAACAAAATCAAATCCACAGGCTGTATTCGCTTGTGGGTCCAGCCATGACCTCTGACTGATCGCATGGCTGCAGGGCAGCAGGATCCTGAGCCCCAGGATCAGGGGTGTGCCAGGTATGGGCTCCCACCACGGTGCCACTCTGCCCCTCTGCCACTGCATGCAAACTGCTGGCTCTGTTCAGATTCTGCAGAAGCCCCAGGGCTCCAAGGGAAGATTGAATGTCCACTTCTACCAGCCAGAAAGCCCAGAGTTCAATGCCCAGAACTGAATGTCATAAGATGGGCTTACCTAGCTCATTACATCTACACCCGCTTAAACCTGGGCTGTAAAGGATATTATTACCCCCCATACAGATGGGGAAAGTGAGGCATGGGGTAGACACAGAGCCAGACTGTACAATGGGCTGATGCCAGAAAGTGCAAAGCTTAATGCCTGGGTCCTCGTGTGGTTCCCAGGGCCTCCCATGGTCCTCTGATCTGCCCCCTGCCTCCTGAGCACTGTACAAACTGTCCCCACATGGTGTGCCGCTGTCTTATGGGCGTTGTAGAGCAGAGGCCGGCTTCCAGGTGTCCTCAACATCCTTCCGTGTGGCCAAGTTGGAGAACAGAAACTAGACAAGAGAAGGCCTTGTCCCAGGTCCAACCCAAGAAAACAAACGACCTTCCCTGGGAGATCCGTTGAATCCCCTCCTTGGGGAGTCCCCTTGGAGACACCCCCCAGTGGCCAACTCATGATTCAGGACCCTGCACCAAAGCAAAGCCCTCCCTGGTGTGAGCTTACAATTGAGTCTACAGTGTGGATGCAGTGATTTATTCCAGCCAGACCAACACGCACAAGCGGATCATTCTAGAACCAGAGCCAGCCCCTCCCCCAAGGCACTCCTCCTTCCTCCAGTTGTCTGCGTGGCTGGCGCCTCACCACCTTGGCCATCTGCGCAAAATGTACATGTGTGCCAGTCCCCAGCCGTCCTCTCATCTCTTTCAATGCTTGGTGTCTTTTCATGGATGGGTCCCTCCGTCCCCACTGGCTGGCCTCTGTGCTTACTGTCCAGCTCTATGATCTATCTGGGTGTTCCATCTAGCACCACCCCCATGCCCACTAGCTCTAAGTAAGCTCTGAGAGAGCAGGGGCTGTTCCCCCCGCAGGGACCACCCCACCATCAGGGCGGCGCTGCTCAAAGGTGGGTTTGTTCTAGATAACAGCCAGGAGATCTCGCAGCCTCCAGAACTTCGAGAGAATACAACTGTGTGCTGGGAGAACAGTGAGAACAGAAGATGTCCCATTCCGGAGGTGTCCATCTTCCCCAAGGAAACCATGTCCCAGCTGGAATGTCAAGAAGGTGACACCTAAACGAAGAGGTGCCCACCCTGGCTCAGGCCATGCCCCAAACGAGCATGCCACCGCCTCCTCCTCCTCTTCTTGTGAATCCTCCTCAAAGCCAAGCCCACTCCAGCCCCCTTCCCAGGGGGGCTGGCCTCCCACACAGTTCACACCACCCCCTCCCCACATCATCCTGGCCATGTCAGGACTGTTGAGATTGGCTGCAGGGGGTGTGTTTGGGCTCCCTGGGAACAGAGTTGAATGTCCTCTACTCCATGACACCATGCTTTCACAAGGCCTCAGGTGCTTCTAGAAAACCTACTAGGCCAAGGCGTGGTGGTTCACGCCTGTAACCCCAACACTTTGGGAGGCCAAGGTGGGTGGACTGTTGAGCCCAGGAGTTCAAAACCAACCTGGGCAACATGGCAAAACCCCGACTCCACTAAATAATATAAAAATTAGCCAGGGTGGTGGCATATGCCTGTAATCCCAGCTACTCGAGAGGCTGAGGTGAGAGGATCACTTGAGGCCAGGAGGTCAAGGCTGCAGTGAGCCATGATCACACCACTGCGCTCCAGCCTGGATGACAGAGTGAGACCCTGTCTCAAAAAAAAAAAAAAAAAAAAAAGACAACCAAAACCTACTAAAGGCCGGGCGTGGTGGATCACGCCTGTAATCCCAGCAGTTTGGGAGGCCAAGACAGGCGGATCACCTGAGGTCAGGAGTTCGAGACCAGCCTGGCCAACATGGTAAAACCCTGTCTCTACTAAAAATACAAAAAATTAGCCAGCCATGGGGGTGGGTGCCTGTAATCCCAGCTCCTTGGAAGGCTGAGGCAGGAGAATCACTTAAACTCGGGAGGCGGAGGTTGCAGTGAGTCCAGATCGCGCCACAGTACTCCAGCCTGGGCGACAAAGCAAGACTTCATCTCAAAAAAAAAAAAAAAAAAGGCTGGATCACAGGATAGGCACAAGCCCTGAGGGAGCTCCCAAGGAGAAGGGACACACTAGACCTTCACCCCAATTTCAGCCTGCGAAGATTCACTTTCATCTGAGGTTTTGTAAAGGGTTGACTAGTGACCCCCAAAAAGACATGTCCAAGACCTAACCCCAAGAACCCACGAATGTGACCTTATATGGAAAAAAGGTCTTTGCAGATGTGACTAGGGATCCCGGGATGAGACTATCCTGGATTTTGGATGGGCTCTAAATCCAGTGCTCGGTGTCCTTATAGGAGAAAGGCAGAGGGGGACTCGGGACACAAAGAGACACGGCGGAGAGGGCTAGGTGATGACAGAGCAGACACTGCAGAGATGCTGTCGGAGCCAAGGAGTGCCTGGGCCAACAGAAGCTGGAGGAGGCAAGGAGGGGTCCTCCCCTCAAGCTGTCGGAGGGAGTGTGGTCCTGCCAATACCTTGATTTCAAACTTCTGGCCTCCAGAACCACGAACGAATCAATCTTTGTTGTTGGGCCACTTGGTTTCCAGCAATATGTTCCAGCAGCGCCAGGACACTCACAACGAGACCCTTGGGAAGATGAAACCCCTGGGCTGCACAGTGGCCTAGGGTCAGTATCGCTGGTGTGGTCACTCACTCTCCAGCCCAGCCCCAACTCCACCACAAACACACTCGACAAACGGCCCACTGTGGGCCAACGGACACGTGGCCACTCCAGAGCTGCCGTATCAGGAGCCCAGAGGAGTGAGAGCTGCCTCCTTCCCCCTTCTTGGAGTTGCACAAAAACCCCAGATGGTTGGAGAAGTCATCGGAGGAATCACATCACTCTAGATTCTTGTTTCATTGCTGGGATATTTGGCGATGAAACAAGACCATCCCTGCCAGGGATGCCTCATGGGCAAACGCCTCCCCACGGAGGACGCTGTGAGTTGTACCCAGCCGGGAAACATTAGGAGATGTCTGTCACCAGGCTGGCAGAACAGGGTCCCCCAGAATCTCCTCCCCCATCAGAGTCCTAAAACTACGCCCTGGGTCCTGCACTCACACACAGTCGCCCCTCTCTTCCCAACGTGCAGACCTCCTGGGAAGCCCCTTGCCACCACCCTCACGGGGAAACCGGCATAACCAACCCTGGGGCAGGTCCTTGTCACTTTACTTGTCTCCATCTTCCCTATGGAGGGAGAGGCAGTCAAGGGGTATCCCCATTAACCTACAGAAGCAAGAGTGTTCGTGAGCTTGTCATTTTGCAGATTTTAGACCCCTATGTGACTGCACAGATCCGCAGGCCCGACTGGGCACATTCAAAGGACCCATGTGGTAGGCAGGCGCACCGGACGGCTTCCTTCTCTGTCCGCAAGGAGTTAATGCAACCGAAGGACACAGAAGAGGCTCCCTGCTGAGAATCACAACTGTGGACCATGCACAGTGTCAGAAAGATGCGGGGCCAGGTCACGTTGGGAGGGTCCCCATGCTGCCACTGGAAGGTAAAACAGTGTCACCCCCACCACAGGGCACGAGGTTCCCACCTTTGCCAGCCGTCTCCTTCATCTGTGAATTCAAGTCCCCTAAAGGCAGACTCCAACCTCACAGGCTCCCAAAAGCCTCCCTTGGTCCCTTCTCCACTCCCCACCGATCTCAATTTGCTCCAAAAGCCTGAAGACCATTCGTGTGCTTGGGCCCGCTTCTGGGAATTTATCCCAAGGAAATAATCAGAAGTACAGAAAGATTTATGTACGAGGACACTTGCATCAGCATTAAACTCACAAACCCTGGAAACAATCCGGGTTTCCGCAGATTTTCTAAACCCATATGTCAAAGGCCTGCACCGTCATCAAAATCACATTTTTGAAGATGAGAAATGCTGAGAATATTAAGTAAAAATAGCAGGATACAAGATGTATACGAAGATCCTAATTCCATTTCATACACACATGTGCAGTTTGCACGCACACACGCACTCGCACCCGCGCAGAAAATAACAATCTCTGGACGGAATGAATGGCGGTGGGTGTTGTTCATTACAATTTCCTGCCTTCTGAGATGCTTCTACTACATGGGGATCACTTAGCATTTTCAGGGAATAAAACCATCGATATTGTTCTTTAAAAACACACCTTGGTACTGGCTGGGCACGGTGGCTCACACCTGTAATCCCAGCACTTTGGGAACCCGAGGCAGGAGGATCGCTTGAGCCAGGAGTTCAAGACCAGCCCGGACAACATGGCAAGACTCCATCTTGGAAAAACAAAATTAAAAAAAAAAAAAAAAACACACACACACACACAGACTTTGGTGCCAACAAACTGGAGGGTGTGGATAACTGCACGCTGGCCCATCCCCATCCCCACCTCTGGAAACACATCCCACGGCCCATGAAGGGCATAGGGCTTCTCCTATCCTCAAGCACCTATGGTCTCAGCTGCGACACAAAAAGAGGCCACAGTGGGCCATCCTCCAGATGCAAACTTTCCCCTCCAGGCCCATGCGGGGGTCGAAGCAGGAGCAGCCTGGATCTGGGCCTGTTTAGAGAGGAATGTGCCGCACAAGGGACCATTGTTAAGGCCCGTGCTCTGACCGCAGGCTGCCTGGCAAACCGCTCCCAGCTCCCGAAACCAGATCAAGCACTTCCTGGTGCACATATCAGGACTCAGTCTGGGGAGGGGATACCAAGCGACCCACAGGGCCCTGCTCCAGCCTGGGACAAATGTCATGCAAAGAAATGCCAGAGCCTAAGGTCAGAACAAACTCATGTGCAGCTAAGCTCTCATAGGAGGGAGCAATGTGGCCTCTGCCCAGGGCAGGGTAGAATTCTGAGCTCAGGTTCCAGGAATGCTAGCCCTGGTCAAACTGGGTCTCCCCTGAGCAGCAGCAGGTTCCGTCCCTGAAGAAACACTGGCTACCTGGGAAGCAGGGTCAGGGCTGAGGGAACCCAGACAGATAGTGCCAGGGAGCAGGGAGGCACCGCCCTGTACGCTACCCTGAGCCTGCAGGAAAGACACAGGAAAACCTCCCCTGGCAGGTAACGCCCCATAACGCTTAAGATCTACAGAGCGAGTCCAGCAGCATGTACGCCGTGGGCATGCTCCTTGTCTTCACTCTCCTGTGATGCTGGACCTTGGCACAGGTCCCTGATGTGTGCAGGGTGGGGTGGGTAGTCGGGCAGGGCCTTGGCGCTGGCAGAGCGGGGTCCAGTTGTGAAGGCTCCTTTGCCTCCTATTTATCCAGGACTTGGGGGATGAGGGCCAAAGGCCTGGTGTGCCTTCGAGGAGCTTAAGGACCACCCCAGGGCTGGAGACAGGATGTATGGACCTGCACAGGGACTGTGCTCTTTATTTCAGGGCTCAGAGCAGGAGACCCAAACAGGAGAGTGACATAACCACAGTCTACCCTGAGCCTCAGGGTCCTCAGGGTCCTCCTACAGGAGGTGACAGGGTAATAAGGTGCCCCTGAGGCCGGGCGCGGTGGCTCTTGCCTGTAATTCTAACACTTTGGGAGGCCGAGGTGGGCGGATCACCTGAGGTCAGGAGCTCGAGACCAGCCTGACCAACGTGGAGAAACCCCGTCTCTACTAAAAACACAAAAATAGCCAGGCGTGGTGGTGCATGCCTGTAATCCCAGCTACTCCGGAGGCTGAGGCAGGAGAATCGCTTGAACCCGGGAGGCGGAGGCTGTGGTGACCCGAGATCGCGCCATTGCCCTCTATCTGGGGCAACAAGAGCGAAACTGTCTCAAATAAATAAATAAATAAATTAATTAAGATGTCCTGGGTGCAGGCACGGCACGCGGCAAGAATGACTGTTGCCGGTGTAATTACCATCTCCTGGGTGTGGGGGTTGTGCATGTTGACATGTGTGGTCACCTTGCTGGTGGCCGAGGCTGTCCTGGCCTGCCACCAATCACACCCACTGACTTCACATGGCCTATTTCTGTGTCTCCGCCCAGAGCCCTTCCTAGTGCCTCTGCCCTCAGAAGGCTGGAAGGAGTGAACAGTGCAGTCCTTGGCCAAGAACTGAAGTATAAAAACCCCAGCTCCCTTCCCCAACCCCAGGTGGGCCAAGGCTGGGGGCACGGTCTGCAGTCTCCCTCTGCTGTGCGGTATGGGGGCTGGGCAGCCACCTGTGGTCACAATGAGCTGATGAGGCACCCTTTATTGGCTGGATTCCCTGCCTGACCCATTCCCACACTCGGGGATCCCCTGGTGTCCCCTCCCACTGAAATCCCTGTCTCAGGACCTGCTTCTGGAGGGACACAAATTAGCCCCACCCCTGGCCTGGGCTGCTTGGTGGAGGAGGGAGGTGGCTCCTGGGGCAGGTGGAGCAGGCTCCGGACAGGGAGGAGGACACAGTTGGGGTGATGGGGAGGGGAGTGTTCTCAGGAAGCAAAACAGTCCAAAAGGAAGGGCTTAAAAATAGGTGCAGTGAAGCTGAGCAGAGCCTGCAAAGGGAAGCCAGGAAACAGCAGTGTCGGGGAGGGCGGCCCCCCGGTTCCCCACACAGAGCCACGTTTGTTTAGGGACAGGGACAATGTGAACAGAAGGTAGAGTCCACATCAAGGCGGAGGCGCTCCCTCCTCAGAGAGCCGCACCCAGATAGTTCAAACCTGCCGAGGGTCTAGGAGAGAAGAACTGGGGTGCCGCCACCTCCAGCTCGGTCCCTTTCCCAGTCCCCTTCCCCTCTGCCTTCCCAAGGCCAGGCCTGGCTGGGCCACGGGCTAGCAGCTAAGACCCGCCTTCAGGGCCGGCCCAGTCTGCAGGAGGCCAGCTTGGTGGCCAAGGGTTACCGACTGCCCAGGCTTATCTGCACACGTGGCCTGTCGACTGAGGTCTGGGACTTGGGGGCATCATCCACACAGCCCCTGCTCCCTGACTCTCCAGTTGGATGCAGGCCTACATTTCAACACCCTGTAAGATTGCAATCTTACCAAGGGCCTGACCGGTGCCTCTGGACAAGGAGGAAAAGAACCATTTCCACCAAGCCCTGGATGGAGGTGCAGGAAGCGTCAACAGCATCCCTGCAAACTTCAAATGCACCAGGGGGATCGGCACCCAGGGAAGAGCCACAGGAGGCCACTCAGGGTGACCATGAGGTCACCCTGCCCCGTCTGACGGATTCTGATGACTATCTTTGCTCAAGGGTTAGGAGGAGGCTTCTTTCTCTCTGCCTCTGGCAACCCTGGGCCCGAGAAGTCCCAGGCACTCTGGGGGTCCTTCCTGCTCATCATAGCCCCACCCAGGAGGCCTGGCTCACTCCGCAATGATGATGTGAGAATGAGCAGGTCTGCCTCGTGCCAGAGCCTGTGGTTGGATTTTCGGCTGAGGCCAAGAGAAATAAACAAGCCTCCTCCTTCCCTCTGCACGCTACAGGAAGAGCAGCTTGCTGGCTGCAAGGGGACCCTCCACCCTGCCTATGGGGCACAGCGGCCCACAGTATTCCTTCCCAAAACGGAGCCCTGGCAGCCCTGGGTCCCCCTAAGATGGAACACAAAGGGGTGGGCAGCCGACCTCAACAGTCAGCCCTTGGGATTCCAAACCTTCTCTTATCCCCCAACTTTGTGATGTTAATTTCTCCCTGGATAAAGCTCTCAGCAACCTGGCAAGCCAGCACCAGCTGAACCAGCCCCAGCTTGAACCAGCAGCTTTCCCGAGCCCAGCTACACAGCCAGAAAGGAAAAGAAGTCCTACGGATTCCTTTAAAAGTAGCTTCCAGAATCTGCTATGGTGTCCGCAGGGGACACTGGCACCAACTCTGAGTTTACTAAACGTAGTGGTTTCAACAGTGTCCCCCAAAACGATATGTCTGAAGTCCTAACTCCTGGAACCTGCGAACATGATCTCATTTGGAAAACGGATCTTTGCAGATGCAATTAAGGTAAGGATCTCAAGGTGAGATCATTCTGAATTCAGTGGGCCCTAAATCCAATGGTGAGCACCTTCATAAAAGACAGAAAAGGAGAAAGACACACAGGCAGGGGGAGAAAGTCACGTGGAGACGGGGGCCAGAGATCAGAGATGGTGGTGATACGTCTGCAGGCCAAGAAACGCCGGGAATCTCCAGGAGCCGCCGGAAGCTATGTTTGTAAGCTCCCAGGTTGTGGCATCTGTCACAGCAACCCCAGGATATAGACGCCAGGAACAGAACACAGAAAACAAAGCGGAGGAGGCCTTGAGCCTGCTGCGGCCACTCCCGCCATTCCGTTCGACTCCCTGAGTGTCCTGTCAATTCTGAAGCCCCTTCTAGCCACGGATTCACTGGTTCTGGAAAGGGGATATGGGTGGCCTGGAGCTGGTCTAGCCTGGCAGGAGGCAGCCTCGCCCCACCGTCAGCCATCAGCTCACACAGGCCCTTCACAGCAGGCAAGCGCGTTGCCCCAGCCTCGGCCGGCCCTTCTCCTGCTGGGTCCCATCGGCCACAGAGCTTTCTGCTGTGTCTCCTCTGGCCCAAGGGGCCCATACATCCAGCCTTCCCGGGACAATCCCAGCTCACATCTGTTGTCCCACCGTAGTCATTCAAGGGTCCCTTTCACTCCCAAGTGTCCCCTACGGTCGCCCTACCTGGGGCCAGAATTGTGCCCCACCAGAGAAGGGTCTTGGAGTAACCACACCCAGAGTCAGGGAGCCACCTCGTAGCTGTGCCAGGCACCTGGGACAGCCACATAGCAGCTTCTGCTTCAAGCCATCTCTCTTTATGCAGAGCAGAACCAGGACTACAGTAAAGGCTCCAGAGGAGGCCACCACTCGCAGGGCCTTGGGTCCTGTTCTTGAAAGACAGCCTAGCCTCCAAGAGGGCCACAGCGACTAATCTGGGACGAAGGCCTCTCTGTGCCTGCTCCCCCCATCTACCGTGTGCCCCTGGTTCCGGCAGCCACAGGGTCATTCCAGGCAGACTTTAAAGTCGCGCTAAGTTGCTGGACTTCCTTTTTTCTTTACTAAATCAGTTATGGGAATGGGAGCGCATCTGGCACACACTCAGACGTGATGCACTGGTCTAGCGCTCCCCCCACCCCCCACCCCCGGGTTTTAAACCAGCTGCTGGCTGCTCCACTAGGAGCAGATTGAGGGGAAATGGGCGGAAGCCGCAGGGGAAGAGATGTGAGGCAGATAAAGAGGAAGAATTTCCTGGCTGGGGTGGGGCCACCAGGGCCTGGGTGAGAGGGCCGCCCACCCTCCCTCCCTCCCTCGTGGAAGGCAGCAGAAGTGTGAGGACGGATCTGTGTGGGACGGTCTAGGTGTGGCCTGCCTGGGGGTAGGAGAGGGACCAGATGACCTTTCAGGTCTCCTTGGGTCAAAGACTCCCTGATAAATGGCAGTCGCTGAAGGCAGGAGGGAGGCCCTGGGAAGTGACTGACTTCGAAAAACCACAGGCTGCAGCTCTGAGGGCCTCAAAGGTTAAGTACGGAGTCCCCCAAAATGAGGCTTTCCTCAGCTTTAATCCACCCACGTCCTTTAGGTGCCCCCAGACACCCCGCCAGGGCCTCTCTGGCAGCTCTCCGTCCTCGACTCTGGAGACAGAGACACGTGATGCTGGCTCCAGGTCTGTCCATAGCCCCTCGTCCCCACCAAAGGGTGGCCAGCCACCTCCTCAGCCCACCGCTTGCCCCTCCTTCCCCTCTACTCCCCACCCTCCAACAACAGCAGACACTTCCCCAAACACTCCTTTGCCCAAACCCCGGGCTTCACGCATGCTGCTCTTAGAAACACATCCCAGCTCCCCACAAGGAGCCAGCAAGGCTGTCCTGTGATCCTTTCCACGGACGGGAAGCTCTGCTGGGGACCAGGACCCGGGCCTGGAGACCCTGAGGAGCCCGTTGGTCAGTGTCTGTTCCGAAGCCCGGGACTGAGCTGCCAGGCACAGGCAGCATCGGTGTGAGGGTCCAGCCTCCCGGACAAGCTCTCCCTTGTCTGTTCCCAGACCTGTCACTGCACACACAGGTGGTGACCATTCCTGATCTGCCTGGGCAGATAAGCCACCCCTCCCTCCCTCCTCATCTCATTGTCGATGAGGGGAAATGTTACAAGCACTTAAAAAATGGGAAAAAAAAAGAAAAAGAAAAAAGAAAAAGCCTAACACCAGGGGCCACTTGGCCCAGGTGGAGCCTCCATTAATCACGGGGCTCTCTGTGTTGTGGCCCCAAGGCGGGCAGCAGATGGCCTCTGCCCTAGCCAATATGAGCTGCAGCCTAATTACAGGGGATGGTGACCCCAGGGAGCAGAGTTCAGGCTCTGTTCATAGCTGCACCCAGGAGCCAGCTGCTTCCCAGGCCTGCAGAGCCAGGGGAGAGGTGTGGGGGACCAGCACTGAATGACATGACCCAAAGCACACCAAGTGGGGCTGGAGGTGAGGGCAGAGCCACAGTGGTCACAGAGCCCCCATGTGAACCTACACGGATCCGCCCGGTTTAGGTTCTGCTGAACTCCAGGGTGAGGGAGACCTGGTCTCCATCCTCAAAGACATGAAGAGGTTGACAAAGAAGAATCACAGATAAGAGGGGGTGGTGGGTCTGCTGTGTAGGAGAGGCCGCAACTGGACGCAGAAGATTCCACAAGGGGTAACCACAGAGAGGCAGGGCCACCAGAAGACGGGCTGCCGGCTGCTCCAAACAGCCCAGGGTGTGACTGAGGGGACTCTCGAACTCAGCCAGGGCCCCTCCTGCTCTGAGACAACGCACCTGGGAAACTCAATCAAGCCCAACTAAGAACTTGAAAAGCTCCCTGGAAACCTAGTGGGCAGGGCGGGCCCCTGGGGGGACCCCTGGTATACCCCGAGAGCCAGACACAGCCGGGGGGCCCCACACTTCAGCCCAGAAGACTCGCGACGGAGGAGGGGCCGGTAGCCCAGGGAGGAGCGGGCACTGAGACCAGAGGGGCCAACAAGAGAGGGGTCTGGGGTAGGGGGTAGCTGCTGAGAAGTCCAGGGAACGGCACCTGCCTTTGGAGAAGTGAAGCTCTGGGAATAGGGTTGGTGAAGGGGGGTGGGAAGGGGGAGGTGGGGGGTGGGAAGGGGGAGGTGGGGGGTCGGGGGGTCAGGCTAGATCAGGCACCCTCCCCAGCAGCAAATGCAGGAGCCTCTGGAATCTGTCCACAGAAATGACAAGTGTCCCGCTCCCAGCCCTGTTCACACACTCACCCATCAAGAGTGGCAGAGAGAGCCGCCTCTTACCATCCACCGTGGGACCTGGACCTAAGCGGAGGTTTCTGGAGGGGCAGGTCCAGGGGAAAGGGTCTCCTCAGAGGCGGCTGCCATTCAGAGGGCCCGAGATAAGAACCTTATCATGCCCTCATCAGACAGAAGAGATCCGCGGTCTCTTCGAACCTGGTCTCCTGCTCCGCCTGCTCCCTCCACTCACCCCAAGCCTAGAACATTCTGCTTCGCCTAAGATCAGCTGCTGCAGTGGACTGAATAGTGACCCCCAGAAGACATGCCAGAGCCCTAGCCCTCAGACCTGTGAATGTGACAGGAGCTGGAACAGGGTCTCTGCAGATGCAATAAAGGATCTCAAGATGAGAGTATCCTGGATTTAGGGTGGGCTTGAAATGCAATGACAAGCGTCCTCACAAGACACAGAGACACAGAAAACGCCACATGAAGACACAGCAGGGAGTGGCATGATGCATCTACATGCCTAGAGGCGCCCGGGAGCCACCAGAAGCTGGGAGACAGGCCTGGGCCGGAGCCTCCCTCAGAGCCCCCAAAGGATCAGCCTGGCCGACACCTTGATTTTGGACTTCCGGTCTCCAGAACCATTTTTTTTTTTTTTTTTGAGACGGAGTCTCACGCTGTTGCCCAGGCTGGAGTGCAGTGGCGCGATCTCGGCTCACTGCAAGCTCCGCCTCCCGGGTTCCCGCCATTCTCCTGCCTCAGCCTCCTGAGTAGCTGGGACCACAGGCGCCCGCCACCGCGCCCGGCTAATTTTTTTGTATTTTTAGTAGAGACGGGGTTTCACTGTGGTCTCGATCTCCTGACCTTGTGATCCGCCCGCCTCGGCCTCCCAAAGTGCTGGGATTACAGGCTTGAGCCACCGCGCCCGGCCTTCCAGAACCATTTTAAGCCCCCAAAGTTCGTGCGGCTTTGTTCCAGCGGCCCCAGCAAACTGTCACGGGGGTCTTCCTCCCCTCCAAAGCCTGGTACCCGAAGCTCCCCAGCTATCTGGGCTAACCACACCGACCCCAGGACTTTCAGGTCACACTTTCAGGTGTGTCTCGCTCTTCTGTTTAACCTTCTTCAGTGCCCGTGCAGTCACAGCTTCCAGGTGGTGGGCAATTTATTCTTCTCTCTCATGATATGAGTGCTCTGGGCCTCCGAGTGCTCATCTGCCCTGCACTGAAGGCTGAAGCTAAAATCCTGGAGAGAACTGACCCCTTTGGTGGGCAGGGCAGGCACTGTGCCCCCAGCATGGCCAGAGGTTAACTGGCTGAAATGTGTCCCCATAAAGTGTCTCCCCTTTGCCCGTACTTTCCTTCCAAGTAGGGAAGCAGAGAGGCCTCCCGGATCTTTCCCCCAACCCCCCGGGGCAGGGAGCCTGTGGTCACCTGTCCGCGAGGATCAGCTAGACAGACAACTACCCCCTCCCAGGCCACACCTCATCAACAGAGGGCCCCTCAATTCTGCTGGTGGCCTATGAGAGAAGGAAAAACTGAAGGAGTTGTTACAGTAAAAGCTCCAAACCCTGGTGCCAGAGAGGCCCACGGCTGAGCAAGGTGCCCCCACCCCCACTGCCCTGAGCTGCCAACTCAGCCCAGCTCAGCACTGTGACCTCTGACCTGCCTGCGGGCCACGGGAGCCAGACCTGCCAATCAGCATCTCCCGGATACCCATCTTGTGAAGTCCCCAGTGGCTGAGCGTTTCCCAGCCCTTCCCGGACAGCGTGGGCTACAGGAGACATTGGACAGGAAGACAGCCAAGCCTCCACTGCCCAGAAACTGCCCGGGCCCATTGCAGCAACAGGGACCCACCCACCAGCATGAGGCCCCTCTGCAGGAGGGGTGGGGTCAGGAGAAAGAGCCTGTGGGGCACAGGGCTGCAGGAGGAGTCATTCTTCTCTTGATTATATCGCAGGTTTCGGCTAAGTTGTCCCCGGCTTGTATGGGAAGCCCACAGTTGAGGGACTGTCTGGACGTGGCATGCAGGAGTCACAAGGGCCATCTACACCCCACCCCGGGCCAGGCAGATGACCTCTCTGGTCTCAGTTTCCTGGTGAGGAACAGGAAGGGCTGGACCGAAAGATCCTTTCCAGCCCGGACATGGAATGACCCCACGAGGGCCACGATGAGGTCTGTCCCAGCTCCTCACACTAGCTCAGGCCAGCAATTTCCAAAGGCACAGCCGCAGGGGCCTCGGAGCAGGAACTAGGAGGACCAGCCCGCTTCACCCTCCTGGGCAGAGGTCAAGCATCCTGCCTTTGGCCCACATTCCTTGTGGCCAAAAATGCAGAAGCAGGCAGTGCTGGCAGAGGCACCTGGACCTTTGTGCAAAGCAGAGGCCCCACCTGACACCCCAGGCCTGGAGCAGGAGAGAACCAGCCCGGGCCTCGGGTGCCCTGACTACCAGCGACCAGGGAACGCGACACTTTCCAGCCTCTGCTTCCTCATCTCCCAATCCCAGGGGGAGATTAGATTGGGTGATGTGTTTTTCTTTTTGACAGAGAACTTTTATTTATTTTTATTTTTATTTTTGTTTTAAGAGGGGGTCTCCTGTGGCCGGGTGTGGTGGCTCACGCCTATAATCTTGGCACTTTGGGAGGCTGAGAGGGGTGGATCACTCGAGGCCAGGAGTTTGAGACCAGCCTGGCAACATGGTGAAACCCTGTCTCTACTAAAAAATCCGTGGGCTGGCAACTCCAAGTCCCCAGCAGCCTCCAAATGGAGGCTTTCCTCTTGTAGGATTCCCAAATCCTACAAATACAAGTGTCTAATCGAGCTACTCAGGAGGCTGAGGCATGAGAATCACTTGAACCTGGGAGGAGGAGGTTGTAGGGAACCAAGAACAAGCCACTGCACTTCAGCCTGGGACACAGTGAAACTCTGTCAAAAAAAAAGGTGGGGGGGGCGCGGGGGTCTCCCTATATTGCCCAGGCTGGTCTCAAACTCCTGGGCTTAAGGAATCCTCCTGCCTCAGCCTCCCAGAGTGTTGGGATTATGGGCACGAGCCACCATGAACTTTTAAAAATAACATCTACTGCTTTTATCCTGACTGTAAAAGGAATTTAGGCACAAAGCTGAAAATTTGCAAAATGCAGAAAAACAAAGGGAAAAATCTATAAACCCACAACCCAGGTAACCTCCATCAATATTCTGACAAATGTCTTTCCACTCTTTACTGGGGAGTGTGTGTGTGTGTGTGTGTATGTGTGTAAAACAGGTTCAAACAGTGACAATGTTGGGTGCTTTTCTCCCTGTGCCGCTATGTGGCTGAGGTCCCTACACATGTTGGGCCCGTTCTCTCGATTCCTCTGTAGTCCTAATGTTCTGATTCCAGATATGTCACTCTCGGCTCGGACTGTTCAGGAGAATCATTTCTGGATCTTGCTAAACAATGGACTCTGCTGGTCCCCAACTCTTGGTGGTTCTGGTTCAGGAAGGCTGGGTGAGCCTGGGCACCCCGAAGTGTTTCTGGGGAGCTGCAGGTGTGAACCTCTGTCCTTCTGAAGACCCACAAGCCTCATCTCCCCCATCCCCTCCTCCCTCCCCCTGAGAATCCTACAAGAGGAAAGCCTCCATTTGGAGGCTGCTGGGGACTTGGAGTTGCCAGCTTATAGCCCCACCCTGCCCCCACCTCCCCGGGAGTTATCTAAGGACAATGTCCAGCCTCAGCCGCCAAGTCTCAGCTCTAGGGTCAGTCACACACTGAAGGACATGCAGAAGTAGCTGTGTGCTGGGCACTGCTGAGGACAAAGGCCTGAATGACGAGCGGGAACAAGGTCACAAGGTCCTAAAACCTGCCTGAGGTCCCACAGTCAGGGCCTTGGAAATCCATGATAAAAGCCAGTTTAACACCCTGCCATGGAACACAGGCAGGAGAGGGAGCAGCCCCCCGCCAGCCTCTTTGCCAATCACCCAGCTCCGGGTCACAGCCAGGGCAGCCGGCGCCTTCTTCCCGGCTCGACAGCCCTCAAGGGCAGGAGCTAGTTTGCCCATCATTGTCCCCTCTCCACTAGGGCCTGGCACCCTGCCTGGCATGTAGTAGAAGCCTAAGAAGGGTTCACTGTGTTCATCCTACAATAGTCAATGTGTATGAGTGCTTACCATACCTGAAGTCAGTGATTTACTCTTGTCCCCATTTCACAGATGGGAAACCGAGGCACTGAGAGGCTGATGACTCCCCTACATTGCCATGTGGGCAAGGGCAAGGCCAGACGTGAACCGGCACGCTGGACCATCGCGCTCTCTTCCTTCACACTCCACCCTGGGCCTGGGAAAGCTACCCTTGGAGATCCCCACGATGCTGACACCTCACTCAGCCCCTCCGTGCACCCTCTCCCACGCCTCCCAGCCAGCCTGCCAGGTAACACTGTTGTTCTGGTTTTGCAAACACGGACACTGAGTGGAAGAGCAGCCAGGCTGAAGTGGGGCAAAGGCAGCCCCCGTCAAACCCCAGGGTCGGAACCCCCAGCCATCCCCACTCTCCAAGGACTAGTAGACAGAGATTTCCACTGGGCTCAGCCAGGGGCCAGGGAACAGGTCTCCGCAGTGGGGAGTGATGGAAGGATGCAGTGTGCACTGGGAGGACCCGGGCCGGCCTTCCAGTGCTGGAGCCTCGGCAGCCCAATCTACCTTGTTGGGCTCTCGGGGGGATTAAAAGAGACCTTGTATACAAAGTACCAGCCCAGGGCCTGGCACCTAGGAGGTGCTCAATTAAAGGAAATGGTTATGAAAAATAACAAGAAGAAGCTCAGAGGAGGTGCCTGTGGGTAACGAGGGAACAGCTGGAAGGGCCTGGACTTGGGTCAGAGACAAAGAATGCAAGAAGGAGGGAAGGAGGGAGGGAGAAAAGGAGGGAGGGAGAGAAGGAGGGAGGGAGAGAGGGAGGGTAGGGCAGGCGACAGCTGGTTCCAGGGCAGCTGTGTGCAGGAGTCTGCTTCATCATTTAAATATTGGGAGAGATGTAAATATTTGAGTGAGGTCCTCCCAGCCTGGCCGTGCTCTGGCCACAGCCCGGGCTGGAGGAAGAGTTCCTCCCTCACCAGGGTCTCCGTTCTGTGCCCCCTACCCCAGCTGTCCCAAGATTCCATGTTTCCGGGCCAGGAGCAGGGGGCTGGGAGCAGCAACCAGACAGGGCAGGGGCGCTAGGGAGGGACCCCGCCTTTGCTTCCACCCTCCTTCCTCTGCACAGCACTGGGCCTGCAAAGGTGCGAATGAAGGATCTCCTCCCCCACCCGCCCCCAAGGGGCTCAGGCGGCCAAGGGTTTCTTTTGTAGTCTAGAAAAAAAGCAAAGCATCCCTTTCTGAGGTTTTCTGGTGGAGGCCCAGGGTTTAAAGCTCGCTGCTACAAACTTGCAGCCCCCTCTGCCCTTCCAACAGTGCCTCTCTCCCACCCGGGTTATTTCACAGCCCAGGTCCCTCCCAGCCCTCCAGGCCTCCTGGGGAGGAGGACGGATGCAGAGTCTGGATCTTGTGCACAGCAGGGCCCCTCCAATGTTGCAGTGCACCCCGCTTGGCTGGAAGAGCCTCTCTCATGCCATGACCTGTGCTGGCACCAACAGCCCTTTCCCCTACCTCCCACCTGAGTGCTGAGGGCAGCTGTGCCAGGCAGACAGACTCTTCCACACAAACTATGAGTCTGCAGAAATGGCAAGAGAAGGCCAGGCGCAGTGGCTCACACCTGTAATCCCAGCACTTTCAGAAGCCAAGGTGGGCAGACCACCTGAGGTCAGGAGTTCGAGACCAGCCTGGCCAACAGGATGAAACCCTGTCTCTACTAAAAATACAAAAACTTAGCTGGGTGTGGTGGTGGGTGCCTGGAGTCCCAGCTACTCACAGGCTGAGGCAGGAGAATTGCTTGAACCCAGGAGGCTGAGAATGCAGTGAGCTGAGATCGTGCCACTGCACTGCAGCCTGGGCAACAAGAGCGAAACTCTGTCTCAAAAAAAGAAAAAAAGAAAAGAAAAGAAAAGAAAAAAATGGCAAAAGAAGTTGGCCAGCATCACCTGCCTGGAAATCTGCCTGGCAAATTCCTACCCCAGTCTCTGGCTAGGAAGCCTTCCTCCAGGAAGCCCTCCTGTTCTACCCCTTCTCCTGAGCCCATGCCTAGACCCCCAGTGCCTGAAACAGAGCTGGCCCTTGGGGTACCCATGGACGGCTAAACAAATAAGCCAACTGCTTCTCCCACCCCCAACGACGCTCCTGGCCTGGCAGGGCATTCAGCAGTAACACTCGGCAAGTGGACACCAAGGAATACCCCTCACCGTGCAGTCCGCACCAGGGATTCCAGCCCTTCATTTTAAACCAAAGGAAAAAACCCAACCCCAGCAAACGTACAGAGCACTCCATTCCCTGACCTTTAACAGGAGGCAAGAGGCAGAGGACAGAGGAGAAGGCCGCCCCTCCAGGCCTGGTTTGGAGCCAGAAAGACTTGTATGCTCTTACTGTAGATAACATCGGTCTCTGGGGGACATAGGGCAGGGGCCTGGCCTGCCCCTCGCAGGGAAACTGCCCACCCACGTGGAAAGCAGGGCCAAGGGTCCCTGCTTGGAACCAGCTTCCTGCACATGGGGTGGGGGGTGGGGACAGAAGGAGATCCTGCCTGGACTGCATGGAAATCCACCAGACTGCTGGCTGCTGACATAGCAGGAGCAGAACCATCTCCATCTTCCAGGGCCCTGCCTGGGGGAGGGGAGAGGCTAGGTGGCTCTGTCCAGGCCACACTCCCCATGCCCAGGACTGCTCTCTTCCCACCAAAAAGAAAGATGAGACAGGTCCATCCTGAACCTCCTGGAGACGGGAAGGGGGTCTGTCTGGGGCCCAGGTGGCTCCCTCCCTCATGCCCAAGGGGTCCCACAAGGAGGTGCTAGGTCCCCAGGCCCTGCCCCAGGGAACTGCTGCCTACAAGGTCCACAGGTAGAGCCAGCCAGGAACGCCCTTCATGCCACTGGCTATGGGTTGGAGGCTGCGAAACCAGGCACAGAATCAGAAAAGACCTGCCACAGGCTGCAAAGGGCTCCAGAGAGCTCCAGCCCCTCAGAGGGGCAGTGCTGTGGAGGGGGTGAGAAGGAAAAGCCAGCTCCTGGGAACTGCCCATCCAGAGTCTACATAATACCTAGGTGGCACGAGATAATGCCCTACTCCCCACCCCACCCTTCCACCATCACCCAAGACCTGAGCCCCTGGGAGCACCCCGTGAAGACAGGGGGATGTGCGGTAACTGCCCCCCAACTTTACACCCAGAGGCTAACCTACACTCAGAAGACCCCTCCGAGGCCGTGGCCAGAGTTTGGGGCAGGGGAGGGGAAGCGGGTGGATGGGAAGGCCAAGGAGACTCCCAGGAAAGCCACTCCAAGTGTCTGCAAGGCTTCATCGCCCACATCTAAGGCACGGGCTCCTGGCTTTGAGGACACAGGAAATTCGATGCCATGTGGGGAGGAGGGCACTGCAATGTGTTTAAGGCCAGGCCCCTTGATTTTCCAGATATTGGACGAATGATGGTTTCCCCAGTTGGCCCAGAGATGCCAGGGGAGACGGAATGCCAAAGCCTGTAGGGGGAGATTCAGAAATTTCAGAGAAAGAAGATGGACAACGAAAAACAAAAAAATACAAGAAGCCAAGTAGAGTCTGAGCCCCGCATTCCCAGCCTCCCCCACGGCCACAGGCAATCCCTGGAGACCTAGCTACAGGAGCAGTGGGGGCGGGCATGGGGGCGGGCATGGGGGCAGGCATGGGGGTGGGGGGTCTTGCTGTTTATGCTCCCAGCTGACATCGAGGTCATCTTCTTGTCCCTCTGTCTAAGTTTCTGGGCATTGGCAGGACTTTTAAAAATGACAACAAACTTGAAGTCTCTAGAACGTCTGCTGGGCCAGTCTAAACGGAGCCTTGGGGCTCTGCAGACCAAATTAAACAGCCTGAGCCCAGAAATGCCCCCAGGCGCCTGGGGGTGTCTAGGGGCCAACTGGTGGGTCTGTTTGGCTGGCAAGATGACAAATCCTCCCACTTCTGTGACTGTGTTCCAGAGAGTTCCGGACCCTTTGGTCTCATAAGCAACTCAGAGCCTCCAAATTTGGGAAAAACCAAGAGGGCTTTGGAAAGAAAGCCAGTGTTTGACCATTTTTCCTCAGTGGCTTTGTCAAGGGAGAGCACAGGAACTTGGTTTTTGGCTGGGTTTCTGGGACGAATCAAAAAAAAAAAAAAGGCAGGGGGAGGAGAGGGTGGCGGAACTGCCTGGGGCTCCAGCCTAGGCTATACACCAAGGAGACTTCAGAGGAACAGGCCAGCCCCATCCCCAGCATGGTGAGGGAGGGGCATTTGGCTGGCTGGCAAAGGGAAGAGATGGCAATAGTGAGGCCCTGAACCGGGTGGCTAAGCCTCATCCCCGAATGTGACCTCCCCTGATGCCTGGGCATGCAAGAAATAGGAGGTGGAGAAAAGAGGAGGAGACCCTAGTTCTGCTCTCCTGGCACCAGGATATCAGAGAACAAAGAAAGGAGGAGGAGACCCTAGCTCTGCTCTCCTGGCACCAGGATATCAGGGGACAGCTACCTCTCTCCCAACAGGCAGGCAGAGGCCACACGTCGCCAGGCTGAGAAGTCCCTGTGACTCCTACAGACAAGTGCACAATCTGCATATCTGCATTTCCCTGGGTGATGCCCGTCGTGTGTGGCCACCAAGTACACTCTCCACCACCAAGACAGCCAACGAGACCAGGTGGCCACTATGTACCAGGCACTGTGGTGACTGCCTGATACTGACCCCTGGGGACTCAGGCTCTGGTAAGTTTGTTTTTCCAGGCACCCAGTCCCCCCTCCACCTGCTGACACCCCGGGCCCAGTGTGGGGGTGTAGAGGTGCTCAGTGGATGGGTCCACAGGCTGGGCGAGCAGCAGGCAGCCTTGGCCCGTCAGCCCTTGGTCTTACCACTGGACAAGATGAGACTGTTCCAGCTGCCTGCCCAGCTCTGCACCACACTCACCTGGGCCCTTGCAGAGGCCTGCTGGGAGAGAATGTCCAGAGCAGTGGACACCACTCCCTGCGACACACACCCTGCCACAACCGCTTTTCAGGGAAAGGCCAGCCTGCAGAGCCAAAAGCAGGCTGCCAGCACCCCTGCTGTCCTCCAGCAAGTGCTCACCTCACTGTCAGCGCTTGGCCCTGCAGATGGGCATATGGTCCACCCATCTGTGACACTCCGGGGTGGGGGTGGGGGTAGAGGGTGACAGGGAAGACCAGGACAACCTCCCAGTAAGAGGAACCTGCAGCCAACATGACTCCAGCCTCCAGAGTGTCAGCCAGGCAGGAAAAGAGGGGTCCCATGGCTGCACCGGGAGCCTGGGTATCTGTTGGGCTCAGAGCGACCCCCAGGCGGGCCCTACAGGCACTGGTGTCTGCCGTGCTTTCCATAATTAGTGGTGACCGCGCTGTCCAGCCTCATTCACACAGTGGCATCACACAGGCTCTTGCCTGAGACCTCCCATCCCCAGACCTGTATGTTTAAGCATCCAAATCTACTGTCTTTTGCAAATGCCCCCTTTTCCCACCCAGATGCGACACCAGCAGCGACACCCACCACAGCCCTAGGTGGCCGGCCCCGTGCTCAGCACCACGGGCTGCATCTCACTGAGTCCCCCGGCAACCCTCGAAGACAGCTGTTTCTAACCCCACTGTGCAGGCAGGGAAGCGGGCAAAGACACTGAAGAAATCTAAGCCGCCCAGCTTTCCCATGGCAGAGGGAGGGCAGCCTGGGCATCCCTACACTTCCGCGCCCCTCACTCCTCCAAAGCACTGCCCCTCTGGATGCAAACTCTGTCCACTAGCCCCATTCAAAACCTTCCTGGACAGCCACAGCCTGCAGAAATCGATTCCAGCCTGCGGTCACCCAGTCACTGCAGGGTCCCGGCGTTTACCTCCATCTGCCTCTTCCCGGACATCCAGCCCAGGTAACCCACAGCCCAGCTGCAAGGCTGATCACGGCGCATCTGCTGCCTGGTGCTGTGTCCGCCCCCCTCTAAATGAACCAGCTTGCAGTCAGGACAGCAGGTCTGTCTGGCCCTGGCTCTGAACTCAAAGAGCATCAAATCAGCGCTGCCAGGGGTTGTGGGACCCGTACAAGAGGCCTGCCCCCGCTCCCCGTGGCTCCTGCCTCCCACCACAAAAGCTCAAACTGCAGGGAGGCAGTATTCACAGGAGGCCTTGAGTCTTGGCTGAAAGGCAGGATTCATCACGCAAGAGGCCTACAGGCATTAATTAGGGACAGGTCTGCACCTATTACCAAGCAACGGGGCCTTTCTCTAGGGAGGAAAGAGGCACCTGAATCCAGCCAGGGCCAGCTCCCACGTCCCGGAGGTGTCGGGACTCTCAAGCAAGAAGGCACGTCCACATGGCCCTTCCCACCCAGAAGCCCGTCCCACAGCCTGCTCTGCCTCCAGGACACAGCTCTGGGGGTCCTCCCTGGGCGACAGTGGGGACTCGGGAGAAGCTCGGATGCCACACAGCTCTGGGATCTCAGCACGTGGGTCCTGGGCCAGATTGTTTCAACAAACATCAAGGACTTTTGGATTTTTTCTCAGTGTGCAAATCTGGTTACAGCAAACACCGCTGAGCAATGCAGGCCAACAGCTGGCACTTGGAAAGGCTTTTGTTACACAAAGACCCAAGTTGTAATCGTGTTTGCGATAACAGACTTGGCCTGAATTCACGAAAGCGCATGCGGTCCGCCCGCCCCGCGCCTCCACCAACCAGAAGGGAGAAAGAGGAAAGGGTCATCCCTCTTGTCACCCTATTACGGGCAGTGGCGGGTGCTGCAGTCGTCTGGAGGCCCATTTGTACAGTGGAAAAGTGGAAAATAAGACTCTAAAAATCTCATCGGCAAAATACAAAACATTCTCCTTGCTGCTACATAGGGGCCTTCACAGAGCCCTAAGACCTCGAAGCCCGGAGACCTGTCCTGAAGCAGGAGCAAAGGCGGGATGCGGGAAGTTTGAGTCCATGGAAGACACTGACACCCTCTCCATTCCTGGGAACGCTGAGCCTGACGGACGCCGCTAGGACAGCAGAAGGACTGAATCCCCGTGCAACTCATGGGCGAGGGAGCATAACGCCATGGTGCCCTCTGTCCCCAAGACGGGAGGGATGGGGAAGGCCCTGGGCAAAGGGGACAGGCAGGGAAGGAAAAGGTGAAGAGAAAGGTGCTCCCCAGGGAGGGGCTAGATGTGCCCAGGACATGGGACATGGGCAGAATTTTAACTCCCAGCACACACACAGGCCCACGGACGGCTTCCCGTCTACCTGCTCCTTGGGGGTGTGCTGTGCCAGCCTGGGCACCTACCCCTTTCCCCATGCCAGGTCACTTGCCCTCTACCCTGCATACTGCCACTAGTTCTAAACCTCCTACAGGATTCCAGGCCTAAACGTCTGCTCAATTGGAAAACTGCTCCCAGAGATGCCATGGCTCAGAGCTCGTCCTGCTTTGGGGGTGGCCCCTGGAGTCTCCACCCCTCAGCAACCCACATGGTGACAGGTACCCACATCCGTTGGCCTCAGGAACCGTGGGGCCACCATCCCAGTGCTGCGAGGAGCTGGCAGTTTCCTCCCCACCCTTTCAGCCTACCTTGCAGGAACCAAGACACCAGGTGAGCTGCCCCGGGAAAGAGACCTGTGCTCCCGATGCACGGCTCCTGCGCCCATTCCCGGCTACTCCAGATGCTTCCGTGGACCAGCTGCACTCCCAGCGGGCATGCCTGGCCCTCCGCAGCCTGGCCCATCTGATCTTCACAGGCAGGCCCCTCCTTATGCCCCAGCCCCCTCTCCAGCCAGCTCATTCCGGCCTCCCCCACTGCTACCAGCTGCTGCTGGCCAGAAGGCTCTCCTTCCTCTCAAAACCCAATTCCTACTCTCCCTCAAGGTCCGCCTCCTCCATACTGACTTCTCCCCTGCTAGCTAGTGGCGACCTCTCTCCACCCTGATTTGGAAGCTGCCTGTTTGTATCACCCCCTGGCTGGGCTGAATCATACTCTCTCCTCCACCTCCTGCAATCATACCTTCCCCATGTCCATCTGTCCACCCAAGGTTGTCCATCTCCTGTATACACACCCCCACCCCCCAACTATACTCCAGGTTCCTTGGGCACCAGGGAGGGTCAACTTTCCATACCCCAGGTCAGCCCCCAAGCACACGCACACTCATGCACACACACACACTCTCTCACACCCATCCACTTGGGCCACCTGATGGCTCTAAGACCAGAATTCCCAGCAAAACCATTCAGGGTACACAAGGGGGAGACTGACACACACAGGGAACCAGCAGATCAAGGCCCCACCCCCAGAGACTGAGAAACCTTCCCCCAGAGCCAAAGGATTGTCAACTGCTGCACCAGGATGGTCTCAATGAGCCCATTGTCTCGGACTAAATTACAGGGTCACAAAACTGGCTTGGGAGGCAGCCGCAGAAGCAGCTCCAGATGGAGGTGCATGGGGGCGAGGGTGGAGTTATACCCAGAGACTGGAGGCAGGGGCACTAACAACTTTCGTGGTACAAATGGTGACAGCTGTACAACCAACACAACCCCAAACCCTGGCCTCCCCTCCCGCCACAGGGCTCCCATTGAGCCCCGAGAGTTCTTCCCCAGAAATCCCATCAGAGACCCAGCACTTCCGGTTAGGAACTGAGAGCAGAGACCTCGATCCCGCGGGCAGGGGGAGAGGCCCGCAGAACACAGGCCCTCTCTCCATAAGGGCTCACTGGAAAGTGGTCAGACCGGCTAAGTCGTGCCACTTGGACATTTGGGACAAGGGAGGCCCCTGGAGGAGCGATTGCAGGGAAGAGTTGCAAAGAGGCAGGGGCAGGGAGGCCACATACACTCGGGGCCTGCAGGAGGCTCAACGGAACACAGTGGACCTAGAGAGACCCCCCGGTATGAGCATGTGCCCAAAGATGTCCAGATGAGGGGGTGTGGCGGTGGAGGGGAGGCGGGAACAGCAAACCCTCCCAGCTCTGCGGACCCAGACCTCCCCTCCCTCTGGGAAGCATGGATGCAAAGGGCTAGAGCCTGAAAAAGTGCTTCCACCACTAAGCTGACAAAGTCGGTATGATGTCTCCAGCTCACACTCTGCACAGCGCAAGCGGCCACTGGATCACAACCCCCTCCCGTCCTTCGCCGCCCCACACCCTCCTCAGGCCCAGCCCTGAAGAACAGCCACTGGCACTCTGCTTGGCATCCAGCCAAGGTTCTGGTCCCCCAGGAGGCCCCGCCTCCCCCACCCAGATGGGGCTGACCCCAGGTGGGCCGTGTGGGCAGCTGGGCTCAGGACACCCAGATGCCAGCCCTGGTTCTGGCCATGGAGCGGTGAGGACCTCAGGCTGGTCACGTCCCAGCTTGGCCTGACACCTGGACAGTTGCTCATTTCAACAGACTTTCTCCCTCCCGGCCCACCAGAGGGCTCTGCCCAAGTCGGCGTAGGAGCCCCTCAGAGGGGCGGGGGCTCCAGGTCCTGGCAAAGGCAGGCCCGCCCCTCAGAAGCCCTGCCCCAGAGCGCTGGAGACCATTGTGTGAGCTTCCCCTCTGCCTGCCGTATTTACTCCCGCGGACGCAGGACGCAGAGCCCCAGCACCGGGAGTCACGAGGACGCAGGAAAGCGCACGCACTCACTCACAGGCTCAGGGACGCGGACGCCAGACCCGGGCTTGGACGGAGCAGCCCCGCAAGTCCCAACATACTTTGTAAACCCCGAAGACAGGAGAGAGCCAAAATGCGCTCTCTGCCCGCACGCAGGCCCCTTCTGCCCCCCACAGCCCGATTGTGGGAGGCGGATGAGGATGTCCCCCAGGCCTGGAAATGGGCCATGGGACATCCCACTCTGGACCTGCCACTGTGTCCGTTCGGTGCTCCCGGCCCACGGGCTGCACAAATTGGCGGCCCCAAAACTGGCGGCGTGGGGGAGGGGAGGGCTGTCCGCCCGAGCAGGACGCGGCTGTCCACTCGGTCGGAGGTGAGGAACGACCTCCCTATCCTGTTGCCGGGTCCAAGCGGGGCCCGAGAGCCGCCGGGGAGAGTCGAAGGGAGGGGGCCGATGGATTTCCCAGAGTGAAACTGTGCGCCCTGGAGAGTTCTGAGGCAGCCCCGCGAGCCCTCGAGGAGGTTGCTGTCGCTCGGCAAACACAAACAACAATAAAAGGAAGGAAACCCAGGCGGCAGTGCGCAGAACGAGCGCAGGGTCCTGTGAGGGCGCGCGGGGTCCCCGCGGGTCCCCCAACAGGGTCCCCCACGTAGGCGACGCGGGTACAGGGCCAGGGGCGAGCGGCGCTCTCGACAGGAGGGCGCCTGGATTGGGGGTCGCTCCTGCCCTCGGCGCACCTCCGTCCCGCGCCAGGCCCACCCGTAGGGTCCTCTCCAGCACTCTCGCGGCCGCAGCAGCCAGCCCAGCACCCACCTTCGAAGTCCGAAATGATCCCGTCCAGCTGCGCGTTGACTGCAGGGTCCGACATGGTGGCTGGTGGGCAACGGGTCGCGCAGAGGGCAGCTGCGAGGAAGCGCCCCCAGCGGGGCCCGGGCCCTGCGCGCTGGCTGGGGCGCCGCGCCCGCGCTCCTGCAGTGCAGAGCTCGCTGCCGGAGGAGCCCCTTGGCCCCCAGGCTCGGCTGAATGAATGGGGGAGGAAGGCGGGCGCCGGCCCCTCCCCGCGCTCTGCGCCCCCGCCCCGCCCCCGCCTCCCGGGCGGATCAGGTTCCCGCACCCGCGCCGGCCTCCCAGTCTCGCACTGGCTGCTCCGCCCGCCTGTCAAGGCCGGGCCTGGGGGACTGGGGCCCGAGCAGCCGCTGGGGGACAGTCCTGGGCACACGACCGGAGCGCCCCCCTTCTCCCCGCCTGGCCCGCGCCCAGGGGACGGCGAGAGACGCAGCCTCGGCCCCTCCCCCCAGGCGCCCCGCTGTGGCCAGATGTGGGCGGATGTGGAGGCCGGGCTGTGGCGAGGGGGGCGGGCGCCCAGAGGGGAAGAGATTCCTCCCCTTCCCCGGGCGCAGGGTCCTTCTGCAGGAGGCTGTATTTGGGCAGCCAAACAAAGTTCGCTGTCACCGCCGCCGCCGCCGCTGCGCCTGCAAGGGTTAAGCGGCGGCGCACGCGGCTGGCAGGCAGGATCCCAGCCTGTGGGCTCAAGAGCCCAGGGGCTCAGGGCGAACACGCGAGTCCCATGGCACCAGCGAGAGGCCACCAACTCGCACCCACCGAGGGCACCCCTGCAGCTAACACCCCCACCACGACCACCACCCCGGGGGCCACTGCTGCACCCTCGTGGGTGGGCCCTGGAGAAGGCACTGTCCGGGAGAAGGGGCACAGGGCGGGGATGGAACACGGCTGTCAGAGAAGCCAGGGACAGGCGCCGCCTCCCTCCACAATAAGGGCCTCCTGAGAGCAGGAAGTAGACCTAGTCAGGAGCAGAGGTTTCCGAAGGTGTGAAGGAAGGAGCTAGGCAGTGAGTGAGCAGAAAGGGAGCTGCCCCGGGGGCTTCTCCCTCCCGTCTGGGCCCTAACCTGAAGCCTAGCCTTCCCTCCAGGCCAGCGTCTCTACCATTAAACTGTATTACCCACAAGGCAGGCAGGGCCGAGTGGCTGGGGTAGACCTGGGGACCTGGGTTAGACACAGAACTTGAGAAGCAACAGGCTCTCATCCTCAAGAAGGGCCCTCCAGGTGTGTCACCTACAACAGAGAGAGGCGCTTCTTCCACTCGCCTTGGAAAGCCAGAAACCCTCTTCTGCATGCTCTTCCTGCCACCCCGGACCTTAGACCCTCGGCCTCTGCCCAGAGTCAGGGGCCATGTGAGAATTCACAGCACAGACCACCACCACCACCCCGCAGCAGCAGGCGCAAATGCTACAACTGCGCTCCAGTCCCTTGAGTGTGTGGCCTCAGAGTGCCTGAGAGCTCATCCTGGGTCTAGGGTCGCTCGCTGCGCGCTTGCACCTCCCCACCCACTCTGAAATATCCCAAATGTGCAGGAGTGCTGAGACTCCCCAGCCATTCTGGAGAGGTGGGGCGCGAGGGGGGGGGTTCTCTTGCAGAAAATGTTCTAGGTTTGGGTGGCTTTTTAAGTAGATGAAATCAAGTCCTTCCTTTTTAAGAAAAGCAGTCACTCCCTCCCTCATGCTTTGGATATTTTGAACTATTTTCAACCAAGTGAGTTTGTGGACATGGGAATTGCAAAACCACAGACATTTCAGATGCGTGCACACCCTCGTCTGCCTGGGAGCCCGGGTTTCAGAAATGGAGCCATTGCTGCCATTAATAGCACCCCGTATCTTCCATGCCAGGCCAGGGTATTTCTTGTCAGAACTCCAGCACCTGGGCCTATCGGATAGTCCAGCCCCTACTGGGTCATCTGTCCACGCCGCATTTGGGGATTTGGGGGTCCAGTACCTAAGAAACTCAGTCCAACAACACAGCCCCCTGGGAAGATGCCAGGTCCGGCACAACAGCCATCCTAAGCCACAGCATTATTCTCTCGTGTTTTTCTAAAAAGCACCTAGTGAGTGTGGACACACCCATGCAATTGTTCTCTCCCAGGGCTGGCATGGAGTTCCACCAGATTAGCACATGGTCAGCCAATTGTACATTCTCCGTCTCCACGCACAGTGCAGCAAACATATTTAGTTCCCTGGGGAGCCCCGCCAGGGTGCACGCCTCACCAAAATGGGAACCCAAGGGACAATGGCAGGAGGGCAGCCAGAAAGTGCCGGTGCCTGCATGACTGTGCTCAGAGCCCACCGGCTCCAGCCCCAGCCCCAGCCGCAGCCGCTGCCCCTTCAATGTAATCACTCAGAGCCACATGACCAGGCCTAGAAACCTCCAGGTAAAGAGGTTCCCCAAGCTCTGTCAGGAAACCCAAATCGAGGCTTGGCCACACTCCCAGCCAGGAAGTTCACCCTCATATCTAACCAACTGCTCTAATTGTACATCATTTATTTCCTTTTTTTTCCCTGTCCTCAGAGGAGATGGGAAACAGCTGGGCACCACCCTTCAAGTCATAATTACCTTTTCCAAATTCGAGGACAATCCAGTTGCTCCTTGGCCTTCTCTTTCTCAGCTTAAATCATCTTTCTCTAGCCCTTTAATCATATCCCGGGCTGTCCTTTGATCATAGCTAAGGGCTGGGTCCAGTCTGAGGCTCCAGGATTTTAATGAGGCCTGATTGCTACAGGGTAGTGAGGAGGCCCCCACCCCTCTTTCCTAGGGCCTCGGGGCCTAGACACACAGTCCCAGAAGGGGCACTGGGCAGAGAGGATGCACGTCGGCAGCAGAGAGGAAACTGAGCTGAAATTTGGCAAGAACAAAAGAACTGTAAAGGCCTATGCATCCAGCAAGGTGCATTCTTCCAAGGTCACAAGAGAAGGCAAGACCGACTGCAGCCCTGGCCAAAGGGACCGCCCGCGTCTTCAGTGCACAAACAGACCTATAGTGGGCTGAATGATGAATCCCCCAAAACAAAGATCTACCCACCTGGAACCTCAAATTTGACCTGATTCTGTTTAAGGGTTTCTGCAGAAAGAATTTAGGCAAGGATCTCAAAATAAGATCATCCTGGATTAAGGTGGGCCGTAAATTCAATGCTATGTCCTTCTAAGAGACAGAAAAGAAAGTACAGACACAGAAAAAGGCCTTGTGAAGACAGAGGCGGAGACTGGAGTGATGCAGCCGCAGGCCAAGGAACACCTGGGGCCATCGGAAGCTGGAAGAGGCAGGGAAAAGTTTTCCCCTGGAGCCTTCAGAGGACGCTGGCCCTGCTGACACCTTGATTTCAGACTTCTGGCCTCCAGAACTGTGAGAGGACACGTTCCCGTTGCCATAAGCCACCCCGTTTTGACAGTTGTTACAGCGGCCAGGAGAAACTCATGCCTTAGTTCCCATCTGCATCATGCCTTGAGGTCAAAGCTTCATACAGCAAAGACGTCTAAGCAATCACAAACCTCCTGTGGGTAGCCCACCCGTCCGGCAAGTCACTGTCCCGAGGGAAGGGGGATGGGGACAGGCAAGAGAGCCATAGGAAGCCCCTGCGGGCCTTTCTGGAAACGGGAAGGAGCAGGTCTGGAGAGAAACCCCACGGGTCAGGCCCCGGAGAAATAAAGCTTGCAAAGCGTGGGAACGGAGTGGGGAGGAAATCCACGAGGAAGCAGCGTTTGGCGCACACATCCATATCTGTGACCGCCCTCCAGGCACAGCCTCCATGGAGAAGCTCCGCTGGCAGGGAAGCGATGAAGCAAAAGGGGCTCGGGGAGCGGAGGAAGGTGGGGGGCTCTCTCCCAGCAACAACAAGGCTCCAGACGGGACACCCCATTAGGTGGCGGGCTGTGTCCTCACAGACGGAGACTTCCCAAGGGCAGGGCCCAGACGGTCTTGTCTCTGTGTGGCCTGACACAAAGTAGGCCTCCCTGAGCTGCCGAGCCCTGGGTCCATCAGTGGCAGGGCCTTCCACAGCCCCTCAAGTTCCCACAGCCCCTCATCTTAGGAAACGGCACTACCACCCACCTAGTTGGTCAAGCGAAGTCTCTGGGCACCATTGTTGACTCCTCTCTTTCCCTCACCCTCAGTATCCAAACCATGGTGCGTTTCTACCTCCAGTCTATCTGCAAATCAGTCTAAGCCTCCCTCCTCCAGGGGGGTGCCAGCTAACAGTCAACAACTGGCCACCTGGGACCTGCAAAAGCAACAACACTCGATTTCAATTTCCCGATTTGTAGCACTTGCCTATTCCTGCGATGTCAGTATTTCTGCCTTGGCCAATTTCTTACTTTTCTTTTCTTTTCTTTTCTTTTCTTTTTTTTTTTTTTTTGATACAGAGTCTTGCTCTGTCACCCAGTCTGGAGTGCAGTCGGGCAATCTCGGTTCACTGCAAACTCCGCCTCCCAGGTTCAAGTGATTCTCCTGCCTCAGCCTCCCAAGTAGCTGGGACAACAGGCACCTGCCACCACTCCTGGCTAATTTTTGTATTTTTAGTAGAGATGGGGATTCACCATGTTGGCCAGGTTGGGTTCGAACTCCTGACCTCAGGTGATCTGCCTGCCTTGGCCTCCCAAAGTGCTGGGATTACAGGCATGAGCCATCGTGCCCAGCCGGCCAATTTCAAGTTATTTGTATAACATCATTGGAGGTGAGACTGGGAAGAGATATTTAGTTACCACCAATATAGTGCTTCCATCATACAAATACAGCCTCAAGAACATAACTGCAACAGGACAGACAATAGTTAAATGTTGCAAAAAACCTAAGAGGTGATGAAAGGTGTGTATTTATTATCTTTTGTTTTTTTTTTTTTTTTTTTTTTTTTTGAGACGGAGTCTCACGCTGTTGCCCAGGCTGGAGTGCAGTGGCGCGATCTCGGCTCACTGCAAGCTCCGCCTCCCGGGTTCCCGCCATTCTCCTGCCTCAGCCTCCTGAGTAGCTGGGACTACAGGCGCCCGCCACCGCGCCCGGCTAATTTTTTGTATTTTTAGTAGAGACGGGGTTTCACTGTGGTCTCGATCTCCTGACCTTGTGATCCGCCCGCCTCGGCCTCCCAAAGTGCTGGGATTACAGGCTTGAGCCACCGCGCCCGGCCTATCTTTTGTTTTAAATATAATCACTTATAAGTAATTTTTTAATTTTTTGCTTAATTTTTCTTCATAACTTGTAATTTAATTCATATTGTATAAATCTGTCATTTTTCTAATAAAGCAATATGTTTTTCTAATAGAGCAATGCATTTTTACTATGATAAAATATATGTAATATAAAATTTACCATTTTAGGCCAGTCATCATGGCTCACACCTGTAAACCCAGCACTTTGGAAGGCTGAGGTGGGAGGATCACCTGAGGTCAGGAGTTCGAGACTAGCCTGGCCAACATGGTAAAACCCAGTCTCTGCTAAAACCCCGTCTCTCCAAAAATCAGCCAGGCGTGGTGGCAAACGCCTATAATCCCAGCTATCTGGGAGGCTGAGGCACGAGAATCGCTTGAACCCAGGAGGCGGAGGTTGCACTGAGCCAAGATCACGTCACTGCACTCCAGCCTAGGTGACAGGGCAAGACTCTGTCTAAAAAACAACAACAACAAAATATTTACCATTTTAACCATGTTTAAGTTTACACGTCCAGTGACATTAAGTCCATTCACATTGTACATCCATCAACACCATCCACCTCCAAAACTTTCTCCAACTTCCCAAACTGAAACTGTGTCCCCATTAAACAGTAACTCCCCATCCTTCCTTCTTCCCCTGGCTGCTGGCAACCACCATTCCAGTTTCTCTATGAATTTGACTTCATGTAAGTGAAATCACACAACATTTGTCCTTGTGAGACAGGCTTACTGAGCACGAGGTCTTCAAGGTTCATTATTCAAGGTTCACATGTAGTATGTGACAGAATTCCATTCTTTCTGAAGGCTGAATGATATTCCACTGTGTGTACACACACTTTGTACCTCCATTGCTTCCACATTTGAGCAATTGAGAATAAAGCTGCTACAAACATGAGTGTGTAAATATTTGTTCAAGTCCTTGCTTTTATTTATTATTATTATTATTATTATTATTATTATTATTATTATTATTTTAGACGGTCTCACTCTGTTGCCCAGGCTGGAGTGCAGTGGAGTGATCTCGGCTCACTGCAACCTCCATCTCCTGTGTTGGAGCAATTCTCCTGCCTCAGCCTCCCGAGTAGCTGGGATTACAGGCACCAACTACCATGCCTGGCTAATTTTTGTTTTTTAGTAGAGATAGGGTTTCACAGTGTTGGCCAGGGTAGTCTCGAACTCCTGGCCTCAAGTGATCTATCCTCCTCGGCCTCCCAAAGTGCTGGGATTACAGACGTGAGCCACCGCGCCCAGCTGTCACTTTAGTCTTAAACATCACAGCAACTCTCTCAGTGTCCCGTGAGACCCCTTGAGACAGTGGCTTTAGGGACTCCACACACACCTGTTCACTCCTGTGCAGTGACAAAGTACAGTTTTCTTTGCAGAATGGCAGAGTCAGGAGACTCCTGATGGGGCATGAACCCAAAGGGGCAGAGGAGACGTTCAGAACACACATGGACTCTTCATGTGCGTTCTGCCAGCCACCAGGCAGACCTGCTCCAGCCTCGACGTGCCCAGGATCATGGACAGTGCGTGGTTTCCACCAAGGCCAAGCCCCTGGAACCCCTTCTCCCTTTACATCAGCTGTACTGGGAGCAGCTACCAGGCTGTGGACCACTAAGTCTCTTTCAGGCTACCTGAGTTTGAATTTCCCCATTCAGCCTGACTGTGACCCGGTATGCGGCTACCACAACCCATCACACCCTCTGGCTGGCCGATTCAATGCAACCATAAGGTTTCACTCAAAGAAGCACATGACCAATCTGTTCCCCAGACTTCCCAGTGATCCCCCCAGCCTGCTTTGTGCAGAACATTTACAGCAAAACCTGACCACAGCGGCCTGAGCTCTTATCTCCAAGGCAGGGGACTTTTTAAACAAAGTATTAGTGTTCTAAATTCATGCTCTCCCAAGGAGGCTCCTGGCCTTCAGCACAGCAAACAGTCTGCTCCATGGCTCCCGGGTCCCCACCCCCACCTCATCCGAGCTACCCACTCCAGCACTTGGGACTGAATCAGCTTGGAGTTCCCCAGCCCTGCTGCCTGCTGGCTCTGATGATAGGACCAGAGAGTGCAGCACTGCCTGGACCTCCTGTTGCTACATTTTACTGCAATAATATCCAACCTGATGGAACCCTGGGAGCAAGTGGTGGGGGCGGGGGGGGTGGTGGTCAGGGGCTGCACACACAGAGGACAGAAGGACTGAAGGACTGGGTGGGAATTATGACCCCTCCAAGATGATCCCTCACCATCAGAACCCTGGCTGTGCCTCCTGAACAGTGTTTGTTTATTTGCATATCCGGCGAGCTTTTCGATTAGCAAATTCAGATGCCTGGGAGTCCACCAGTGGCTCTGCTGAGGTATAACCCAGACATGATGGCTCATGTCTTCTTCCTGATCATTCTCTCTTCACACAGTCCCGTGACCAGAGGGTTACTCCTACTCCTGTTCCTACTCCAGCCCCACAAGACGGTCTTGAAATGGCTCAAGTCTCCAACTTCCTAGCACTGTCTGAGAATGGAGTACAGAAATGAGATGGGGACACAGTATCCCATGGACACCAGTGATGGAAAAAAACCCTCTGACCCTTCCGGGAGCTCTGCAAAGTCACACTCGGGGACAAGAAGGAGTGGCCAGCCTGGCACTGACCCAGCCTCAAAGCAGCCAGTGACTAAGGCACACAGCTGGTACCTCCTCACCCCCAGGGTGCCAGGAGGCTTGGCTAGAACATGTGCCAGCCAAGAGAAACAGGCTGTCCCTGGGGCCTTGGTGTCCTGGCCTCCCTACTGTTTTTCTCAAGGAGGCACCCTGCTCTGTGGGGTCTGAGGCTGGAGGCAACTTGCCACCGATGCAGTGCAGGGACGACGGCTGAGTCACCAGCCTGCCCTAGTTCCACGTCAGCAGGAACAACAGGGACTCAAGCAGAGAAGAAAGCATTTATTTTTAAAGTCACCACAGTGACTGAGGCGACATCATCCCCAGGGAGCCCTCCTCCCTGCTGGCCGTCTGTGGACGGTGGCTCCGTGTTCTAACAACGCCTCTGTCCATCCCATAAGACCCAGCAGGTGGAAGGAAAGAGGGTGGAGGTTGGGAGTGGCGGCCAGGCAACCCGGGAAGGGCAGGGAGCAGGAACATGCCCTCCCTCTTCTGCACCCGCTCAGAAGGCTCCACAGGGCCTATCCTGCCATCCACAACCCCAGGGGATCCTCCCTCAATGCCTGCCCCATAAATGCCCATCCACCCTACACTTGAACACCTCCAGTTACAGGGAGCTCAGTACCTACCTATGCCACTCATTCTATCTTTAGCTGTTCAAAACAGAGAAAAGAGAGAAAGAAAAGATAGGAAAGACAGAGAAGGGGGGGAGAGAGAGAGAGAGAGGAAAGAAAGAGGAAAGAATAAGGAAGGAAAGAAAAAGGAAGGGAAGGGAAGGGAGGGAGGGAAGAAAGGAAGGGAAGAAAGAGAGAGGAACAAACAAGGTGAGCTTCATGGAGCAGAGCCTCAATAAGGGAGCAAAATACATCTGCAGTCAGGCTGTAGATGGATTTCTACAGGAGCACATATCCACTATACTCTTCCTGGAACAGAAAAGTAGAAAGAAGACGTGGCGGTGTGGGTGGGTGGCAGCTCTTTCTGGGGGCCTGGAATTTGGGGCATCAGCGCCCTTGGTTTTGAGAAGGAGACTAAGATCACCAGTATCCACAGTGGAGACCGAACCCCATAAGGGCTGGGGACATCATCTCTTCTGTGTCTCTAACAAAGACCCGATGCTCTGACTATGGGAGCCTGTGGAAGAAGGAACAAAACTGGCTCTCGGGCCCTTTAGATAACAGGTTTTCCATCCAGTGGCGGCTGTGAATAAATTTCTGGAGCCAGCCTCAGCGGCCTGGGCCTGCACAGCTGAGACTGTCCCTGGAGGCTGAGTGGAAGTGGGGAGCCTCCAGGCACAGCTGGGCTCTGCTCCCTACCTCAACCAGCAGCCCCAGGACTTCTGGGTGCTCCAGAGCTTTCTCCAGAGGGCAAATCCAGAGTATGAGGGAGGAGGGAGATGCTCGGGATCGGGAGGCCCTGCCCGTCTCTGCCCCCGGCCTCACTGACCTGAACAAGGAGGTCATGGGTGTTCAGGGGTAGAACTGTGGGCTGGCAAGCCCCCAGCCCTGGCCTCTCCCTGCCCCCCTCTCCTCACTGCCAGTGACCATCTCTGGCTACATGTTGACACCTCCACGGGATGATGGAGAAGAGAGAAGAGGAACCTCGCTGCTCTGCCCAGCGCACTCAAAAGAGGCTCCAGTGCAAAGGCACCGACGTTCACAGCCAAATGTGTGTGGCGGCTCCCCAGGGATGGGATGCTTCCACTCCATTCCAGTCTGCCATGAACTGACAGAAGGTTTTGTGTCACCAAATGTATCCCATTAACAAATTACCCTAACACTTAGTAAAAAATAAAATAAAAATGCACGCACCCCATGCCCTGCAGAGGCCCCATGCCGCACCCTCTCTGCACCTGAGCTCGCACTCTTGGCCTGCCGCCTTGGGAACAGAACGCTCTGCGTGGGAGGCAGACAGGAAGCGCGGGGTGCGCTGGCTGGGCCCCTCCAGACAATCTGGTATTGCTTTCCCCGGATAATGAAATCTTCCCCACCCTGAGTGTCGCTGGAAGCCAGCCGGCAGCCAGATCAACCTAAATGAACCTGAACCGTTTGTCCCTCCTGTGAAGTGACCTCGGGGATGTAATGGGTTTGCTATTAACACAGTCCTCCCTCGCACTCCATCCCCCCCCCCCCACTTTTCTCCCTCTGCATGAGTCACCGGCCGTGATGACTCGGCCCAGCCAAGGGACCTGGCCAGCTCTGGTCAGGCTATGCGAGGGACAGACCAGCACAAAGGAGCAAGGCTGCCGGGCCCAGACCAGAGGCCGGGGGTCACACGGACCCTCTGTAGTGTCTGTAACTGGGGACTCCTAAGGCTGCTCCTTGGTTCTGGGGACCTGTCCACTTGGGGACAGTCTTAAGGGAGACTCTTTAAAGCAGGGAGCCATAAGGGTGAACTAATACAGAAACACGGAGGGCCAGGGAGAACATGAAGACAGGCTCAGCTGGGCACAGTGGCTCACGCCTATAATCCCAGCACTTTGGGAGGCCAAGGTGGGCGGATCACCTGATGTCAGGAGTTCGAGACCAGCCTGGCCAACATGGTGAAACACCATCTCTACTAAAAATACAAAAATTAGCCGGGCGTGGTGGCAGGTACCTGTAATCCCAGCTACTTGGGAGGCTGAGGCAGGAGAATTGCTTGAACCCAGGAGGCGGAGTTGGTAGTGAGCCAAGATTACACCACTGCACTCCAGCCTGGGCAACAGAGTGAGACTCTGTCTCAAAAAAAAAAAAAAAAAAAAAAAGGCCCAAGGCCTGGAGAGCCAGACGCCACCTTCCCACCTCTTGGTGGCCCACTTTGAGATTGTATCACGTCAGAGAAAGTTGTGGGAGTGTCTGTCTGTAATTCATAAGCAACACTGTTTCCATCTCCCACCAGCTCCTGGCTCTAGCAGGCCCCTGACTCATGCCTTCCCCAGGGTCTTGGGTCCCCCCCAAGCTGGACTCCAGGCTGTTGATGGGATGACCAAGTCACTTCCCTGCTCACTGTCCTGGGCAGCTTCTGTCACCTGCTGCAGACGGAGTGAGAGCTTAGCAAGGCCGGGGCCGCCGATCTCCTGCCGGCCACATCTGCCTCCTCCCACACCGCTTCTCCCCGCCTTGGTCATGCCCAGGGGCTCACAGTTCCCCACAAGCCAGGTGCCAGACCTCTGTGCCTGCCCTATCCTGTTCCCTCTGCCTGGCGGGCCCTTCCCACCCTCCCTGGCCTGGCTCAGGCCCCATCTGTCTTCAGGTCTCAGCTCAGAGGCTGCTTCTTCTAGGAAGCCTTCCTGGGATTGCCAGATGAAGGAATTCTCTCTGGACCCTTCTTCTATTTTCACAGCCTCAGGGGCAGCCTCTAACGCAGGCCTTACTGAGTTCGTGTGGCATCCAGGAGAGCCCCAAGTGTGTGATGAACGTGTTGAAGGGAAGCCTTTTTAAAAGCTGAAGGAGCCCTGTGAACACACAGCAGCAGCAGCTCAGACTGCGAAGGCACAGTCTCAGCCTCGTCCGCCCCGGCCTTCCTCTTGAGGAGGTGGGAGCCGGTCAGCTGGGATCAGGAGGTGGGCTTCATGGAGCAGAGACTCCATAAGGGGGCAAAATAAATTAGAGAATTCTCTTGCTGGAAGGAACCTAGACGAGGAGCACCCAGTCAGAGGAGGAAGGAAGAGACCAGCAACAGACCTCCCTTGCTCCAGCAGTCCTGCAAGCCAGATGGGCCAACTTCTCGGCACAGCTGTTCTCCAGCACAGAGAAATTTCTCACCTTCAGCAACAGGGCGGGAACATTCCCAGACAGGGCCACGGCTACTCTGGTCACAGGGACCACGGAGTCTGAGTCTCCGTGGCTTGTCCCATCCATGCAACCACAGATCTGGAGCACACATCTGGAGTTGCAGAGCCCAAAGGGCATGGCAGGGCAGGGATTCTGCCTGATTGGTGAAAGCCACCCCTGGAGTACAGGCCTGCGCCCATATCCAGGTGGAGCCTCCGATAGGGAGCATCGATTTCAAGGAGGTGAATGTGGACATTCAAGGCCAGTGAATGGCCAGGTGTCAACACATCGACAGGCCCTTGGCCCGTCCCCCAACACTGGGGGGAGGACACCAACAGGGTCTACATGGTGCATAGGGTCTCCAGAGCCAGCAAGGTGTGCAAGGCCCAGCAACTGACCACTCTATTATGAATAAGCCAGAACATTTATCCAGAAAAAAAAAACAGCTTTGTCCAATTGGGGACCTAAAGTCTCAGGACCTATGTCCCCTTCCTGTAGCACCACATCACTTTCCCAATGCCCACCCTCACTCCCACCTGCCTGCCAAGCTTCAGGTATCCAGAACACAGCGTGACAGCAGGCACTGTGATTCCCACAGGTTTTCCCAACCCACCCCAGGCGTCACTACAGCTTTAGTTCTGAGCAGCAGGGAGTGACATGCAGAATGGTCACCCAGACAGAGCAAGACCGTCAACAGGAGGGCGGGCTCTGTCCAGCAGGCGGTACCTATTGACACAGAAATCAGTAGGCATTCTTTCAGGAAGGTTTTTCACTAAGAAAGAATGAAAGAGGCCGGGCGCGGTGGCTCACGCCTGTAATCCCAGCACTTTGGGAGGCCAAGGCGGGTGGATCACCTTAGGTCAGGAGTTCGAGACCAGCCTGGCCAATGTGGTGAACCCCCGTCTCTACCGAAAATACAAAAATTAGCTGGCCGTGGTGGCGGGCACCTGTAATCCCAGCTACTTGAGAGGCTGAGGCAGGAGATCTTGATTCCAGGAAGCAGAGTTTGCAATGAGCCGGGATCACACCACTGCATTCCAGCTTGGGCAACAGAGCAAGACTCCATCTCAAAAAAAAAAAAAAAAAAAAAAAAGTCCGGGCACAGTGGCTCAAGCCTGTAATCCCAGCACTTTGGGAGGCCGAGACAGGCGGATCACGAGGTCAGGAGATCGAGACCATCCTGGCTAACACAGTGAAACCCCGTCTCTACTAAAAAATACAAAAAAAAAACTAGCCGGGCGAGGTGGCGGGCGCCTGTAGTCCCAGCCACTCAGGAGGCTGAGGCAGGAGAATGGCGTGAACCCGGGAGGCGGAGCTTGCAGTGAGCTGAGATCCGGCCACTGCACTCCAGCCTGGGCGACAGAGCAAGACTCCATCTCAAAAAAAAAAAAAAAAAAAAAAAAAAGGATGAAAGACAAACAAGACTGAAACAGTGGCAGGCAGGTACATGTTTAACAACCTACCCTAGTGGGGAGCAGGAGGTAAGGCCTGATATGTAGTGTTTGCCAATTCCTGTGGTGTAAATACACCCACTGTAGCAAATTTCAAGCTACCAACAGGACATCACTGAACACAGAGTTGGGAAAAGACGTGCATATCACTGCATGAAACACTTAGGCAGCTATGGCTTATTCTTTCCTGGGAAGGGGGGTATGTCTAGAATACCCCCTTGCTATGGAGAATGGCTGTAGCAAATAGGATTCAACTGGCAGGCCGACCCAGTCAACTGCCCACTGATGTGATGTGGGGCAGTTTTCTGAGGCTGCCTCCGCACTCAGGGAGGAAGGTGGCCATGTGGCTACAGACCTGGCCCTGGGTTTGCATTTTTTTTTTTTTTTGAGATGGAGTTTGTTTTTTTCCTCCAGGCTGGAGTGCAATGGTGTGATCTTGGCTCACTGCAACCTCCACCTCCTGGGTTCAAGCGATTCTCCTGCCTCAGTCACCCAAGTAGCTGGGATTACAGGTGAGCACCACCACACCCGGCTAATTTTGGATTTTTAGTAGAGATGGGGTTCACCATGTTGGCCAGGCTGGTCTCAAACTCCTGACCTCAGGCGATCCACCCACCCTGGCCTCCCAAAGTGCCAGGATTACAGGCATGAGCCACTGTGCCCATCTGGGTTTGCTATCTTGAGGATACATCTGGAGTTATGTGCTCATGATTTTCGTTTCCATTTTAAAACTTTGATTTTATTTTATTGTTTTTAGAGACAGGGTCCTGCTCTGTCACCCAGGCTGGAGTGCAGTGGTGCAGTCATAGCTCACTGCAGCCTCGAGTTCCTGGGCTCAAGCGATTCTCCCACCTCAGCCTCTCGAGTAGCTGGGGCTGGGCCTACAGGTGTCACCACACTCAGCTACATTTTGTATTTTTTGTAGAGATGGGGTCTTGCAATTTGCGCAAACTGGTCTCAAACTCCTGGCCCCAAGCAATCTTCCCACCTCAGCCTCACAAAGTGCTGGGATTATAGATGTTAGCCAGTGCACCCAGCAGCCATCATGATTGACTAGCGACGTCTGTTCCAGCTCCAAGATGAACACAAGGAGCAGAGAGTTGGTGAGAAATTTTGAAAATGAAGCTGGGTGTGGTGGTGGATGCCTGCGGTCCCAGCTACTCGGGAGGCTGAGGCAGGAGGATTGCTTGAGCTCGGGAGTTGGAGGCTGCAGAGTGCTATGACTGCACCACTGCACTTCAGCCTGGGTGACCTAGCAAGATCCCATCTCAAAAAAGGGAAGGAAAGGAGAGGGGAGGGGAGGGAATTTCTGACAGTGATTCCAGAGATAATCAGGGTGACCCGAAATTACTTTGAAATGCATCGAAAAGTAAAAATAAGATGGATTCATGGCCAGGGGAAGGAGGGATAGCTGGATGGCGAGGTGATAAAGCAGGTGTAACTTGGTGTTAGTGGTAGAATCTAGGTGATGGCTGAATGTGTTCCCTGTAAAATGCTTTCAACTTGACTGTGTATTTGAACATTTTCACAATAGAATGGAGGGAAGAGAAAGGTAAGAGGGAGTCACTGTAGCTGTTGCAGCAGGAGCGGACCCCCAAAATCCATGTATCATAGTTTCAGCCCTGCCAGTGTGGATGTGTCCTCGTTCTTCTTCTCGGGATTTAAGGACATTTAATGAGCACATATGTCTTCAAGCCCCCTTGCTTCCCCATCTGCCCCTCTGCCCACCTGCCCCCACACCTGGAAGATTCCACAGGTGGCATGGGCCAGCTCTCCGTCCTGCCCTTTGTGCCCTCAGTATGTGACAGACACTGAGTGAATGTCAGCCCCTTCCCCCTACACCTCGTCTGCCTGTCCAGTCACCAGGTTGACACTTCTGGACGTCTGGCCGACAGCTTCCTTAGCTGTATTCTAGTGACCTGGCAGGTGTCCTGAGTCATAAATAAGGCCACTAGTGAATGTTTCCAAAGCTTCTCCTACCATGGCACCTTCCCCTCTCCCACCAATAGTCCATCATGACAGCTGGGCTGCATGAGCCTCTTCCTGGGGTTGTGTCTCCTGAGGCTGCTCAGGGCCTGGCCTGCCAGAGCCCACCAGGCAGGGTGCCCACCCTTTCTAGGCCTGAGTTCCCACTTAGAGAACCACTTTCAGAAGGACAATGGAGAAAGGCATTTGGGGCACCAAACTGGAGTGTGCCTGCATGTGCGAGGGGGAGGGGAAGGGAGAGGGGGAGGGCAGGGGAGAGGCGGAGAGGAGGGGAGGTAAAAACAGGAGAAGATAGAAGACGAGAAATAAGAACAAGAGGAAACACAGAAGGAGGAGGAGCAGCCCCCTTCGTGGGGGTGGACTCTGTGTCCAGTGCTCTACCAAGGACACTACATTTATCACCTCGCTTGTTTCCCACGAATACCTTCGAGGTCGCTCCTCCCTGGCCCCCATTTTTCCATGAGGAAGCAGATGCACATAGTGGGAAAGAGCTGCGCAAAGCCCGCAGGCAGTACATGGAGCCACTGGGAGTTGCATTCAACTCATCCAACCCCACATCCCTGTCCTCAGCCACCAGGATAAACCACCAAGTTTCCACAGCCACAGGAGCTGGGCCCGGAGTCCCCACCAGGTCTCCCAAGGCAGGGAGATGGGGCTGGAGGCCATGCCAGGTGCAGGGTGCCCAGAGCTGCTTAGGAAGCCCCGTGGCATGGGCTGGGCACCAGGCAGTGTCTGTAGAATGAGAAAAGAATGAGGCTGAGACGCAGCATCACCTCCTCCAAACGTGACTTTCCCTGAGTCTCTGTGATCGGTCACCCGAGAGGGGAGTCCTGGTCTCCTGGCGTTTATGTCCAGGTCTAGGGATGCCTTCCCCAGCCAGGTTTTCTTCTGAGGATGGAAACTCAGAGCCTCACTACAGGAGGAAGAGCTAGGAGCACTTCTAAGACCTCCGCGGAGGGTTGCTCAGGTCCAGCCTAAGTCCTTCACCATAGAAGGCCTTTCAGATGTGGCAGCCACGGTGCGTGGGTCGAGGGTCTCCACCCACCAAGAAGCAGGGGCATCTGATGCACATTCGGCCCACGATCCCCACCCACGTGGGGGCTTTGCATGCAGCCACGTGACACAAGGGAACAGCCACAGCAGCGGGGCCACAAGGAGAGTGTGGGCCAACGTGCAGGGGCGGAATCTTGACAGCCTCCTGCGGGCTGGTGGCAGGGAGGGGCACATTTGCACAAATCCTACATGCACAGCCCTTCACACACATGTGGCTGACAATCACCCACACAACCGTGCCGGGATCTGGCGCACAGCCCACCAGCAACAGGCACTGGGAATCCCCAGCTGCTCCCCTGCTGCGGCGCAGACACCATTCAAGGTGGGATGGAGAGAGTCACTGATTCCAAGGTCACACACGCCAAAGAGAGACACTGATCCACGGAATGGAAACGGGAGGATCAGCCAGAACCATTGGCTCTGATTCACGCAGGGCAACGGGGACATATAGGCCCATTCATTCCACGTTTTTATTGAGCAACTACAGTGAGCTAAGCTGCAGAGATCATCCGAATAATCGGCTTGTAGAAAACCACTCTAATCCTTTCCTGGCCCGGACGTGATGGGAAGAACTTGGACTTCTGGATTCACAGAGCTGGATGGAAATCCTGGCTCAGCCAGTCATTGGCTGGGGGAGTCTGGGCGAGTGACTCAAGGCCTCTGAGCCTGTTTCCTTGTAAAAGAGGAGTGCTCGGGCCTGCCGCGCCAGGTCGGGGCAAGATGACTGAAGGGCAAGCGCCCAGCACCAGCCAGGGATCAACGTCCTCATGGACGCAAAGTGCAACAAGCAGACGTCACCATTGCACCGCCCTCCGCTGCCTGTGGCAAACAAGCAAAGATAGCTTCATGCCTGTGCTGGGGGGAGCAGGGAATCGGCCTCAGGAGGATGCTGGCCCCCTCAGCTGCTTCTCCCAAAGCTTCCCAGGAGGAGAAATGATCCACCCCAGTGGCATTTCCTCTCCTGACAGCTGCTGGGAGCCTCAACCCACAAGCAGGCCTGTCCACCCGGCAGCGGCCGCATGCAGGCAGGAGGGGCTCCGGCAGCCTCCAGGAGTGAGGGGTCGTTCAGCCCTCTCTTAGCTGGAAAGGAGGCTCCAGGCTGGGCAGGAGCATTTGGAGAAATCCAGACCCTGAAGCTAGGCCATACCAGAGAGATGAGGCTGCTAGAAGCTTCCTTGCTGCCCACAGCGAAACACAACCAAAGCGGGACCCAGACCCCGACCAGCTCAAGGCCTGACTCACATCAGAGGGAAACCAGCGCCCGCCGCATCAGTGAGCATTCACGTGCATGTAAGGCAGAGACAGACCTTGGACAAGTCCCTTCATCCCTCTATGCCTCAGTTTCCTCATCTATAAAATAGGGTAACACTACCTACTTCACAGGGTTGTCATGAAACAAACATGCATCAATATTTGTAAAGTGCTGAGAACGGCACAAAACAAGAGCTATAGATTTGCTAAATAAGTAAAAAATAAGACGCAAGCTTAAAGCAGAGCTTGGTACACCGTGAGCATCAAGAGCTGTGCTTCTTGACCCTTCTTCTCTGTTGAGATCTTCCCACCAGAAGTGGGAGGGACCGCTGAGGCTGGGGCCTTGTTCTAGGGACCCTTGTGGGGAGTCTTTCAGCCTAGAGGGATCTGTCTCATAGACTATAGCTGCCTCGGGTCTTTGCGTTCTTGTGCATGTGTGCATTCACGTATGTACAAGCATGCAACGTGCATGTGTGCATTCTCATGTACTTGTGACAATCTGCACACACATGCCCAGAACCCGTCTGACACAGTGTTTAATTAAGATGTTGCAGCTCCGATGAATGGATTGTGGGGCTGAGACACTGTTTCCACAGGAAGCTGCTGTAGCAGCAAAGCTTCCTGGTCCTCATAGGCAACCAAAAAGAATGGAGCCTGCTCTCATCCTCTGCCCTAAAAATGATGCATAGTATGTAGGGCCTGATGGTGGGGATCCCTCTCGTAGACATATCCCCAGTAACACTGCACTCTGAAATTCAAGTTGTTATAAAATAAGACTCTTGGTATTGGCAGGGACCTCTGAGGTCCCTTCTATACAGTCCTGAACAACTCCCACATGGCCCCTGCTTGAATGCTTCCAGGCATGGGGAACTCACTACTTTGTGAAATAGCCTGTTCCACCATCCTAAAGTGAAAATCGTGAGAAAAACAGCTCTTTCTGTAAAGAGTCAAGCTCTACTCTCTAGTACCTTCCAGGTACCTGGTACCAGCTTCATATCTTGGGGGAACTCAAAATAAATGCTCCCCTTCTACCTGACAACTCGCTGACTACTTGGACACAGTGGCTGTAGCCCCTTGCTCCATGCAGCCACCCCATCCAGTCCCCTTCTGGAATCCCTGAAATAAACCGAAGCCCTCTCGCCACGCAGGTCCCTCTGCTGGGCCCCTCACCCGCCTGTGCACATGCCGGAGAGGCCATTCTGTGGGTGAGACCTGTGGTGGGTTAGATAGTGTTCCCCCAAAAGACAGATTCAAGTCCTGACCCCCAGTACCTGCGAATGTGACCTTATTTGGACACAGGGTCTCTGAAGATGTACTTGGGTTATTTGTGGGCATACTGAATCAGGGTGGGCCGTAAATCCAATGACCAGTGTCTTTATAAGACGGAGGCAGGCCGGGCACGGTGGCTCATCTCTCTAATCCCAGCATTTTGGGAGGCAAAGGTTCATTGCCTGAGCCCAGGAGTTTGAGACCAGCCTGGGCCCTCATCTCTACAATAAAATAAAAAATTTGCCAGGCATAGTGGCGTGCACCTGTGTCCTAGCTACTTGGGAGGCTGAGGTAGGAGGATTGCTTGAGCCTGGGAGGTTGAGGCTGCAGTGAGCCATGATCATGCCACTGCACTCCAGCCTGGAGGACAGAGTGAGACCCTGTCCCTAAAAATAAATGAAAAAGACAATAGAGAGGGCACTTTGGACAGAGACACCAGCAGAGACACAGGGAGAAAGCCAGGTGGGGAGGGAGGCCGAGCTGCAAGCCGAGGAACCCCAGGGATTGCTGGCCACCGCAGAGCTCGGAGAAAGGCATGGAACACAGTCTCCCTCGGAACCTCCAGGAGGAATGAACCTTCAGACACCTCGGTCTGGGATTTCTGGCTCCAGAACCTCGAGGGAAGACATTTTGGATGTTTGTGGTCCTTTGTTATGCCAGCCACAGGACGGTAACACAGGGCCTCAGCAGGATGGCCCGGCAAGGGCCCCTCCCCCAAGGCAGCCCTTATTTTGTCTCATCTGCAGGGTCACCCAGATGCTCACCCTGGCTATGGTCAGCAAGTGTCAGTGGATTTTCCCACGTCCAGCAGTAAGGGCAGCACTGCCGCTGACCAAGCACCTGCCATGTCGGGGCCCCTGCATGGTCCTGGGGCTCCTCTCTCCCGTTCACACTTGGCAGCTCAGTTCCCTTCTCTGCACCTCATCTGATGCTGGGGCTCTGGGCAAGCCTGGGGGACCTGTGCTTTATTTCACAGATTTCCCAGCTGACTTCATCAGCCCCTGCACTGGGCCCGCCTGATGGGCTGCTGGGCTGGGCGCCAGCCAGAGTCCTCAGCGGCAGCCTTCTCGGCTCTCTGACCTTGGCCCAGGACTCAGGGGCAGGGCCTCCAAGGGCTCTGGGGACGTCTCTGAGGTTGGCCTTCCTGCTGACCGCAGCTCACACAGAGGAGGGCCTAACCTCGAGTGTGGCCACCCGTGACCTTGAGAGATGCCCAGAGCTGCAGACGTGTCTCCCAAGTCCTCCAGAGCCCAGGACAGGAGCCACTCAATGTCCCCAATGCCATAGGCAAAATTTGCTCTTCTCAACATAAACTGTCCCCAGCCCCACTTAATGTTCCCTTGAATGAACAGCAACAAAAACATGGTTTTCTGCCAAAGGTGGGGCCTACAGTTTCCCAGAACCCGGTTTCCTGCCAGACCTAGGTACAATCCACAGGAGTGCTTGCCCCTGACTCGTGTGTGTGTGTGTGTGTGTGTGTGTGTGTGCGCGCGCGCGTGCGCACATGTGCCTGCGCAAGTCCCTCCATGTGCAGCCTTGGGAAGGGTGGAGAGGTTCACGGAAATTCTTTCTGGCGGTTAGGAAGACAGAAAAAAGGAAAATGAGATCTGTGTACATGTGTGCAAGTGCATACACAGCACACAGGCACACACATATACCCACTCAGCACACACCACACAGGCACACACATATACACACTCAGCACACACCACACAGGACCACACGTGCACACACATGGGGGCACACAGGCACACACATGCACACACATGGGGACACACAGCACACAGGCACACACATGCACACATACCCCCCTGCAGGAAAGCCCTTCCTTGTCTTCCACTCTGCAGGGGCCCCAGGCTTCATGAAATAAGATTGAATTTTGGAAGTTTGATAAAAGATCTGTCCGGAGCATTCTGGTCATCTCCACCAGCCCTTCTAGGTGTGGAAGGCATGTCTCCTCGTATCCACCCACCTCCTGTTCCCACCCTCACTCCCACCCCCGTTTCCTCCTCTTTGCTCCTTTAGCCCTCCTGCTGCCTGCTAAAATCCCAACCTGTGCACTTGGACGGGAATTATTTCCTCTGTAGAAGAGTATAATGCACGTGGACACACACACACACACACACACACACACACACACACACACTGCGCTGGAGGAAAGAGAGGCAGAGCTTCTTCCAGATCTACAGCTCTAGTGAGTGACGAGATTTCTCCCAGAGAACACGTGCAGATGCCTGCGTTACTGGAAGAAGACACTACCCTGACTCACTCTCTCTCTCTCTCTTATCTCTTCTCTCTCTCATCTCTTCTCTCTCTCTTATCTCTTCTCTTCTCTCTCTCTTATCTCTTCTCTCTCTCTCTCAGCACAGAGAAGGAAAGGCCCCAGCAAACAGTGCTCATGTGGGCCTCCTGGACACCACTGGTAGCCCCCAACCAGGACCACCTCTCCTTTATCCCTGGAAGCACAAGAACAGAGAGAAGGGTGGGTTTCTGCCTTTGGGGGTTCCTTTCTGCACCCCTCTGGAGCTAACCACAGGGCCCTGGGCTGCATGGGAAGGAGGGTTCAACAGGCTTCCCTCCCAACCCTGGCCCTCTAGTGAGGAGCCGACCAGCCCTGTCTGCGAAAGATGCTGGTTGGGACCTGATGCTGGGCAACTTGAGAACAGAAGGGGGACAGGGGCTGAGGCCAGGCCCCTGGCCCCGAAACAGCCATAACTCCTAGGTTAGAGTCCAAGGGTGCTAGGCTGGAGGCCCCACACCCAGCCAGCTGACAAGTCACCACCCTGGTCTAGCCAGTGACCTACGGCACCACAGCCACCCAGACCAGGAATTCCACTTTTCTGGACTGTACTAATGAGAAGGTTGAGCCTGTAGGTTTTATACGCTCACGACAACTTCATGGCAGGGAAGCCACTGCCAACTGAGGGTCATGGGCAGGAGCTTTGGGAGCCCATTGGCAAGTCTGGAAGATCAAGGCTCCTGGTCACAGAGAGTAGCTGCTGTCTGGTCAATTCTGCAGAAAACATTATAGCTCTGGACAAAATATTTAAAAGAACAAAACAGAACAACAGCCTGGAGTCAGTATAGACGATCTCAAGTAGGTAGAAGCTGGAGTGGAGTCTACACCTGACAGAGGGGAAGAAACCCAGATGAGTTTCTGGTTTCTTGAGGCCTTTTGCCTGAAGGTAGGTACTGAGCAATTAACTTGAATAAAAATTCTTAAAAGCAGCCAGGGAAAAACAACATGTGGTCTACAGGGGAATAGCTAGATGAATGCTGATTCCTCAACAGAAACAATGGAGGCCAAAGACACTGGAACCCTACATTTTAAAGTCCTGGAAGAAAAAAACTGACAACTCAGAATTCTATAACCAGCAAAATGATGGTTCAAGAATGACAGCAGGCCAGGCACAGTGGCTCACACCTGTAATCCCAGCATTTTAGAAGGCCAAGGAAGGCAGATCACTTGAGGTCAAGAGTTCAAGACCAGCCTAGCCATCATGGTGAAATCCCATCTCTACTAAAAATGCAAAAATTAGCCAGGTGTGATGGCACACACCTGTAGTCCCAGCTACTTGGGAGGCAGAGGCAGGAGAATCGTTTGAGCCTGGGAGGTAGAGGTTGCTGAATTGAGATCAGGCAGGAGTTTTGAAATGGCGCCATTGCACTCCAGCCTGTGAGGAGACAGAGTGAGACTCTGTAAAGAAAGAAAAGAAAGAAGGAAGGAAGGAAGGAAGGAAGGAAGGAAGGAAGGAAGGAAGGAAGGAAGGAAGGAAGGGAGGGAGGGAGGGAGGGAAGGAGGGAGGGACGGAGGGAGGGAGGGAGGGAGGGAGGGAGGGAAGGGAAGAAAGGGAAGAAAGGGAGAAAGGGAGGAAGGGAGGGAGGAAGGAAGGAAGGAAGGAAGGAAGGAAGGAAGGAAGGAAGGAAGGAAGGAAGGAAGGGAGGAAGGGAAGGAAGGAAGGAAGGAAAAGAAAAGAAGGGAAAGGAAAGAAGGAAGGAAAGAAGGAAGGAAGGAAAGAAAGACAGCAAAATAAAGATTTGCAGGTAAGTGAAAATGAAAGGGAATCAGCTGTCTACAAACCTGCACTACAAAAACTGTGAAGTAAGTTCTCCAAGATGATGGGAAATGAGACCAGATGGGAACTCAGCTCTTTCAGGAAGGAATGAAAAGCACAGGATATAGCAAATACATGGGCAAATAGAAAAGATTCTGCTTTACTTTTAATTTCTTTAAAATGCATGGGGCTGTTTAAAGCAAAAATGCCATTATTGTATTGTCTAGTTTACAATGTATATGGATGTAGTAAATATCTAACAACCATCACATACAGGATGGGAAGTGGTAAATGAACCCATAGGATTGTCTAGTTCTTACATTTTTTTTCCATGAAGAAAAACAATGTTAATTCTAAGTAGACTGTGAAAAGCTAAGAATGTGCAATAGAATCTGTAAAGTAACTACTAAAACAGCAATACCAATAGATACAATTAAAAAGTCAAAACAGGCCGGGCACGGTGGCTCATGCCTGTAATCCCAGCACTTTGGGAGGCCAAGGTGGGCAGATTGCCTGAGGTCTGGAGTTCGAGACAAGCCTGGCCAACATGGTGAAACCCCGTCTCTACTAAAAATACAAAAATTAGCCAGCCGTGGTGGCGGGCATCAGTAATTCCAGCTACTTGGGAAGCTGAGGCAGGAGAATTGCTTGAACCTGGGAGGCAGAGGTTGCAGTGAGCCGAGATCACACTATTATACTCCAGCCTGGGCAACACAGTGAGACTCTGTTTTAAAAAAAAAAAAAAAAGCCAAAACATAAATTAAAATAGAATTCTAAAAAATATTTAATTAACCTAAAAGAAGCCAAGAAAGCAAGATGAAAGAAATAAAAATCAAAGAGCAAGGTGGTAGCTCTAATGTTAAACAGAAATAGCCTAAATACTCCAATTAAAAGGCAGAGGCTGTCAGAATGAATATAAAAGCAAGACTCAACTATATTCTGTCTACAAAAGATGCTGTTTCAGTATAAACACAGGCTGAAATTCTCTGTTTGGAAAAAGACATACAGATGCTGCTTGAATTATGGTGGGGTTATGTCTTAACAAACCCATCGTAAGTTGAAAACAAATATCGTCTCAAAAATGCACTTAACATCTAACTTAACTGAACAGTCTAGCTTGGCCTAGCCTACCTTAACATGATTAGAACACTTACCTTAGCCTACAGTTGAGCAAAATCAACAAACACAAAGCCTGTTTCATAACAAAGTGTTGACTATCTCATGTAAGTTATCGAATACCGTACTGAAAGTGAGAAACAGAATGGTTTCATACATACTCGAAGTACAGTTTCTACTGTATACATACCACTTTCATACCACAGTAAAGCTGAAAAACTGTAGGTCAAACCATCACAAATTTCTCCGTAAACCTCTCCAGCCTTCTCACACATCCCAAACAGCATGCATAAGAAGGCTGGAGAGGTCACATAAATATCAATAAAGTTGAGTCCTAGATAAAATTATTATGAGATAAAGGAATACATTCATCATGATTGCAAATCATCAGTTCATTGAGACGCCATTACAATCATAAATGTGTATGCACCTAACCAAAGGAGTTTCAAAATACATGATGCAAAACCGGAAAGAATTAAAGGGAGAAATGGGCAATTCCACAATCATAGTTGGAGCCTTTTGTTCTTGTTTTTTGTTTTTTTTTTTTTTTGAGACGGAGTTTCACTCTTGTTGCCCAGGCTGGAGTGCAATGGTGCGATCTCGGCTCACTGCAACTTCCACCTCCCGGGTTCAAGTGATTCTCCTGCCTCAGCCTCCTGAGTAGCTGGGATTACAGGCCTGTGCCACCATGCCCCAGCCAATTTTTGTATTTTTAATAGAGACAAGGTTCCACCATGTTGGCCAGGCTGGTCTCAAACTCCTGACCTCAGATGATCCACCCACCTTGGCCTCCTGAAGTGCTGGGATTACAGGTGCGAGCCACTGTGCCTGGACGCATAGTTGGAGATTTTAACACCACCTCAGTCCATTCAGGATGTTAAAACAAAATGCCTCAGGCTGGGTAATTTATAAACAGAATGTAGTGCTCACAGTTCTAGAGGCTCGGAAGTCCAAAATCAGGGTGCCAGCAGATTCAGTGTCTGGTGAGAACTAGCTCCCTGCTTCAGAGACGGCCTTTTCCTGCTGTGTCCCCACATGGCAGAAGGGACTAATCTCATTCACGATGGCTCTGCCCTCACGAGCCAATACCTCCCTGATGCCCCAACTCCCAACACCACTGCACCAGAGATTAAGCTCCAACATATGAATTTTGGGGGACACAAACAGGTAGGCCACAGCAAACATCATTCTCTCAACATCTGAGAAACAAGCATCAGATAATCTGAAAAACACTGGTAAGTAGCAATTGACCTCATCAGCAATTATAAAGCTCTATACTCAGGAAGTCTAGAATATATATATATTTTTTTCTCAAGTGAAAACAGTGCATTCACCAAGATACACATAATCTGGGCCATAAGTCTCAAATTTTAAAAGCATGCAAAATATGCTTGTCTGGCCAAAATAAGATTAAATTAGAAATCAAGCCGGGCGCGGTGGCTCAAGCCTGTAATCCCAGCACTTTGGGAGGCCGAGACGGGTGGATCACGAGGTCAGGAGATCAAGACCATCCTGGCTGACACGGTGAAACCCCGTCTCTACTAAAAAATACAAAAAACTAGCCGGGCGAGGTGGCGGGCGCCTGTAGTCCCAGCTACTTGGGAGGCTGAGGCAGGAGAATGGCGTGAACCCGGGAGGCGGAGCTTGCAGTGAGCTGAGATCCGGCCACTGCACTCCAGCCTGGGTGGCAGAGCGAGACTCCGTCTCAAAAAAAAAAAAAAAAAAAAAAAAAAAAAAATTAGAAATCAATAGCTCTAAGACACTCAGAGGAGCCTTGACTATTTGCAAATTAAACAACATACTTGTAAATAACCTGTGAGTCAAAGAGGAAATCACAAGAAAAATTTTACCATATTTCAAATGAAATGATAATGAAAACACAGCATACTAAAATACGTAGGCTGAAGCAAAAGCAGCGCTTAGAGGGAAACTGCAAGTGTTTATATTAGAAAAGAAGAAAAGTGGGGGAAAAAAAAAAAGAACCTAAGGATCTGCTTTAAGAATCTGGAAAAATGGGCCAGGCGTGGTATAGCTCATGCCTGTAATCCCAGCACTTTGGGAGGCCAAGGCTGGCAGATCACCTGAGATTAGGAGTTGAAGACCAGCCTGGCCAGCATGGTAAAACCCTGTCTCTACCAAAAATACAAAAAATTAGCCGGGCGTGGTGGCAGGCGCCTGTAGTCCTAGCTACTCCGGAGGCTAGGCAGGAGAATGGCGCGAACCCGGGAGGCAGAGCTTGCAGTGAGCCGAGATCGTGCCACTGCACTCCAGACTGGGTGACAGAGCGAGACTCCGTGTCAAAACACACACACACACACACACACACACACACACACACACACACACACACAAAAAAAACACAAAAATTAGCTGGGCATGATTGGCATCTCCAGCTACTCAGGAGGCTGAGGCAGGAGAATGGCTTGAGCCCGGGAGGTGGAGGTTGCAGTGAGCCTAGATCACGCCACTGCACTCCAGCCTGGGCAGCAGAGCAGGATGCCATCTCAAAAAAAAAAAAAAAAAAAATGCCGGTTACCCATGTATTGCCTCTTAGCTCTGAATACATCCTGAATACTCCGTGATACTGGCCTGAGGCCTTACAAATCTTTCTCCTTGGCTGAATACAGTCATGTCAGGCTCTGTCCACAGGGGACAACACTGCAGGGAGTTGCCAGGCCTTGCTGAGGTAGCAGCTTCTCTTCCTGGTTCCAGGGTCTCTTTTTCCTCTGAAGGTACAGCTGCCAGTGGCGTGGGCCCTGTGGGGCCTGCTCTGTACTGAGTTTCTCCAGCACCCAAGCTCTAGCTCAAAGGGACCCCAGCAAATGCCTCAGACACCCAGCTCCAGCCCACTCATACCCCCTAGTAGGTTTCTCGGCTACCCAATAAACTGCTTCTGCAGATCCACTCTTTCTACACCTCCTGGCAAGAACCTTTTTGCCACCAGTAGGCTGCAGGTTTCTGTGGCAGTCACACACTCTCCAACAAGGCCTGAACGTAAGACATGGCAAGGTATGGAGGATGCCCCAAGTTCTTGGTTGCTTTTCCATCAACCCCAGAGGTAGTAACTGCTTCTGTGAGTATGCATACCCACATTAAAGTATCCACCACATAAAATGTACTGTTTTAACCATTTTCGGGTGTGCAGTTGGGTGGCATGAAGCACATTCACACTGTTGTGCAACCATCACCACCATCCATCTCATCTTCCCCAACTGCAATTCTATCCCCATTAAACACCAACTCCCTCCTCATTCTCCCTTACCCCAGCCTCTGGCAACCTCTATCCCACTTTCTGTCTCTCTGAATTTGACTACTCTAGGGACCTCATATAAGTGAAATCATACAGTATTTGTCTTTTCATGTCTGGCTTTTTTCACTTAGCATGTCTTCAAGGTTCATCCATGCTATAGTATGTGTCAGAATCCCCTTCTTTTTTTTTTTTTTTTTTTTGAGGCAGTCTTGCTCTGTCGCCCAGACTGGAGTGCAGTGGCACGATCTCACTGCAACCTCCACCTCCCTAGTTCAAGCATTTCTCCTGCCTCAGCCGCCCTAGTAGCTGGGATTACAGGCACGTGCCACCATGCCTGGCTAATTTTTGTATTTTTAGTAGAGACAGGGTTTCACCAGGCTGGCCAGGCTGGTCTCAAACTCCTGACCTCAAGTGATCCGCCTACCTTGGCCTTCCAAAGTGCTGGGATTACAGGCATGAGCCACCATGCCCAGCCTCTCCTTCCTTTTTAAGGCAGAATAATATTCCACTGTACAGATGGACCACATTTTGTCTGTTCATTCATCTGTTGACGGACACCTGGGTTGCTTGCATCTTTTGGTTATGGGAAAAGTGCTGCTACAAACAAGGATGTACACACACCTGTTCAAGTCCCTGTTGTCAGTTCTTTGGGGTATACATCCAGAATTGGAATCACTGGATGTTATGGTAATTCTGAGTTTAATTTTTTGAGCAATTGTTATATCTTTTCCACGACAGCTGCACCATTTTACATTCCCACCAGCAATGCATGGGGCTCCAATTTCTCAACATCCTTGCCAACATTTGTTGTTATCCATGTTTTGGCTAACAGCCACCTTAAAGGGTGTGAAATCATATTTTATTGTGCTTTGATTTTCATTCCCCTGATTATTAGTGACACTGAGCATCTTTTCCTTGCTTCTTGGCCATTGGTATGTCTTCTGTGGAAAAATGTATGTTCATTGGGTTGTTTATTTTTTTGTTGCTTAGTTATAGGAGTTCTTTATATATTCTGGATACTAGTCCCTTATTGGCTATATGATTTTCAAATACTTTCCTCCATTCTGCAGATTTCCTTTTCATGCCATTGGTAGTATTCCTTGAGGCATGAAAGTTTTAAATTTTGATGAGGTCCAACTTATCATTTATTTATTTTGTTGTATTTTCAATGTTATATCCAAGAAAGCATTGCCAACTCCAATGTCACAAAGCTTTCCTCCTACATTGTCTTCTAAAGTAGCTGCTTCTTACATTTGCCATTTCTATACTCCTTAGAGTCCTCTTGTATAGGGTAAAACAAACTCTATCTTTCTATTCTCACTCACAGCACTCAGTTCTTCAGCTCTGATACCAGATGTGTGGTTTCCTCCCATCCCTGCCCCCACCCCCACCCCCACCCCACCAAGCAATTCTCCAGTACTCAGCAGACCCCAACTGGGTGTCCTCCAATTCAGTTCAATTCTGACACCTACCAGATTTAGTGCAGATCCCATAGGTTAAGGGCTCTGTTTCACAAGACTGCCCTCAACTGCAGAGATCAGTCACAAGTGGTAAGATACCAGGTTACCTACAACTTCTGTCTGACTTGGCTACAAATTGGAGGCCTTCACAACAACCTTCTCAGGTTCAATAATTTGCTTGAGTGACTCACAGAACCCAGGAAATCAGTTTACTTATAATTGCGGATTTATTACAAATGATATTTCAAAGGATACAAATGAACAGCCAAATGGAAAAGATGCATAAGAAAGGTATGGGGGAAGGGGCATGGAGCTTCCACGGAAGGGTGCGCCACCCTCCCGGCACCTGCAGGTATTCAACAACCTGAAACTCTACAAACCTCATCCTTTTGAGTTTTCAGGGAGGTTTCACTACGTAAGCATGACATGAAATCTTTGACTATTGATGATCAATTCAACCTTCATCCCCTCTTGCCTCCCAAGAGTTGGGTGGGAAAGGCTGCAAGTTCTAGCCTTCTAATCACAAGGCTGGGTCCCCCAGCAACCAGCCCTCATCCCCAAGCTGTCCAGGAGCCTCCAGCCACCAGTCACCTCCTTAGCAAACAAAAAGACACCCATCACTTTGGAGATTTCAAGAGTTTTAGGAGCTACATGCCAAACAAAGTTGGGGGACAGAGACTAGATAGATAGATACATGGATGGATAGATACTATATATATATATATATATATATATTTATTTATTTATTTATTTTTGAGACAGGGTCTCCCTCTGTCACCCAGGCTGCAGTGCAGTGGTGCAATCTTGGCTCACTGCAATGTCTGCCTCCCGGGCTCAAACGATCCTCCCACCTCAACCTCCTGAGTAGCTGGAACTGCAGGCACACACTCCCATGCTGGGATAATTTTTTGTATTTTTGGTAGACAAGAGGTTTCACCATGTTGCCCAGGCTGGTCTCAAACTCCTGAGCTCCAGGGATCTGCCTGCCTCGGCCTCCCAAAGTGCTAGGATTATAAACGTGAGCCACTGCACCATGCCCAGCCCAAATACATCTTTCTTATATCACAATGTCACCCCTTTGTGATCCCTTTAATAGTTAACTACCTTTTACAGTTAAGAACACTTTATATTTCAAGTTGCTATTCAAATTACCGGTGTGGTTTTTGTTTCCTGACTGGGCCCTGACTAACGTGCTGAAGCAAGTACAAGGAAGGAAGTAATGAAGATAACAGAGAAACTCAAGGAAATGGACACCAGAAAAGGGGAGTCCAACGCTGGTTCTTTAAAAAGATCTAGATTGATAACCTCCTAGCTAGGTTGATGAGAGGGAGATGGTGAACATAAATGGACAATAAGAGGAATGAAGTGTTTTCCCTACAGATCCTACCGACATTACAATGATAAGGAATACAGGCACACCTCATCTCATTGTGCTTCACAGATACTGCATTTTTTACAAATTGAAGGTTCGTGGCAGCCTCGCATCAAGTAAGTCTACCGGCATCATTTTTCCAATAACATGTTAACACTGTGTGTCTCTGTGTAGGACTTTGATGATGATTCTTGAAATAGTTCAAACTTTTTCATTATTATTATATCTGCTATGGTAATCTGTGATCTCTTTTTTCTTTTCTTTTTTTCTTTCTTTTTTTTGAGATGGAGTCTTGCTCTGTCGCCCAAGCTGGAGTACAGTGGCGCAATCTCGGCTCACTGCCTCCAGGGTTCACGCCATTCTCCTGCCTTAGCCTCCCGAGTAGCTGGGACTACAGTGCTCGCCACCACGCCCAGCTGTTTTTTTTTTTTTTTTTTTTGTATTTTTAGTAGAGATGGGGTTTCACCGTGTTAGCCAGGATGGTCTCCATCTCCTGACCTCATGATCTGCCCGCCTCGGCCTCCCAAAGTGCTGGGATTACAGGCGTGAACCACTGCACCTGGCCTTTTTATTTTTTATTTTTACTTTTGAGATGGAGTCTTGCTCTGTTGCCCAGGCTGGAATGCAGTGGTGCGATCTTGGCTCACTGCAACCTCCACCTCCCAGGTTCAAGCGACCCTCCTGCCCCAGCCTCCCCAGTAGCTGGGACCACAGGCACCCGCCACCACGCCTGGCTAATTTTTGTATTTTTAGTAGAGGCAGGATTTCACCATGTTGGCCAGGCTGGTCTCAAACTCCTGACCTCAGGTGATTCACCCGCCTCCTAAAGTGCTGGGATTGCAGGCGCGAGCCACTGCGTCCGGTGATCAGTGATCTTCAATGCCATTACTGCAGTTGTTTTTGGGACATGACAAACCACACCCAGATAAGACAGTGAACTTATTCAATAAACGTTGTGTGTGTTCTGACTACTCCACTGACTGGCTGTTCCCCGCTCTCTCTCTCCCTCTGCTCAGGCCTTCCTATTCCCTGAGACTCAGCAATATTGAAATGAAGCCAATTAATAACCCTACAATGGCCTCTAAGAGTTCAAGTGAAAGGAAGAGTCAGCTGTCTCTCACTTTAAATCAAAAGCTAGAAATGATTAAGCTGAGTGAGGAAGGCGTGTTGAAAGCCAAGATAGGCAAAAGTGAGGTCTCTTATGCCAAATAGCTAGCCAACTTGTGAATGCCAAGAAAAAGTTATTGAAAGAAATTAAAAGTGCGATTCCAGTGAACACATGAATAAGAAGAAAGCAAAACAGCCTTAATGCTGCTATGGAGAAAGTGTGAGTGGTCTGGATAGAAGATCAAATCAGCCACAACATTCCCTTAAACAAAAGCCTAATCCAGGGCAAAGCCCTAACTCTCTTCAATGGTATGAAGGCTGAGAGAAGTGAGAAAGCCGGAGAAGGAAAGTTTGAGGCTAGCAGAGGTCAGGTCATGACGTTTCAGGAAAGAACCATCTCTATAATGTAAAAGTGCAAGGTGAAGCAGCAGGTGCCGACGGAGAAGCTGCAGCAAGTTACCCAGAAGATCTAGCGAAGAGCACTGATGAAGGTGGCTACACTAAGCAACAGAATTTCAGCATAGATGTCCCAGCCTTCTACTGGAAGAAGACGCCATCTAGGATTTTCATAGCTAGAGGGGTGAAGTCCATGCCTGTCTTTAAAGCTTCAAAGGACAGGCTGACTCTCATGAGGGGCTGACGCAGCTGTTGACTGTAAGTTAAAGCCAATGCTCACTGACCATTCCAAAAATCCGAGGGCTCTTAAGAATGTTGCCAAATCTACTCTGTCTATGCTTTAGAAATGGAATCACAGGCCCTACTTGACAGCACATCTGTTTACAGCATGGTTTACTGAATATTTAAAACCCATCATTGAGGCCGGGTGCAGCAATTCACGCCTGTAATCCCAGCACTTTTGGAGGCCAAGGCGGGCGGATCACTTGAGGTCAAGAGTTCGAGACCAGCCTGGCCAACATGGGGAAACCCCGTCTCTACTAAAAATACAAAAATTATTCAGGCATGGTGTCACGCGCCTGTAATTCCAGCTACTTGGGAGGCTGAGGCAGGAGAACCACTTGAGCCCGGGAGGTGGAGGTTGCAGTGAGCCGAGATCGTGCCACTGTACTCCAGCCTGGGCAACAGAGGGAGACTCTGTCTCAATTTGAGAAAAAAAAAAAAAGTCCAGGCGTGGTGGCTCACAACTGTAATCCCACCACTTTGGAGGCCAAGGCAGGCAGATCACCAGAGGTCAGGAGTTCAAGAGCAGCCTGGCCAACACGATGAAACCCCATCTCTATTAAAAATACAAATTTAGCCAGGCATGGTGGTGCACACCTGCAGTCCCAGCTACTCAAGAGGCTGAGGCAGGAGAATCACTTGAACCTGGGAGGTGGAGGTTGCAGTGAGCTGAGACAGTGCCACTGCACTCTAGCCTGGGCAGCAAAGCGAGACTCTGTCTCAATTAAAAAAAAAAAAAAAAAAAAAAAAAAAAAAAAGGGCCCAGTGCAGTGGCTCACGCCTGTAATCCCAGTGCTTTGGGAGGCTGAGGCAGGCAGATCACCTGAGGTCAGGAGTTTGAGACCAACCTGGCTAACATGGTGAAACCCTGTTTCTACTAAAAATACAAAAACTAGCCAAGCGTGGTGGTGCACGCTTGTAATCCCAAGTTGCCTGTAATCCCAACTACTCAGGAGGCTGAGGCACAAGAATCACTTGAACCCGGGAGGCAGAGGTTGCAATGAGCCGAGATCACGCCACAGCATTCCATTCTGGGTGACGCAGCGAGACTCCATCAAAAAAAAATCATTGAGATCTATGGCTCAGGAAAAAAGGTTCCTTTCAAAATATTATTGCTGATTGACCACCCAGCTGGTGACCCAAGAGCCCTGATGGAGATGTATGTAAAGATGAATGTTGTTTTCATGCCTGCTAATGTAACATCCATTCTGCAGCCCATGGAGCCAGGGATAATTTTGATTTTCAAGTCTTATTATTTAAGAAATATATTTGATAAAGCAGTGTCTGCCATAGTTAGTGATTCCTCTAATGGATCTGGGCAAAGTGAATTGAAAGCCTTCTGGAAAGGATTCCCCATTCTAGATGCTGTTAAGGACATTTGTGATTCACAAGAAGAGGTGGAAATACCAACATTAACAGGAGTTAGGAAGAAGTTGATTCCAACCCTTCCTTGAAGTCTCGAGGGGTTCGAGACTTCAGTGGAGGAAGTCACTGCAGATGTGGTAGAAACAGCAGAGAACTAGAATTAGAAGTGGAGCCTGGAGATGGGACTGGATTGCTGCAATCCCATGATCAAACTTGAACAGATGACAGATGAGGAGTTGCTTCCTATGGATAAGCAGAGAAAGTGGTTCCTTGAGATGGAATCTACTCCAAGTGAAGATGCTGTGAACATTGTCAAAATGACAACAAAAGATTTAGAATATTACACCAACTTATTTGATAAAGCCATGGCAAGGGTTGAAAGAATTGACTCTAATTTTGAAGGAAGCTCTATTGTGAGTAAGATACTACCAAACACAATGCGTGCCACGGAAAAATCTTTTATGAAAGAAAGAGTCAATCCATGTCACAAACATCAGTTAAGAAACTGCCTGCCAGGCACGATGGCTCACACCTGTAATCCCAGCACTTTGGGAGGCCGAGGCAGGTGGATCACCTGAGGTCAGGAGTTCGAGACCAGCCTGGCCAACGTGGTGAAACCCTGCCTCTACTAAAAATACAAAAATTAGCCAAGCATGGTGGCTGGCGCCTGTAGTCCCAGCTACGTGGGAGGCTGAGGCAAGAGAATTGCTTGAACCCAGGAGGTAGAGCCAGGAGGCAGAGGTTGCAGTGAACTGAAATCATGCCACTGCACCCCAGCCTGGGCAATAGAGCAATACCCTGTATCAAAAAAAAAAAAAGAAAAGAAAAGAAAAGAAAAGAAACAAAGAAACTGCTGCCATGACCACCCTCAACCTTCAGCAACCACCGCCTGGTCAGCTGCCATCAACATTGAGGCAGACCCTCCACCAGCAAAAAGATTACAGCTTGCTGAAGCCTCAGATGATTATTTGCATTTTTTAGCAATAAGACATAATGATCTTATACACTTAATAGACTATAGTATAGTGTAAACATAACTTTTTTTTTTGAGATGGAGTCTCGCCCTGTTGCCCAGTCTGGAATACATGGTGTGATCTTGGCTCACCGCAACCTCCACCTCCCAGGTTCAAGCAATTCTCCCGCCTCAGCCTCCCGAGTAGTCGGGACTACAGGCGTGCGCCACCATGCCCAGCTAATTTTTGTATTTTTAATAGAGATGAGGTTTCACCATATTGGCCAAGCTGGTCTCAAACTCCTAACCTCAAATGATCCGTCCACCTTGGCCTCCCAAAGTGCTGAGATTACAGGTATAAGCCCCCGTGCCTGGCCTAAACATAAATTTTATATATACTGGGAAACCAAACAGTTTGTGTGACTTGCTTTATTGCAATATTTGCTTTATTGCCGAGGTCCGGAAGCAAACCCTAGGTATGCCTGCATTATGAACAACTTTAAATGAGCAAATTCAACAACTTACCTGAAAAGGACAAATCCCTTCAAAGTACAACTTACCAAAAGTAAGAAAAGGAGAAGTAAAAAAAACCCTGAAAAACTCTTTCCCCCAAATTGAATTTGTGATTAAAAACAACCAACCACCTTTCAAAGTAAAAAATTCTAGGTCTAGATGGTTTTCTTGGTGGATTCTATCAAACATTTAAGGAAGAAACAACATCAACCTATGAAAACTCACAGAAAACAAAGAGAAGGGAACACTTCCAAACTAATTTTATGAGGCCAAAATGAGGCTGACAAAGACATTACCAAAATAAACAAACAAACAAAGAAAACACCACACCAATATCCCTCATGAATCAACACGCAAAAATCCTTAAAAACTGGGCAAATCAAATTTAGCAATATGTAAAAAGGATTATATCTCATAAGCAACTTGGACTTATTCCAGAAATGCAAGGTTGGTTTAATATTCAAAAATCAGGCCTGCACAGTGATTTACACCTGTAATCTCAGTACTTTGGGAGGCCGAGGTGGGAGGATCACTTAAGCCCAAGAATTACAGACCAGCCTGAGCAACACAATGAGACCCCATCTGTACAAAAAATCTTAAAAATTAAAAATTAGCTTGGTGTGGTAGCATGTGCCTATAGTCCCTGCCATTTAGGAGGCTGAGGTGGGAGGATTGCTTAAGTCCAGGAGTTCAGGCTGCAGTGAGCTATGATGGTACCACATACACAATCAACATAGGGCCTATATGTATATACGTACATATACTAATATAGGACCACACATACAGTCAATGATTTTTAGCAAAGGCATCAGGTAATTCAACAGAGTAAGGTATGTCTTTTTAACAAATGGTGCAAGAACTAGATATGAGTGCAGAAAAACGAGAATTAACCCTGACCTCAAACCAAATACAAAAACTGATTTAAAATGGATCCTAGAACATTCTGACAGCTATAAAAGGTTAAAAAATTTAAAAATTTTAAAAAAATTTAAAAATAAAAGAAATCATAGAATATACAACTATAAAATTTTTAGAAAATAGGAGAACTTATTTTGACTTTAGTGTAGGCAAAGATTTCCTGCATAGGTCATAAAAATCATAAATCAAAACTGGAAAAAGTTGATAAACTGGACTTTATGAAAATAAAATACTCTTGCTCATTAAATAACATCATTAAGAAAACCAAAAAGAAAGGAACAATATGAAAAAAAAAACATTTATGATACATATATCTGATAAAGGACTTACATCCAGAATATATAAAAAACGTATGAAACAACATAATTCTTTTTTTTAAATAAGCCCCATGGGGAAAAAATCAAATAAAAAAGCAACAAAGCAGCAACAAAACAAAACCCAAGTCTTACCCCACTGAGAAGCTGCAGAACAAAGACAGAGCAGAAGCCTGTAGTTGGGGAACAGGTGTTCATTCTTTCAAGCATTATAAAATGAAGCCTTCAGAAATCACTCAATCTTGAAACAACACAATTTTTAAAAAGAGGTAAGATTGGGACAGATAATTTTACAAAGGAAAATATGTAAATGACCAATAAGCATCTTGGAAAATTGTGCAACCTCATAAGTCACCAAGGAAATACAAAACAAAAGCTTAAAAAATGAATTTTGGAACAACTGAATAGACACATAAAATGACAACAAAGCGAACCCTGACCCGCTACCTCACACCATGTACAAAAGTTAATTCACAGAAGCTATATAACTCTAAGCCTTCCAGAGGAAAACATAAATATCTTTGCAACTTGGCAGGGTAGGCAAAGATTTCCTACAACAAACACAGAGACAGAACCACAGAGAAAGGAGTTTGTTAAATTAGACTTCACAAAAATTAAAGTGACACACTTTTGCTTATTGGAAAATACCATTAAGAAAATGAACAGGCCAGGCATGGTGGCTCATGACTGTAAAACCAGCTCTTAGGGAGGCAGAGGGAGGAGGACAGCTTGAACCCAGGAGTTTCAGACCTGCTTGGGCAATATAGCGAGACCTCGTTCTTGAAGAAGAAAAGAAAATGAACAGGCAAGCCACAGACTGGAATAAAATATTTGCAAAACACGTATCTGACAAAAGATCAGTATCCAGAAGAAAAAGTCAAGCAACCCAATTTTAAAATGAACAACAGATTTGAAAAGACATTTCACAAAGGAAAAATACATGAAGAGCCAATCATGAAAATGTGCTTAACCGCATTAGTCATCAGGCCAATGCAAATTAAAGCCATAATGAGATACCACTACACACCCACCAGAATGACTAAGATTTCACAGAGTGACAGCACCAAATGTTGGCCAGGATGTGGAGCAACTGGAACTCGTATCCATTGTTGGTGGGAGTGTGAAATGGAAGGGCCACTTTGGGAAAAGATCTGGCAGTTTCTTTTTTTTTTTTGAGACAGAGTCTCGCTGTGTCGCCCAGGGTGGAGTGCAGTGGCTGGATCTCAGCTCACTGCAAGCTCTGCCTCCCGGGTTTTTACGCCATTCTCCTGCCTCAGCCTCCCGAGTAGCTGGGACTACAGGCGCCCGCCACCTCGCCCGGCTAGTTTTTTGTATTTTTTAGTAGAGACGGGGTTTCACCGTGTTAGCCAGGATGGTCTCGAACTCCTGACCTCGTGATCCGCCCGTCTCGGCCTCCCAAAGTGCTGGGATTACAGGCTTGAGCCATCGCGCCCGGCCTGGCAGTTTCTTATAAAACTAAACATATACCCTACACCTACCCTAGGTATTTCTACAGAATAAATGAATGCCTATACGCCCAGAAAAACTTGTACAAGAAGAACCATCATAACAGGTTTACTCCTAAGAGCCTCCAGGTGGAAACAGCCAGAGGTCTTTCAACAAGAGAATGGCTAAAAACCCACAGAGTGTTCACACAGTGGATGTTACTCAGCAATAAGACAGAGCAAAGCGCTGGCACCTGCAGCAACATGGGTAGCTCGAGGAAACACTCAAACTGGCAAACTTATTTCATGGTGGAAAAAAAGCACAACTGTGGTTGCCCCGGGGGAGAAGGGGGCTGTGATGCGCCTGGAGGGACATGAGGAACTTTCTGGGGTGATAGAGATGTTCTATGTTCTGGTCAGGCTGGGATACACGTGGATGCATTTGTTAAAATTCAAAGGACGGAACATTTCACACCTGTGCATCTCAGGGTATATACATTTTACTTCAAAGAAAAACAAAAACAATCACAGACAAATGCCCGACTCCAGTTAATGAAATGCAAACTGAGGCGTTGACAGGATGTTGTGTGCTGATTTCTGCAGCTTATTTTAAGTGCATCAAAACCAGCATGGATTCTGGTGGCCAGATGGATTTGTGGTAAAGCAAACAGCAAAAATGGTTACTGTGGAATCTAGGTGGTAGGTGCATGGGTGTTTACTTTAGAATCTTTCACGGTTTCTTTTTTGTGGTTTTGTTTTGTTTTGTTTTTGAGACAAGGTCTTGTTCTGTCACCCAGGCTGGAGTGCAGTGGCACAATCCCAGCTCACTGCAGCCTCAACCTCCCAGGTTCAAACAATTCTGTCACCTCAACCTTCCGAGTAACTGGGACTACAAGCCTGCACCACCATGCCTGACTAATTTTCTGTATTCTTTATAGAGATGGGATCTCACTACGTTGCCCAGGCTGGTCTTGAACTCCTGTTGCCCAGGCTGGTCTTGAACTCCTGGGCTCAAGTGATCCTCCTAGCTCAACCTCCCAAAGCGCTGGGATTACAGCCACGAGCCACCACGCCCAGCCCTCTTTCATCTTTTCTGTCTTTGAAAACATTTATGGCAAAAAGTTGCAAAAATGTAAAAGATTGAAACATATCAACCAAAAATAGGAAAAATAAAATAAAAGAGATGGCAGGAGACCCCTCCCTTTCCCCCTAACTGAGCTTCCAACCCTCCCTTTCCCTGCCCAGTTAGGACAGGAACCCCAAGGGCTCGGCCCCCCCGTGCCTGTGCAGGGAAGGAAGCACCCCCGTGCCTGTGCGGGGGGTGGTCCTCTGCCCTCTGGTGCTTCTCATTCTCTGCACTCGCCACTTCCCTCGCCCGCAGTGAGCAGCCACAGTTGGCGAAAACTACACCCAGGCAGCCGCTTCCCATGAGTTCAGTGAAAATGCAAACCCCGCAGGAGCTGGACTCTCGAGAGCTTGCGGCGCCACCTGCTGGAGGAAAGGCTTTCTGCAACCGGGTTCCTCTCCCCTTCCTCCCAGCCACGTGCCTCCCTGACCAGGCTGGGCGGGTCCCCTCTCTGCGATCTCGGGGCACCAGGGCACGAGAAATGCCCAGTGCTTCAGAACCTCCCCCACCCACACCTCAACATCCAGTCCTCAGTGGACACCGCCCTGCCACGACAAACACATCAGAGGCACAGTCCAAGACCACCTACCCCAGGTGGAGCACAAGCCCCCATGCCCATCACCCCAGCCTCTTCCTCTCTCCCTCGGACGCAGCGACATCGGCCCAGGACACTGAAGACCCTTGACTTTATAAACATGCTGAAGCCAATCATTCTGAAGTTGTAGTTCTTTTTTTTTTTTTTTTTTTTTTTTGAGACGGAGTCTCACTCTGTCGCTCAGGCTGGAGTGCAGTGGCCGGATCTCAGCTCACTGCAAGCTCCGCCTCCCGGGTTTACACCATTCTCCTGCCTCAGCCTCCCGAGTAGCTGGGACTATAGGCGCCTGCCACCACGCCCGGCTAGTTTTTTTTTTTTTTTTTTTTTTTTTTTAGTAGAGACGGGGTTTCACCGTGTTAGCCAGGATGGTCTCGATCTCCTGACCTCAACGATCTGCCCGTCTCGGCCTCCCAAAGTGCTGGGATTACAGGCTTGAGCCACCGCGCCCGGCCTGTAGTTCTTTTTATTATTGTTTTATTTTTTATTAAGACAAAGCCTTGCTACGTTGCCCAGCCTGGTCTGGAACCCCTGGGTTCAACTGATGCTCCTGCCTCAGCCTCCTGAAGTTCTGGGATTGCAGGCATGAGCCACTGTCCTCAGTCTGAAGCTGTAGTGCTTGAATCTTTGTCAATAGCAACACCCATCCCCCTGAGAGCAGCAGGGCCCGCCAGCGTGGCTGAGAGCCCTGTATCACCGCCGCGAATCTGCTGCCTGGAACTCCAGGGGAGCTCTGATTCCCGGCTGGAGGGACAGGCTGTGTGGGGCTGGGCAGGGCGGACGGCGGGAGACCAAGCCCAGACAGGGCCACCAGCCACGTGAGCACTGGAGCAGCGGGGACAGAGAGGGAGACGGTGCAACCCCGAGGAAAGACGAGGCCACAGAACGGAGAGGCCCAGGCCTGGGGGTTCCCTTCTGCTGCCGGACAGGCATGGCCGTGCCTCTCCCCCAGTCCCTGGGACAGTCAAGCCACGTGCTCTCTGAGAGGCAAGCAGGGCTCCCGACACAAGGCTTTAGGCTTTAACCAGCTGCACAGGTGCCCCCACTCCTGACTTCTTTGAATCCCTGTTGTCCCCAAGTCCCACCCATCCTCTCCAGGTAAACAGAAACACTGCCCAGGGGAGGACAGAGGAAGAATCCAGGAAAGGCTGCCCAAGAGCCTGGCTGAGCCCACGCCATTGCCAAAAGCAGCCCCAAAACTCAGGAGCTGCTGAGGTGATGGCTCAGAGCCCACATCAACAGGAGGGGGTCCGAGTGGCCTCTGCTGGATGCTGATGGGGAAGCCAGGCAGGTGGGTCCGTCCAGCAATCGAAGAGATTCTCCCTCTCCAACTTCCTCTCCAAAGAGATCCTGATCCTCCCTCTCCAACTGCAGGGCCTGCAGCAGCCTCCCCTCTAGCAGGCCTCCCTGCCTGCCACCGGCCATTCTCAGCAGCCACAGGGCACTGAGGTCCCACCATAGTGAGAATAAAATCAAGCCCTCGCCAGGGCCTCCAAGGCCTGGCACAACCTGGCCCTGCCTGTCTCACTGGTGTCACCGCTGCCGTCTCTGACAACACTCTCCAGCCACTCCCACCTTCCCCAGGCTCCGACCTCGGGCCCTTCACACCTGCCGTTCCCTTTGCCGGGTTGCTCTTCCCTTGGATTTTGGCCTGGCCGGGTCCTTCTGGTCATTAGAGCTTCAACTCAGTGTTACCACTGAGGAAGGGCTTCCGTTAATCCCCCCCTACACACACAAATATGCACCCCTAGCAACCTGTTCTCAGCATCTTCACAGCCCTCGTCTAAAACCATCTATGGATTTGCTCATTTGTGGGCTGCCTGACTCTCGGTTCCGACTGTAACAAGTGATCAGCGACTGCGTCTTTATTGCTCCTCATTACAGGCCAAGCACCTAAGAGAGGGCCTGCACATAGTAGGCCCCAATAAACATTCACCAGATAGGCCAGGTGGGGTGGCTCACGCCTATAATCCCAGCACTTTGGGAGGCCGAGCTGGGTGGATCACTTGAGGTCAGGAGATCGGGACCAGCCTGACCAACATGGTGAAACCCCATCTCTACTAAAAATACAAAAATTAACCAGGCATGGTGGCGGGCGCCTGTCATCCCAGCTATTTGAGAGGCTGAGGCAGGAGAATCGCTTGAATGTGGGAGGCGGAGGTTGCAGTGAGCCGAGATCTCGCCACTGCACTCCGGCCTGGGCGACAGAGTAAGAAACCGTATCAAACAACAACAACAACAACAACAAATATTCACCAGAAGAACTAAAGCAGCCTGCCTGTGTCTAACAGGAACTTAAGAGCACAAGATGAACTCAACCAAAGGACACACACAGCAGGCATTTCACAGCTGACACCTGTTGGTGGAGGGAGATTAGGAAAGTGGGGAGAGGCGGTGCCTGGGCATGGGGACACCCTGGGCATGGTGACACCCAGGGCACAGGGAAACCCTGGGCACAGGGACGCCCTGGGCATGGGGACACCTCCTGCCACCCAAAGTCCCGCAGCCCCATCACACCCATCTGTTCCAGCAAATCGGTCCAAAGAGCATGTTCAAGTTTTCATGGCAAAGTTTCAGAGCCAGTGCCTCTTCGCTGATGTCGAGGGAGTGTTGTTTATTCAGTGCTCAAGTCTGAGTTTCCCCATTTAGAAAAAAAAAAAAAAGAGGAGGGTGGCTCCGTGGATGGAGGTATGAGGGCGTCCACAGGCAGAGGGAGGCTCCCGGGCTGAGATCTGTGCCACTCTCTGTCCCAATTTCAAGGCGTAGCCTGGAGCCCAAATCAGTCTCCAAACGTGGGCCGCTGGTTAAGAGGAATCTCCCCACCCACGACCCCCTCCCATGCCCAGCCCCCACCGCCCAGATCATGCCAGCCTTGCCTGCCCTGGCCTTCGGGATCCCCTCAGGGACCCTCAGGCCCCCAGTCAGGGTGGGCTTGAACCAAGGCAGCCCCAGAACCCATGCCAATGCCCTTGCCAGTGGGAGACCCTGGGGAGCACCACGTGGGATGCGTGGGGCCAGGCAGGGGCACACGGCGAATGGCTTCAGAAGCTCTGGCCACTTGGAGTGGACGGGGAGCCCAGAGCAAGAGATGGGCCAGGAAGCTGGAGTGAGCAGGGAGGCCTCAGCCCCTGGTGGAAGCAGGCCGGGTAAAAATAAACTAACCTGAGGACAGCAGCCAGCAAGACCACCACAGGAGGGGTGGTGGGGCGGGGGGGTCCCAGTGGCCCAGGAGAGGGGGCATTGCCAGAGATAAGGTTGGCAGAGGAAGGCCGGTGCTGGTAGGATTAACTTGCTAGAACAGCTATGGATTATTCTTTTTTTTCTTTTACACATGTTCCTGGGGCTTATGGAATTTACTGGTTTATTATAAAGGATATTACAAAGGATACAGATGAAGAGAGGTGTAGGGAAAGGTATGGGGGAGGGACGCAGAGCTTCCATGCCCTCCCCAGGCGCTCCACCCTCCAGGAGCCTCCACGTGCTCCAGAAGCTCCCCAAACCCCCTCCTGAGTGTTTACGGAGGCTTCATCACGAAGGCATGATTGATTCAATCACTGGCCACTGATGATCAGCTTAACCTTCAGCCCCTCTCGCCTACCTGGAGGTTGGAGGGTGGGGCTGAAAGTCTCAACCTTGTAATTCTACCCAGTCTTCCCTGGGACCCGCCCCCATCCTGAAGCTGGTTAGGGGCTGCCAGCTGGTCTGTCAATCATGGGCATTCAAAAAGGCACCACTTTGGAGATTCCAAAGATTTTAGGAGTTGTATGCCAGGAAATGGAGATGAAAACCAAATGTATATTTCACAACATGACAGTCATTCTCTTTCAACCACAGCCTCCCTTCCTGCCCTGCTGTGGGCCTCAGCCCCCCATGCCCCAGGGCCTTTGAACACATTGCTTGTTGCCTGCAGTGATCCCCGCTTGCCTGCCGGGTTTGAGCCTGGTTTACTCCTCACCCTTCTGTGCTCAGCCTGAAGGTCTCCCCCCAGGGCAGTCCTCCTGACCTGGTCCTACAAACCCCAGGTCCTGTCCTGCCACTGGTCCCCTTTGTCACTCCTGTCACTTCCCATGTTTCACATGTACTGATGTGGTCTTGCACTGGTGCAGTCCCATGAGGGCAAGGACTGTGTCTGGTTTGCCCTCCATCAGACCCCAGCACCAAGTCCACAGGGCGCACCCAATGCTGAATGAATGAATGAGTGACCAGCAAGGGAGGTTTGTTGTGTCATGTTGGGGTTCAAAGGCTGCTGGGCGGACCACGTGGGTGAGGTTGGGTGGGGAGGGAAGCAGAGATGACCCCTTGGAAGAAGGGGTAGGAGGCAGGGAGGAGGGTGTGGGGTGCTGTGTAAGGATGGCAAGTGCTTCCAGGAGTGACAAGCCAACCCCTAGAGCACCAGGCAGCAGAAAAAGGCTGACACCCTCACAGCCCACTTCCACTTAGGGACTGAGGCCAGGCCTCAGGCCAGCTCCCCGTTGCTAGGAGAGCCCCAAGGGAAGCTTCATCAGCTGCTGAGTTGGTCACAGTGGAACCCATGTGGTGGGTAGGAGGGGTCTGAGGCACAGGGGTTCGGGTGGTGGCTTCAGGACGGAGACTCCTGTCCAGATCATGAGGGGCGGCAGCAGGGATGACCACCTCAAACAGGAAGCAGACAAAGGCACAGATGGCAGAAGCGGAGGCAGAGAATGAGCTGCAGGGGCATCCCCAGAGGGAGAGCCGAGCAAGGGGACAGGCTGGAAACACTCAGCCTCCACGCCCTGAAGCAGACAGCTGGTCTCACACGCAGGCCAGGCAGCCACACCACCGAGGATGAGGGGCATGTCTGCAGGGCAGGCCTCAGGACGCCCTGGGCTGGCCCTGCCATCAGCCTAGAAAGGCGGCCCAGGCTTTTCCGGTAGGGCGCATGTCCAGCCAGGTCCTGGGCAGGAGCTGAGACTCCCTGGCTGGCCTGAGAGGGGATGATAGGGCAGGCCCAGCCCGGGACTTCCCCACTCCTCCCCGCCACCCAGCAGAACCAGCTGGGCGTGAGAAAAGAAGAGAAGCAAATCAAGAGCCCAGAGCATGAGGCTGCACCAGCCCTTACACCGCATGCAAAAATCAACTCAACCTGCATCAAAGACCTGAACTCAAGAGCTAAAACCACAAAACTCTTAGAAGAAAACACAGGGGAAAAGCTTCATGACGTTGCATTTGGCAATGATTTCTTGGTTATGGCACCAAAAGCACAGGCAACAGAAGAACAAATAGATAAAGTGGAACATTATCAAAGTTTAAAACATTTGTATATCAGGCTGGGCGTGGTGACTCACGCCTGTAATTCCAGCACTTTGGGAGGCCAAGACGGGCGGATCACTTGAGGTCAGGAGTTCGAGACCAACTTGGCCAACATGGTGAAACCCTGTCTCTACTAAAAATACAAAAATTAGCTGGGCTTGGTGGTGGGCACCTGTAATCCCAACTACTCAGGAGGCTGAGGCAGGAGAATCTCTGGAACCAAGGAGGCGGAGGTTGCAGTGAGCCGAGATCACACCACTGCACTCCAGCCTGGAGAACAGAGTGAGACTCTATCTCAAAAACAAAAAACAAAAAACAAAAAACTGCATATCAAAGGGCACTAACAACGTGGTGGGAAGGCAATCCATGGAATGGCAGCAAATCGTAGCTCAGATACAGGATGAGTATCTGGATATTAATCTACAGATCTCCTAACACTCAACAACAACAAAAACAATCATCCAAATCAAACACAGGGAAAGGACTTGAACAGACATTTCTGCAAGAAGATGTGCAAATGAGCAATAAACGCGAAGAGATGCTTAACATCACTAAGCATTGGGGAAACGCAAATCAAAACCACAAGGAGAGACCCCCAGCTCACAACCATGAGCTCCAGGCAGGTAGGAAGACGCCTGGTGGGGAGGGGCCGGCTCCGTGCTGCCCCCAGAATTCCCACAGAGGCTGCCGGACCCCGACACCTCACCAGGAGCACAGGAACGAGTGGAAAAGGCCGCCGGCCACCCCAAAGGGCCAGGAGGGGGCCAGCGAGGGGTCTGGGACATGGAACCATTCTGTGCATACAGACACAGGGGGACAACAGGGGGGTGAAAGGTGGCCCCTAAAATTTACATCCACCCAGAGCCTATGAACACGGCCTATTTGGAAAAAGGGTCTTTGCAGACATTATGAAATTAAGGATCTTGAGATGCGACCATCTTGGATTACCCAGTGGGCCCTAAAGCCGAGAAAGACTGTCCTTATAAGAGACAGACAGAGGGAGATTTGGGGCACAGAAGGAGGCCCCATGACAACAGAGGCAGAGATCGAGTGATATGGCCACGAGCCAAGGAACGCCAAGGGTTGCGGGAGCCGCCAGAAGCTGCCGGAGGCGAGAAGCAGGCTCCCCCTCGGAGCCTCCGGAAGGAACCAGGCCTGCTGATGCCGTGATTTCGGACTTCTGGCCTCCAGAATGGCAAGACAAGAAATGTCTGGTGTTTTGAGACACCCAGTTTGTGGCACTTGGTGATGGCAGCCCCAGGAAACCACTACAGGGACCAGAGTTCCCACAGGGCCGGGCAGGAAGTGGGTGCAGAGTGCCTCAGGCCAGGCCTCTCACATCGGAGATGAAAAAGCAGAACTGGAGAGTTTGAGACCGGATAGCACCCCGTGTCCAGGGGTAGGAACTCCCAGGGGACGGCAGAGGCCATCAGGGACAGCAGAGCGAGGGACAGGAGGGAGGGGTGAGGGCTGAGGTACCGCCCTCCAGGGGGCCTTGGCTCCCTGCCCACTGGTGACCCAGGAAACCCCTAAGAGGAGCTGGGCTTTACCCTGTGCCATACTGCATCGGGTGGACCCTGGTGGGGACAGACGTCCAGCAACAGCGTGGCTGAGCCCCTCCAGGACCCTGGGCCTGCATTCATGACCATGCACAGACGTCCACGCCCTCTTCCTGCAGCTCTCCCTCGTGGCCTGTTCCTAACCTCCCAGCCCAACGGAGCTCCCCAGTGGAAAGTTCCCTTCTTGGAGACTCTCTCCCTGCTGAAATACAAGCTCTTGGAACAAGATAAAACTGCTCAATTTGTAAAAGCCACAAAGCCGGTCCAGAACAAAAAAAAGCTCCAACCCTTGGCTGGAAGGAGTGGCCTTCCATGCCTCAGCGGCCAGTCACCGCTGCGTGACTCACGCTGGCCCGGCTGACGAACCCTCCAGCGCCTTCCCAGGGGAAGGCCGCAGGCCCCAGGGAGGGCGGGAGAGTACCCAGGCCCCCGTGACAAACCAGACCGGAGCCAGGCACTGCCGACAGAGGGACAACGGAGGGACAAGAGGGCAGGTCTTGGGGCTCCTAGGCCTTCCCTGGGGCCGGCAGACCACCATGGACTCACCAGGGTAGGACTACCCCCTCCCACAAACCCTTTCTGGGCAGCTATAGGGCAGCCTGAGCTGGACACGCCTCACACACCAGCCCAGTGGGGCATGAGGCACCCACAGCCACGTCTGGAAGCCAGCGGGCCGGCGCCTGCCGGGCAGGCCTCTGTCACATAGGCACAGCATCCTCCCCACGCTCCTCCTCAGGCCAGAACACGCGTGGGAATCGGAGCAGCTCTCACAGTGGCTTGCAGCCTGACAAAGTGGCATGAGCCACACCCTGCGAAAAGCAAGAGCCCCTCAGCGAGGGAAGAAGTGCCCACAAAACTCAGAACACACGCAGAAACCCGTGAGGAGGAGGGTGCGCTGCCTGGGGGCCCGGCTGCTCCCATCCCTCACATTGCAGATTACGGAACTGCGGCCCAGAGCTGCCAAGTGGCGTGCTCAAGGCCACCCAGCAGGGACAGGAAGGAACTCACTTCCCCAGGGACTGTTCAGGAGTTCAGTGACAATTAAAGACCAGTGCTAAAGTTTGCCCAGGACGAAAACCTCGTTAGGGAAACAGCTCGGGGATTCTCGTGTTCATTCGGAAGGCGGCCAGTTTACAACTGAGTTTTTAAAATGTACGTTTTCTTACATGAAAACACATCTGAATGGGATTTTGTAGAAAGCATCTTTCATCAAGGCACAGCCCGAGGGGAGGTCCCCGCTTCATCCCTGACTGTGCTGTCCTTGGCCAAGGGCAGCAGGGATCAGAATGGTCTCTGGGGCACAGCGCTGACTGCTTTCAAAGAGTGTTTTGTTCAGTTGATGAAAAGCTTGTGTTTGGTGAGCCTGGGAGGGTGCCACCACTTCCAGCTCCCCAGGGAGCACCACCCCCTAAACCCATGCCTCTCTGCCCAGCTCTCAGATCCCCTGCTGGTCACCCATCTGGGCCTTGGCTGGATCATCTATAAAATGAAGGCCGAACCCGAGGCTCCCCGAGGCCCCTGCCAGCCAGGCGGGTGAAGTGACGTCCTCCCAGGGCTGGTGGCCAAGGAGGCAGGGGACCCACTGTGGTCTGGTGGGGTGGTCACTCCGAGGACGACTCCACTGTGCAGGCCCGATGAAGGCCCCTCTCAGTGCTCCCTGCCCTGCGGCTCCTGCTGGGCCGAGAGCAGGACACTGGGCTCCACAACCACCCGTCCCAGCGGGCCTGAACCCCCGAGCTCAAACAGATAACATGCGGCCCCAGCCTTCTGCCCGTCTCCCCTGGCCCCCTCCTGAGGTCCGCCTGCCGTGCCCGACTGGGTGTGCTCAGTGGCACAACACACACCCGCTCCACCAGTCCCAACATCACATCAAGATGTGGCCCTGGGAGCAGCGGTGGAGGGGACTGCGCGTCCTATAGAGGAGTCACTGAGATGGGCCTCCCTCTTTCAGGCCTCTCAGGGATCCCCCAACACACACATAGGGGCAACCAACAGACCAGGGCCCAAGGCACTTAGGGGTTGACACTCTTAGCGACCCCTGCTCCATGGCCCATAGGTCACTTCAGAATACCCAAAGCCTGGAGTGTGGTTCAACCACCCCATATCTCCCAGCCCTGGGCTCAGAGGGTGGCATGGGCAGCAGAAACCGTCATCACTGCTAATTACCAATGACGGCGCTGGCCACGTGCAATGGCAGCCACAGCACCGCACGTGAGTGAAGACACCAAGGAGGCTGGGCCTGGGAGGGAGGGCCTGGAAAGCTGGGGTGAACTAAAGACACGGGAAGCCCCTTTCTCTTCATTTGCCGGTTCACACCCCGATGGGTCTGTGCCCGCTGCAAGGGGGCTGCCAGCATGCATGGACACACACACACACATGCACACACACATGCACACACGCACACGTGCACACATGCACACGTGCACACATGCACACACACACACACACACACGCCGGGCTCCTCTGAGCGCCGGGAGCTTCCCCCTCTATAATCAACTGCCGGGAAGGCACAGAAATGCTATTTTAGGTAGGAGACCGAGGCAGCCTTGAAGACAGACTTTGGCTGGAGGCAAAAAACAAACCACACAGTGGACAAACAAACCACTGGCCAGGTCCAAGCGCCGCCGCCCCAGACCCGAGCCAGGGGGGCAGGTCCCCCATGCCCTCCCCAGGTTTCAGTACCAACAGCCTGAGCGTTGAGAGTGGCCATGACATGCAAGAGTGGCACACTGGAAAATGAAAGAGAAGTAGCCAGGAGAGAGGAGAGCGGAGTTTAAATACAAGCCAGACTCAGGAGAGCTCAGCTTCTGAGACGGCGTTCATCCCACGAGCTTGGAACCGTCAAAAAGAAAAGAAATATTTCTGTGAAAAATGAGCAAAAGCGCCCCTTGCATGCTTATTCCCCCCAAGCATAAATAAAGCCCCGAGTCCAGGGCAGTGGGGGGGCGGCCGATGGGGACGGGGCTATCTGCCTACCTGAGATCCGGTCCCTCTCCATTCCTACGGATATATTTAGCAGCGGCGGGAGTCCCGGCGTCCCACTCAGAGGCGGCCTCCCCTTTCTCACCCCCGTCGCCCTCCCTCTCTCAGCCTCCTCCTCCTCCTCCTCCTCCTCCTCTAAAAACACTCTTTGTCTGGTCTAATTTCTTCAATCTGTTGCAATCACGAATGCATCCGAATTACCACATTTCCATGTGCTCATCATATGTTTGTGCTCCAAACTGAAGTAGCATTGTCTCTTCAAAATGGGAGGAAAAACGGAGCAAAGGAGAGAAATCCAAAAAGAGGAGGCAGGAGAGAGGGCCTAAGGTGGGCCCCGAGGAGTCGGGCAGCCCCCAGGGTCTGCCTGTGAGAGTCCCAGAGTCCTGGCCGCCCGGTCTGGTCGGTGGCTGCAGAGGTCCCGAGTGCGGCTTCCGGCAGCCTCCTCTCTCCACCTCCTCCAGCCCCCGCCGCCCTGAGGCTTGCTGCTCCTTTTTAATATCCACTTGGAGATGCTTAACTTAGACTCTTGGAAACCAACTCACAGAGTCAAATTCCTGACGACTTCCAAAGTCTTTCATTTTCCCCGTCCCGCGATGCTACGATTTCCTTGGGTTTAAGTGTTTAAAAAGCCCAGTTCCTGCGTGCCTTCCTCTGTCCTGGGCTAGCCCAGGCTTTCTTCACCCCGCACCCCAACGTGGCTGGGCGGGAGGAACGGCCGTGCCTCAGGCCAGCGTGCTGAGAAAACGTTCTGGAGCACCTGCCCAGGAGGAACCCTGAGAAGTCACCCCGCTCTGTCCCGTTAGCCTGTGGTGACAGAGGCAGTTGCCGTCCCCGCCCAAGCAGAGGGCGAACGGGATGGGGACTTCCTGGATGATTCCTACCACACACGCATGAGTCAGTAAGTCTCCAGCCGTCCCCTGGGAGGGAGCGAGTCTTCCTCTCCGGGAACTCGGGGCCCCACTGGGGGATCAGTGCTGTTCCCCACTGTTCATCCGGGGTCCTCAGAGGCTGCTTACCTGGGGGGTCCCCACCAGCACATGGTCAGTGTCCACGCTGAGGCCAAGGGCTCAGCAGACCAGGTGGGGGCCTACAGTGGGGGTTCCTGGGTGGGGAAGGGCACATCCTCTCTGTCTTTAAGCTTCACCTCAAGGGTTCATTCAAACCTGAGACACAGAGGCCGGTTCTGTTGGCCCAAGCCTGTTTAAAGAGAATGTGTGTTCGTGCCAAGGCTGAGAACTCAGGCAATCTCTCTGAAAACTCCAGATTGTCAGCTTCTGTTGAGAAAGGCAGGACGCATGGCCACGCCACAGAAGCCTTCCTGCCTGGCCACACAGGGCTGGTGTAAGACTGCTCTGCCCTTTAGACAAAACAGTTTCCAGTTGCGCTGCTCCCCAAGGCCCCCACGCAAATTTCCAGTATTTGCACCCCTCCACCTCGACACACCCCGCAGGCCTCTGAGTTTACAATCCCTGCCCCACAGAGCCAGGTGAGTTACCTGTGACCAGGTGAGGCCCATGCACAGCCCTCAGCTAGATGACAGGGCCAAAGGCCCTGAAATGCCACTTCAGACCACAGTCCCGTCCACTCTCTGCCTGGGATAGGACCCGAAATGCAGTCTCCTTTGGCAGAAAGGACGTCTTCTTAGGGGGTGGGGAGGACCATTCCCAGCCTTCTGGGAGACATCAAGCAACCACCTCCTCCTAAAGAGCCTGGAGGACAGCCCCACAGGCAGCCAGGCAGTGAGGGAGATGGGGACAGCATTTCAGCCGAGGTGGGAGGCTGGGGAGGGAGGGAGGGATCATGGGCACTAGAGAAGGCTGAATAATGGCCCCAGGGATAGCACGTCCTAATCCCTAGACCTGCAAATGGGACCTTGTTTGGAACAAGGGTCTTTGCATCTGTGATTCAGTTGCGGATCTTGCTGTGGCGAGAACACGTGGATGGTCCAGGTGGTCCCTAAAGGCAGTCTCGGTGCTCACACAAGACGGGGGCAGCGGGAGATTTGACACAGACAAGGATGGTCAAGTGGAGATGGGGCCCGGAGAAATATGAAGATGCTGGTGTTGAAGGTAAGGGCCATGCAACCACAAGCCAAGGGACGCCCACAGCCACCAGAGGCTCGAAGGGGCAGGTGATGAAGGCAGCGGCCCCCAACCTTTATGGCACCAGGGATCAGTTTCATGGAAGACAATTTTTCCACAGACCAGGGAGTGGGGAGATGGTTTCGAGATGTTTCAAGTGCATTATATTCATTCTTTTATTTTATTGAGACAGAGTCTCACTCTGTTGCCCAGGCTGGAGTACAGTGGCGTGCTCAGTTCACTGCAACCTCCGCCTCCTGGGTTCAAGCGATTCTTCTGCCTCAGCCTCCCAAGAAGCTAGGATTACAGGCGCCTGCCACCCTACCTGGCTAATTTTTGTATTTTTAGTAGAGACGGGGTTTCACCATGTTAGCCAGGCTGGTCTTGAACTCCTGACCTCATGATCCGCCAGCCTTGGCCTCCCAAAGTGTTGGGATTACAGGCATAAGCCACCACACCTGGCCTTTATTTTTTTATTTTTTGAGACAGAGTTTCAAAAACCTGGGATTACAGGTGTGAGCCACCACACCCGGCCACAAGCACACTGTACTTATTGTGCAGTTTATTTCTATTATTATTACACTGAAATAATTATACAATTCACCATAATATAGAATCAGAGGGAGCCTGAGCTTGTTTTCCTGCAACTAGACGGTCCCATCTGGTAGTGATGGGAGACGGTGACAGATCATCAGGCATTAGATTCTCGTAAGAAGCCCACAACCTAGATCCCTCACATGCACAGTTCACAATACGGTTCACGCTCCTATAAGAATCTAACACCATGGCTGATCAGACAGGAGGCAGAGCTTGGGCAGTAATGCAAGCAATGGGGAGTGACTGTAAATACGGATGAAGCTTCGTTCGCTTGCCAGGCACTCGCCTCCTGCTGTGCAGGCCAGTTCCTAATAGGACACACACAGGAACCCCTGCCCTAGAACCTCCAGAGGGCTATGCCCAGTGGACACCCTGATTTCAGCCTGGTGACCCTGATCTCGGACGTGTGGCCTGCAGAGCTGTGAGAGGATGGCTGGGCGTTGTTGCAACCCAGCCAGCTTGTGGCCACTCGTTACAGCAGCTGTGGGAAACTGATGTAGCAGCACAGACAGAGCCAGGGCTCAGCTCACTGGAGCTGCTTTCTGTTATTCTATTTCTTCCTAAAACATTGTATTAAGCCAACCACTAATAACCACTGACTCCGATAGGCAGGAATCGCGGAGGTTTCTTGGTTTGTTTCTTTAATCCCTTTTCCAATTTTGAAATAATATTTCTTGTTGGTTTTTCTGATTATAAATGTAATATCTTTTGTTGTATTGAGTTTAGCAACAAGAGAAAAAGTATAAAGCGGAAACCCCAGTTGGGCAAGGTGGCACGTGCCTGTAATCTCAGCACTTTGGGAGGCTGAGGCGGAAGGATTGCTTGAAGCCAGGAGTCCGAGGCTGCAGTGAGCTATGATCGCGCTACTGCAACCCAGGCTGGGTGAAAAGAGTGAGACTCTGTCTCAAAAAAAAAAAAAAAAGAGGAAGAACACCCATTAACCTCACTCAAGACTCTCCATACAAACTCCCGCTGTGGGGCAGGGAAGCCCAGGAAGGCCCCACCAGGCTCTGACCCAGCCAGGCTGGTAGTGGGAACTTGGGAACAGCCCCGAGTGAGGGGCCGGACTATGACGAGTGCATTCACCCGGCCACCTCCCGCACGCTGTGCACACTATGGGTTTGACGGCCAGGGCTGGAGCGCTTGCTGAGCACAGCCTTGACCCTCAGTTTCACCCAGCATGGTTTGGCTTGAGGTCCATCTCCCCTCCGTGCCTGAAAATCCAAACATTTTGGCCCAGGCAGGGGATCACTTGAAATGGAAAATCTGGCAGCACCAATTGGCTCTGACGAGGCAGGAGTTAGTCATGAGCCGGCTGGGAGGCGAGTGCAGAGGTGGTGGGGTAAGGCCAGCCGAGGGTCGGGGAGGCGACGGGCCAACCTCTCACTGCCCACGGTGTCTCAGCCTCCATGTAAGCACCAAGGGGGCACCTCACCAGGCCAGCGCAGACCCAAGCCCCTGCGGCGGATCCCCCGTGGTCCCTCCCTGCTGAAGTGGTTTCTGGTCCTGTCGTGGATTCAGAGGCACAGTTGCATACTAAACGCACTGAGTAATCCTGCAGTGAGGGAGCCGGGCTTGGTTTAACCCACCTTTTCCCAAACTGGACCAAAGGTTGCTCTCCCGGGAAGGAAGGGCCCCCAGGGCCACGGCTTTGGGAAACTCTAGTTGTGCCAGCCTGTGAGCCCAGCTCCCAGTCACCCCAGCCTGCCTACAACCTGGAGTGGGCACTGTTACCCAAAAGCCCCTTCCAGACAGTTCTCAGGGCGGCATCTCTGTCCTTCACCCCCCGTAGACCCCGGGCCACTTTTTTGTGACATCAGCATCATTGGTTCACAGCTCCTCTTAATTGCAAAGTAGGGCTCAGCGGGCACAGTGGGGCCTGGCAGGGCGGGAAGGAATAGCGAAGGCCACTTTGTCTCCAATGGCACTGGCTGGGCTCCGGAAAGGCCAGAACCCACAGAAAGGAAGGAAGTGTCACACTCAACCTGCTTTGCCTCAGCCTGGGGGCATCTTGTAGAAAGAAGTTAGGTGGTTGTTCTTCACCCTCTGGCTTGGCCTAGGAACTGCTTCTTTTTCAAGATGCTATCAAATGCCTCCTCCATTAGGAAGCCTTCCCTGGTTGCCTCCTCCACTCCTGTCTTGCCCCAGAACATGGCCCGGCCCTCACAGACAATCCTGACATCAGAGCCTTCTTAGTAGAGATTTTCCTTCTCCATGGAAATTCATGCTCCAAACCGAATATGTGTGCAGACTGAGCCCCTGTTCCCACGTGAAACGAAAGTGAAAGGTACGGGTCACCGTCTCACAACAATCTGGGCTCCATAGGGGCCCAGTAGGAGACGGGTCCAGTTCAGCTGCCCCAGGCGCACCATCCCGGGCACTAGTGCCTCAGCTCCCCTCCACGAAGCACAGCTTCATCCCCTGGTACCCAGAGGGGAGGGGACACATACCAGGCATTCCCCAGGGTGGCCTGTGATCCCTACACCAGGCCAGGAGGACCTGGGGCTGGTCCAGCCATGCAGGAAAGGAGCAGGCGGTCCAGGAGACGCTGATGTAGGCAGCAGGGGCCTTCGGGAAAGAGGCTTCGTAGGATCGGCCCCACCTTGCTCCAGGCGCACACACTGGGGAAGGGTCCTGCGCGGAGGTGGAGATAAGGCATCTCAGGCTGAAAGGATGCTTTCTGATGCTCCGGGCTTAGATTTGTTGCCATCTTCCATGTCCCCTCACCTAACACAAGTTCCAGTAAATCCTCCATGCCAAGTACCAAGCTATAGAGGATGCACAACCTCTTGCTTTAAAAAGTGACTTTTCCTGCTGGGAGTGGTGGCTCATACCTGTAATTCCAGCACTTTGGGAGGCCAAAGTGGGAGGATCACTTGAGGCCAAGAGTTCAAGACCAGCCTGGGCAACATAGAGAAATACCATCATTACAAAAAAAGAGTCCAGGCACAGTGGCTCACACCTGTAATCCCAGCTACTTGGGAGGCTGAGGCAGGAGAATCACTTGAACCCAGGAGGCAGAGGCTGCAGTGAGCCGAGATCATGCCACTGCCCTCCAGCCTGGGCAACAGAGCGAGACTCTGTCTCAAAAAAAAAAAAAATTTTTTTTTTGAAGGCCCCTTCTTCCTCCCTTTGCCCAGGTTGGAAGGCAGCGATGTAATCACAATTCACTGTAGCCTCAGCTTCCAGAGTAGCTGGAACTACAGGGGTGCACCACCATGCCCAGCTAACTTTTTGTATTTTTAGTCGAGACAAGGTCTCGCCATGTTGCCCAGGTCTGGAGCACCTGAGCTCAAGTGATCCTCCCACCTCAGCTCCAAGAGTACTGGGATTACAGGCATGGGTCACCATGCCTAGTCTGAAGACATTTCTTTTAAGAATTAGGCAGGCATGGTGGCTCACAACTGTAGTCCCAGCTACTTAGGAGGCTAAGGTGGGAGGATCCCTTAAGCCCGGCAGGTCGAGGCTGCAGTGAGCTATGACTGTGCCACAGCACTCCGGCCTGGGGGACAGAGAAAGACCCTGCCTAAAAAGAAAAAAGAAAAAAAAAAAAAAAAAAGACTTTTCCATTCATTTCCTGCTCATCCTCAGACAACCACTGAAGTTCGCTTCCCTGAATTAAAAGTGAAGGAGCTCCGTCCCGGACTCCCTCCTGCTGGCCCTGCTACTGTACCTGCCAGCAGAGCCGGCCAAGACCCTCCAGGCTGGCCCCAGCCTGGCCCGCCTACAGCCTCCCAAGCAAGACGGATTCCCGGGCTGAGGCCAGCTGCATTCCTCTCCGGAATCTTTCTCCACTTTTTATTGTGCCTCGAGCTTTGGCTGTTCCTAAATAAATACAATCCAGCTATCTCTGCCCTTGGGGCCGCTGCAGGGTTTACTGATGCAAACCGCCTGGGCAGGCCTGTTGCTTTAGGAGTCCTTCCAGGTCAGCGTGGAAGGAAACCAAGACAACGGGGAGAAGCAGCCCGGCCGGGCCCAGTTCCACTCTCACAGCCTCGTGCTCAGCCATCTGTCCGGGCTGTAGCCTGACAGGAGCCAGAGCTGGCGCTCCATTCCTAGAGGGGGCCCCTGACTGCCTGTGCAGAGTGAGGGAGGTCTAGGGGTGCAGAGCCCAAGGGCCCTTGCAGAGTTTGCCCCAGGCCCCCTGAGTTTAAGCTTCTCTGCAGCCAACAGAAAATTCCCCCAAGAGCGGGTGTCTTTCATCCTGCCTGCTCAGTAGGTGCCCAGCAACCGTTCGCGGGATAAACAATGAATTTGCAGATCCAACATGAAGATGATCTAAACCGCCCATAGAACTTTCCGCAATGATGTCAATGTTCTGTATCTGCTGTGGTCAATATGGCAGCCACATGTGGCAGTGAACGCTTGCAATGTGGAAGGGCTACCGAGGAAGGCACAGAGTTTCGCATTTATGTTAAATAATTTAAACTTAAATAGTCACAAATGCCTAGTGCCTTGCCCTGTTACACAGACCCTTTTTGTCACCTTCTTATCCTCCCTGGAGACACTGCATTTGCCATCAATTTCTTACCCAGGAGGCAAACAGAGAAAAGCTACTCTTTAGCCAATGCAAAAGAAGGCCCATATTTGCATTTTAAGCTAGTTTTTTGGCCAATTCTCCCAAGCATCTCCTATCAAGGTCAGTCCAGCAATATTTCCCGACTGCCTGCCACACACCAGGAGAGCATCCCGCCCCGGCTCTGGTCGGAGGCCGTGGAGGACACAGAAATAACCAAGGCCAAGCTGATAGAAGGGGTATGGCAAGATGGCCCAAAGTCACCCTGAGCCAGCTGGGTCCAGGAGCACGGAAGCCCTGCTTTCCAGAGGACAAGTGGCAACCCATCCAGAGAGGTCCGAGCACTCAGAGCCAGGAGCGCAGAAGCAGCAGGGGGCTCCAGGCTGGAAAGCAGTGTCAGGGTCAGGCTGGGCGGCAGCAGAAATCCACACTCGAGGCTTGGGGGCAGAAACTAAGGGCTCTGTAAGTAAGAAGACCAGGCCCAGGTCTATTGTAAATGATCGGGTGGAGGGATCCTATCACCGGGTCCCCAGCACAGAGGAGGGAAGCAGTAATCGTCCTCTAAATGTTGGCTGTGGATAGGAAGGAGCCACAGCAGGACAGGGGTGGGGAGGACGGCACCCGCTGGTCCAAGGAGGGATGACAGAGGCCCAACCAAGACATGACTATGACCAGAGCAGCCTGTCCAAGGGCCAGTATGTGGAGGGTGAGTTGATGAGATCTTGGCAACCTGTTGACCTGGGGGTGCTGGGGAGGCAGAGGTCAAGATCAACTCTGAGATTTCCTGCTTGTGAACCTGGGTGGGTGGCAAGGCCGACATCAGAGAAATAGAGGAAGAGCGGGTAGCTATGCGTGAGAAAGGAAGTAACGAGCTAGGGGTGCCACAGGAGCCCAGGGGCAAGGTCCTCGGGCAGCCAAGATGCTGGTGGTCTCTTCCACAGCCAGCTCCCTCCACATGGCACACTTTTGTCTGCACAGCTGGGCATGGGGGACCTGTTTGTCCGACACACTTTGAGCAGCTACTCTGTGCACCAAGGCAACGTGGCACGGTACCCGGGGAAGTAGCGAGGAGGCACTGCCCAGGCCCCACCCCTCTGGCATTTTCTGTCTCCTGGGGATGGTGGCAGTTAAATAAGTGACAGCCAATTGTCAGGAGAGTTGGGCTCTGATTCACCGGGTGGGGCCGGGCACTCCTTCCGGAAGAGGCGTGGGAACTGGCGTAGGATGAAGGGAGGGAGCGAGCACCAGCCCAGGCCCCGCTCCTGCAGAGCCCTTTTCACACCTCCTTGTGCAGGCGTCCCCTGTGAGGGCAGAGACACCTACAGTGCTTGAGGGAGACTTCCTGCGGGCGGGGGTGGCCCATCCACAGCGGCCAGGTAGGGAACGCATCAGTGTCCTGTGGCTGCCATAATGGACCACAGCTGTGGGGCATGAAAAACTGGAAGCGGGTTCTCTCCCGGTGCTGGAGGCCAGAGGTCCAAAATCAAGGTGTCAGCAAGGCCACACTCCTAGGAAGGCTCTGAGGCGGGGTGAGGGGTCCTTCCTTGCCTCTTCCCAGGCGCTTTCTGGCCTGGGGCTGCATCACTGCACCATCCACTGCTGCCTTCACGTGGCTCTTACCGGTGCGTCTGTGGCCTCTCTGCTTCTTTTAAGGACATCAGTCGTTGGATTTGGGGTCCATCCTGATCCAGAATGACCTCATCTCAAGATCCTTAACTACTTACATCTGCAAAGACCCCATTTCCAACTCCCAGGTCACATTCTGAGGTTTTTGGTGGACATGAGTTTGTGGGGGACACGGTTCAACCCAGGACAGAAGGGATGATGGAGGCACTGGGGACGAGGCCACACACCCCAAAGGCATGGAAGATGGAAGAGCAGGACCCAGAGACATGGGATGTCAGGCAGAGGAGTTGGCTCCAGGGATCCCAGCCGGGGACTGAGGGCCAGAGGGAAGGAAGCTCGGGCACCACTGAGATGAAATGCTCCGTACACCGTGGGAACCAGGGCAAAAGTCAGCTGGACGCTCAGTCAGGGAGGCGGCTGCCCAGAGAGGCTGACTGAGGCACAGAAAATGGGCAAATATGGGAGAGCCTACCAGAAGGCCACTCGGAAGGGCGCAGTGGTAACATCTAGAAGGGCTGAGGAGCGCGTCCCCACAGCCCAACCGATCCACCTGGGGAAACACACGTTCCCGGCAGCGCTAATAACAGAGAAGACCTTCGGTGATGTCACCAGTGGGCCACGGGACTGGCAAACTCTGCCTCCCCACACGGAGGAACACTCGCTAGCTGCCAAAATAAATGAACCAAGGCTAAGTGGATTTACACGGATAAATCTCCACGCCATCACGTTGTGGGCACAAGCAGGGCAGCCACTACTCCAGTCAGGCACCAAGGACACGATGCTGATGACGGCATTCAAGAGGAGAGAGACCTAGGCTGTTCAGACACACGATGCTGACGACCGTATTCAAGAGGAGACCAGGCTCACACCTATAATCCCAGCACTTTGGGAGGCCGAGGCAAGTGGATCACCTGAGGTCAGGAGTTTGAGACCAGCCTGACCAACATGGTGAAACCCTGTGTCTACTAAAAATACAAAAAAATTAGCCAGGCATGGTGGCGGGTGCCTGTAATCCCAGCTACTGGGGAGGTTGAGGCAGAAGAATTGCTTGAACCCAGGAGGCAGAAGTTGCGGTGGGCCGAGATGGCTCCACTGCACTCCAGTCTGGGCGACAGAATGAGACTCTATCTCAGAAAAAAAAAAAAAAGAGGAGACCTAGGCTCCTCAGACACACCACTGCCCAGCACAGACATGCCTGCCCAATCCAGGGGTGAGCACTGCAGCGGGAGCAGGGCTGGGATGGAGAGGGTCACCCAGGACTGGGCTACACCTGCAATGTCTCACTTCTTAAGCGGGACGGTGAGTACACAGGTGTTTTGTTATCTTATTCTTTACTTTTTTTTTTTTTTTTGGAGCTCTAACAATTCCATTTAAAAAAAAAAAAAAAAAGGAGACAAAGTGTGTGAGCTGACCAAAAGGTTGATCATGGTGTCATTTAAGCTCTTGCCAGAAATGTCATCCCTGGCCCAGTCCCAAACACAGCCTCGAGAAGAGCCTTTGTCCTTCTGGGGAGGGCAAGAGTCCCAGACATAGGAGACTGGCCAGATGTGGATCTACAGAGAAGTTGGGCTGGGAGGACGGGATGGCAGACAGTCATCTGGGGAGTGTCAAATGGGGAGGCCTGAGATGCTGGGATGTCTAGAAATGAACTCCTGCGTGGACCAGGGTCTCAGCAGCAGGGAGGCAGTGAGAAAGACAGAAGCCAAGAAGATGAGGAAAGGGTGTCTCAGGCCGGAGCCCACAGAGGCCCACAGAGGGAGGACCCCGTGTGTCAGCAGGCAGTCCCACGCAAACCCAGATCACCAGCTTGCAGCTTTGGGCTTCAGCAAATTATGCCTTAGGCTTCCAAGCTGAGCTGTGATCGCGGCTGCCAAGTGCTGACGGCACAGAACCAGCCGGTGTAAGCAGAGGGAAGCAACCGCCGGGGGAGGCTGTGTCCACGCAGCCCAGGATGCCAGGCTCCCAAGATGCAACCCCCACAAGCACTGGGGGACCCTCCCCACCCATTCCACCAGAAGCTGGCCAATGAGAGGGAGGGAGATGGAGAGGCAGATCAGATGCGGAACCTGAGAAAAGCTCCCCAGAAACACAGCAGTGGCGGGGCTGTCCAGTGGCTAGTGCCCAACATGACTGCAATAGGCGGGGCCCCTCTTAACCACGGCGCTGAATCATGCAGCTGCCCAGGGGCCTCCAGCCAGAGTGTCACCCCGCTCTCCCCACATACAGTCCCATCCTGTACTGCAAGGGACCTCACATGCACTCATGTGGACACAGCAGCCCACATAGCCACACAAGCTCCCACATCACCCACATGTACACGCCATCCCCTCCACTCCCACGTCCTGTAAAAAGCCACCCTCTCACCTCGCCAGGCCTGGGGGTGCACAGTCCACAGGCGCTGCATCCACCTCTGGAGGGCGGACTTAGGAGGGGTCTGTGCTGTCCCCACAGAAGCCAACTCAGGATCAGAAGCAGACTTTGTGTATAGAATTCTGGGGTCTCAGGTGGCCAATGTGGTCTGGAACTGTTCCGTTTCATAGCCACTAGCCACATGTAGTTATAAGTGGAAATCCATTTAAAAGAAATCAATAATTCTATGCAAGTAAATGAGTGAATAAAATAAACTTAAACATTTATACTTCGAGTGTGCAGTAGACCCAGGTGGTCAAGCAACTACCCTACAGGATGGCGGGGTGGGGATGTACAGAACAGACCCACCATCACAGAAGGTTCTATTAGACGGGGCTGGTCTAGAGCATGGAGGTGGGGGCTGCAGATGGGCACATGCCTTGCCCCCGTGAGTGCCTTGTCCTGGCAGGACGGCTGTCTCACCTGGTTCTGAAGGCAGCCCTGGCCCACAGGTACTCTATTTGTGTGGATTTGACTCTAGGTCCGTGTCCTTCGGTAACTTTGTCTCCTCTAGAATGGCTAATTCATGAAGGCACAGTCCCTGCCTGTCTGCCACCATGATGGCAGCCAGGGGTCTGGCACCCAGTTGGCCCCCAGCACATATGCACAGATGACCACGCCATCTCTGCCCTTCTCGGAGCTCCTCATCTCCTAGGGGAGGTAAGTTCATTCATTGCTGTGACCCATCAACCTCTCCAAATAGAAAAGCCACTAGATGGGCACCTGTCCCAGCCTGGCCGCTGCAAGTGACAGCCAAGAACCACGTAGGCTCCTGGGAACAGAGGCACTTATGGCCACACCGGGGTCAGGCAGGGGAGATCGAGGACACCCAGTGGGGAGAAGATGACGCACAGACTCAGTCCTGGGGGGCAAGGGCTGGAGGCAGAGCCCCGACCTCTCTGTCCCACTCCCCTGCCCAGGCTGTACCCGGTGGTTGGTAGAGTCCCTCCAAGCCTATGAGCTGTAACTCCTGTCCTGGATGGCCAGCCCCAGAGCTCTGATGGGTGCGTCTGTTTCCCCTCCCTACTGGTGACTGTGGAAAATTTCCAAACACATGGAAAAAGCAGAAAGAATAGCACAGTGACCACTGCCAGAGGCCCACTTATTTCCTCCTAGATAACACAGCCGTATCTGCTCTATCCTGGAGTGTCTTCTACCCTGCAGGGTTGCAGGGAGCCCATGGATACTGAACCAGCACCCAGAGTCCCACAGCCAAAGCCACCTGTCCATGGTGCGCCTGTGCCCTCAGCACCTCAAACCAAACCATCCAGCCTATCTATCTCCTGTTCTCTCCTCTGTCCCGCACACACGGGCCTGCTCCCTGAGCCTGGGAGTTGCTGACTCTGCCCCCACAAGGATCATCTCCAGCAGGGCAGCGTCGACAGGCCCGGAAGCCACCTGAGTCCAAAGCTGTCAAAGACAGCGTCTCCCTGGGAAACGGGCAAGTGGCCCCATTCATCCAGGGAGGCCAGGTGGGGAGGCAGGTCCTGGACCAGAAGAACGAAGGGGCCGCAGCACAAACACGCCCGTGAGCTGGGGCCTGGGTGGAGCGAGCCACCTACCTGGGCCACTGGGGTCACCAAGCCTCCGGAGCCGGCCACTGGAGGTCCGCGTGCCTCCTAAAGACAGAGACAAAGGGCAAAGGTCACACAAGGCCACTGACGCTCTCCCTCTGGGCGGATGGTTAACACCGGGAGTGTCCTCACCTCTGCTCCTGCTGTGAGTTCCAGAACCAGAAACGGGGCCCATTTGGGGGCAGAGGCCCTACTCCCCCAGGTAACCTTGGGACCTGGAGGGATGACAGCCACTGCTGTCTGGCTGATGGCAGGGCTCTGGGCCAAACCCTCACACACATCCTCCCCCAAGCCGCGCTGCTTCCGTTTTGCAGATAAGGAAGCTGGGTCTCCAGAGTGTCACTTGTCCGTGGCCACACAGTGAATGAGAGTTGCACACAGGTGAGCCCACGTCCATCAGACTCCAAACTGGGCTGCGCCCAAGTGTGTCTCTGCGGACGGAGTCTCCTCCTTCCTCCATGTCCACCCGTCTTATGAACCAGGGTTTCCCTACACCAGAGTCTACGACTCACGGCAGTCCTGATCCAGCTCCCTTCACTCCCAGGACTGGGTGCAGCTGGGCTGGATTTGGGGATGGAGTGGGACAGCCTGTTTTTTCCTTTTGCCCCAGGAGGGAACAAAAACGGAACCTCAGATTAATGCTGCCTCCCACGGCACGCGCTCCCTCTGCCCACACACAGGCCTTGGCCTGGGGCTGCTCGTTGGAGAGGCTTATGGCAGGCGAGTCCTAACTCGAGGAGATTTGCCAAGGTGCTAAGCCGAGCAAACCCGAAAGGCTGCCAGGAGGAGCGGCCCTGGGAGCACAGGCAGCCGCTCTTTTGCTGCAGAGCACGGTGCTCTGGGAATGTCCCCTGGGCAATGCCGTAGAGCCACCCTTCAGAGAGCTTCAGGGACACACCACCAGCCCAGACCCACCAACAGTGAGATAAGGGATCAGGCAGACCCAGAGACCTCCCTGCATCTGATCACCATGCTGGCTGCTGGTCAAAGATGCCAGTTCCTCCCTGGAACCCGCCAGAGAGGCTCTTACAGCATCCACCCGTCCATCCACCCACCCATGCATCCACCAACCCACCTACCCACCCATCCACCCACCCATCCATTGATCTACCCATCCATCCACCCATCCACCCACCCATCTGCCCCATCCACCCATGCATCCCATGCATCCACCCACCCATCTACTCCATTCATCCACCCATCCATTCATCCACCCACCCATTCATCCACCCATCCATTCACCCACCCACCCATTTACCTACCCATCCATTCACCCATCCATCCATTCATCCACCCATTCATCCACCCATCCATTCACCCACCCAGCCATTCACCCAACCATCCATTCACCTACCCACCCGTTCACCCACCCATCCATTCACCCACCCATCCATTCATCTACCCACCCATTCATCCACCCATCCATTCACCCACCCATCCATCCATCCATTCACCCATGGACCCCATCCACCCCCCCACCCCTCCACACATCCATTCACCCATCCACCCCATCCACCCAACCCAGCCATCCAGCCCTTCACCCACCTACCCACCCACCAGTCCACCTATCCATTCACCCATCCACCTAATCCACCCATCCACCCATCATCCATCTACCCATCATCCATTCATCCATCCATCCATCCATCCATCCACCCACCCATCAACCCACCTACCCACCCTTCCCTCCATCCATTCCACAACCCCACTCCTAAACTGTGACCAGATGGAAACGGGTGCAGCCTGCTTGTTTCTAAAGGTTCAGAGCTGAGGCAGAGTGACCTGCGCACCTGGCCTTCGTGTCCAGCTGCCCAGGCTTGTATCCGTGTTCCATAACTACAGGACACCAGACTCAGCAGCTGGCAGCAGAATGGGCACAGTGTGTCCTTCATGGAACTAGTATCAACTGGGTACCCGTCTCTACTAAGTCTGAGCCTCTCTGGTGCTGGGGGGAACCCCGAGATGGGCCCCAATTTTAGCTGAACCCATCCTCCAGGGAAAGCAACACCATGAGAAACGCGTGTGGCACAAGGCTCCAAAGAGGGAGTGGGTCCTGATGCCTGGAGTAACCAGGGAGGTTTCACGGAGGTGAGGAGGACCAAGCTGAGTCTTGAAGGAACAGCCAGAGGACGCCGAGCAGGGACACCCACTTCTGCTTCCGAGGGTCTGACAGCAGGCTGTGAGCTGCACCTTAGCTCCAATTCACTGAACCCACAACCCCAGCAGGCAGGTGCTCCTGCCCCATTTCACAGAGGAGGAAGCGAGGCTCAGGACTGGGCAAACTGCCCAAGGTGGCACAGCTGAGGAATTCACCTCCAGCACCCCAGCCTGCCCCAGCCATGTCCGTGACCTCACCCAGCATCCTCCTCTTGGTGCCAGCTCACTCTGCTCACTGCTAAGCAACAAAAACCCCACCAGGAAAACCCAGGAGTTCCCGGCCAGTCCCTCCAGACAGAAAGGCAGACCTTGGCGCAGATCTCCAGGAGGCGGGGATGGAGGGGCCAGCATCTGCCTCCCAGAAATGACAGCCCCCTTAAGACCAGGAGAGACGGCCCAGAGAGCGGCTCTGGTGGGCTGCCTGGGACCAGGACAGGAGAGAGGGGAGGAGGATGAACCTGCTCCCAAGGCTGCTGAGTGGCACACAGTGAGCCTGGGCCCTCCAGCCCCAGCTGAGCTCACTTCCACGATGGCCATGAGCACACCTGACTGGAAGGCGCACTGCATATAATGCACATGGGGTCACTATCCTGTTCCACACATCCCCACGCGCACACCATCAGGGCACTACTGGGATGTTCTGCTGTCCGGGGCTGAGAGTGAACTAGAGCTCTTCCCATAAATCCAGCACACCTCACCATGGAAACAACGGGGGGGTAAAGAGCGGCCACCCAGCAGAGAGCGGGACACACGTTCCTGGATCAAGTCACTTCTGGCTGAGACATCTCTGCAGGGGATGCCGGCGACAAAGGCTGCCCTGTCCTTTTCCCTGGGCCAGATGGACACCACCCCTGCCCTCTGCCCCCTGGCACCGGGCAAAAGTAAAATAGAAGAGGTTCCATCCAGGTGAAACTCCCCAGGGCATCTTATCCCTAGGAAACAGGCTGGCCCACTCTCTCCAAACCCAGCATGGGGGTGGAGAAACGGTGGGGAAAACAGCAGCTGTCTCAGATTTCTTGGGTGGAGTTTTTGTTTTATTCACACTGTTTATTTTTCTGATTTCCCAAAACAGGCATCTTGTGCCTGGCAGCCCTTGGCACAGAGAAGACGCAAAGCAAACTTCGTTCATAAGAAGGGGACGAGCGCAGCCTGAGAGTCCCCTGCTCTTGAACAAATTGCCAGGCTCAGTGCAGCCGCCGTCACCACCACTGTTCCCAGGAAGAGTCCTCTGGCCACAAGCAGCGCCGGTTCAGCTCCTCGGACCTAATTATTCAGGCCTGTGTCTGAGTCCAGCAAAGAGGTAGCTGGAAAAGTCTCCAAGACATCTAACGATTCCGTGGCTCCAGTTGAGAACTGAGTTATCTTTATGTGATTTTAAAATAAAACATACTCGGCCGGGCGCGGTGGCTCACGCCTGTAATCCCAGCACTTTGGGAGGCCGAGACGGGCGGATCACGAGGTCAGGAGATCGAGACCATCCTGGCTAACCCGGTGAAACCCCGTCTCTACTAAAAAATACAAAAAACTAGCCGGGCGAGGTGGCGGGCGCCTGTAGTCCCAGCTACTTGGGAGGCTGAGGCAGGAGAATGGTGTGAACCCGGTAGGCGGAGCTTGCAGTGAGCTGAGATCCGGCCACTGCACTCCAGCCTGGGTGACAGAGCGAGACTCTGTCTCAAAAAAATAAATAAATAAATAAATAAATAAATAAATAAATAAATAAATAAAACATACTCAGAAGGAGAGAACACAATTGAAATCTAGCTGTCTGGAGTCATTCCAAATGAAAGTTTTTGAGTTTGGGGAGGCAAAGGAGGCAGGAAAGCCAGGAGTCAGATGATCAGAATTCGAATGCAGACCTCACCAGGCCCTTGCTGTGGACCCTGGGAGATGACTTCCATGTCCTGAGTCTCAGCTTCCTTAGGGACAGAGGTGGTGCTTACTCATAGGTTATTCCGAGTAAATGAGGTCACATAGTACAAGTACTTAGGACAGTGCCTGGCACAAAATTAAAACTCAATAAGTGATATTATTATTAGTAGTAGTACTTTTGAGATGGAGTCTTGCTCTGTCACCCAGGTTGGACTGCAGTGGCACGATCTCAGTTCACCACAACCTCCGCCTCCCAGGTTCAAGTGATTCTCCTGCCTCGGCCTCCCAAATAGCTGAGATTACAGGCACCCACCACCACGCCCCAGCTAATTTTTGTATTTTCAGTAGAGACAGGGTTTCACCATGTTGGCCAGGCTGGTCTCGAACTGACCTCAGGTGATCCGCCTGCCTCAGCCTCCCAAAGTGTTGGGATTACAGGCGTGAACCACTGCACCTGGCTGTGATACTATTATTATATCAATATTACAATAGTTGGCCGGGCATGGTGACTCTCGCCTGTAATCCCAGCAATTTGGGAGGCCAATGTGGGCCGATCACCTGAGGTCAGAAGTTTGAGACCAGCCTGGCCAACATGGTGAAACCCCATCTCTAAAAATACAAAAATTAGCCGGGCATGGTGGCATGTGTCTGTAATCCTAGCTACTCAGGAGGCTGAGACAGGAGAATCATTTGAACCCGGGAGGCGGAGGTTGCAGTGAGCCGAGATCGCACCATTGCACTCCAGCCTGGGTGACAGAACGAGACTCTGTCTCGAAAAATAATAATAATAAAGAAATTAAATAAATAAATAAAACACACTTTGACGAGGTATGGCAAAAGACAGTAGAAGGCAGGAGCCCGGGGATCCAACACAGGCCAGCGTTCCAAGCAGAAAGAAATGCAGCGCTCACAAGTCAGAGAGAAGGTGCTGAAGACAGGAGACGAGCGGGTTCCCTGGTCCTGGAGAGGAAAGGGTGAGCCTAGACAGGACGGGCAAACTTAGGGCGCCCCATGCAGCATGCAGCGTCTTCCTCATGGAACCAGCTCAGGGCACCAACAGCACAGCCCCTTTCCAGCAGTGGAGACCAGATCAACTGCCCGGTGCCCTCCCTGCTCTTTTGCCCCAACTCCACCAAGTACAACCCCCTTTGGGCACAGCAGCTTTGCAGGGGTGGGGTCTGGTCCACATATCTAGGAACCCGCTTTATTTATTTATTTATTTATTTAGAGATGGAGTCTCGTTTTGTCGCCCAGGCTGGAGTGCAATGGCATCAACCTGGCTCACTGCAACCTCCGCCTCCCAGGTTCAAGTGATTCTCCTGCCTCAGCCTCCCAAGTAGCTGGGATTACAGGCATGCACCACCAAGCCTGGCTAATTTTTGTATTTTTAGTAGAGATGGGGTTTCACCATGTTGGCCAGGCTGGTCTCAAACTCCTGACCTTGTGATTCTCCCACCTTAGCCTCCCAAAGTGCTGGGATTACAGGCGTGAGCTACCACACCCGGCCAGGGGCTTCTCTTAATGGACTTTCCCCAATGCATATAATTTGGGGAACCTAGATATAAGAAATACATACAGCATGAAGATCTTTTATTTGTTTGTTTATTTTCAGAGGTGGGGTCTCAGGTGGCCCAAGCTGGTCTCAAACTCCTGGTCTCAAGCAATCCTGCCTTGGCCTCACGCTGAGATTACAGGCACGAACCACCACACCCAGCTATTTTTTCTTTTACCTGGGTTTTTATGCTAGAATCTGGTAAGTCACAAGGTGGAATCTGGTAAGTCACAAGGTGGAAACGGGCACTCAGAATCTGAGCAGACCCTATTTGATGTATCATTGTTGTTACTTTAATGATTGGAATGCACCAACCACACCGCCCTTCTCAAAGGCCATTTCAGATCCTTACAGACCCCACCTGTGATGTAAGACAGCCACTCCAAACCCCTCTGGGGGCTCGAATAGACCAGACTTCTGAACCCCTGGGCAGAGCAGGGATGGGGCTGTCTCCGAGGAGGGTGACACCGCCACACCCCTGCTCTGCCCTTGTGCTGACAATGAATGAGGCCTGGACAGTCTCTCCTCTATCAAAAGTCACCATTCCCTCAAAAAGGAGCTTTTCAGGATGAGACATTATGAAAACTCACTTGTGCATAAACATCCATTTGCAATAATGACAGAAGTCATCTACGGAAAATAATCTATTCCTGGCCGGGCACGGTGGCTCACACCTGTAACCCCAGCACTTTTTGAGAGGCCGAGGCAGGCAAATCATTTGAGTTCAGGAGATCAAGACCAGCCTGACCAACATGGTGAAACCTAGTCTTTAATGAAAATACAAAATTAGCCTGCATGCTTGTAATCCCAGCTACTCAGGAAGCTGAGGCAGGAGAAGCAATTGAGCCCGGGAGGTGGAGGTCTCAGTGAGCTGAGATCGTGCCATTGCACTCCAGCCTGGGCGACAGAGTGAAACCCTGTCTCAAAAAAAAAAAAAAAAAAAAAAAAAAAAGAATCTATTCCCAACTTTTTTCTTGAAACTCCTGAGAGAGGCCAGGTGCAGTGGCTCATGCCTGTAACCTCAGCACTTTGGGAGGCTGAGGTGGGAGGATGGCTTGAGGCTAGGAGTTGGAGACCAGCCTGACCAACACAGTGAGACCCCATCTCTATTAAAAAACAATAAAAGTTTAAAAAGCTCCCAAGATAGCCCCTGGGGAAAGGTGGGTCATGGACTTTCATCCGGGTCACCCCTGCCTCCCCTGTTTGTTTCCCCGTGGTTCCTTCCCACTTTGAGCCTGGGGGTGGGGGCGGTTTGAGCCTGGGGTGGGGGCGGTTTGAGCCGGGGGTGGGGGCGGTTTGAGCTGGGGATGGGGGCGGTTTGAACCGGGGTTGGGAGTGTCCAGGATGCACAGGCTTCACTCCCTTTTTCTGAAGCTCAGTTTGGTCACAGGAGCTGTGAAGGGCTGAATCAAAGTCAAAGGTTTAAATTCCAGACTTATCTCCAGACTTAGTGGATAGCTAAAATAGTTAAGCTTATCTCCAGAGGAAGCTGAGATAAGGAGATAATGGCCACCTCCCTCTTCTCCTCCCCTCTGTCCTTGGCCTCTGCTACCTGGAGTTGTACCCTGAAGAGGTACACTGGGCACCAGGCCCTCCTGGCCTTGCCCTGACCCCTCCCCAGACATAGAACAACCTTTCCCCACCCTCAAGGCTGACACCTGGGGCTGTGGATCAAAGTCAATGTATTCATCCATGAGGTGAGCAATCCCCTTGCCTTGGGAACTTGCTCCTACAGGAGAATAAACCCTGTAGAAGGCATTGTTCTCAGTGGTGGCATGCGCCTGTAATCCTAGCTACTCAGGAAGCTGAGGCAGAAGAATCGCTAGAACCCAGGAGGTGGAGGCCACAGTGAGCCAAGATCATGCCACTGTACTCCAACCTGGGTGACAAGAGCAAGACTCTGCCTCAAGAAAAAGAAAAAAAAAAAAAAAAGAAAAAAAAGACAGCACTCTGCCTCAAGGTCAGGAGTCCCAGCCATCCTCCCTGTGAAGTGGAAGGGGCACCCGCCACCTCCTGTGACAAGGAAACAGTCCACCCAACTACAAAATGCCAACCAAAGGAGGCAGGACGCTGGTTCTGGCGCGGTGCCCTGGGCCTCTGTTTGGGGTAGGAGGAAGGTTAGGGGGAGGGCCGAAAGCCAAAGAAGGCCCACGGAGGCGGCCCCTCTCTTGATGGCAAGCTGCCAGTAGTATCTGGCTCCCAGGTTGGGGAAGGTGAGATCAGCTCATGCCTGCCCAGGACCTTGCTCTGCCTGCACGGGCAGCAGGCGTCCACCTCGCCAGATGGCCCTGCTCATCACAGGGCATCAGTGCCAGCCAAGGACCCACAGAGCCTCCCTGCCAAGGCTTACCAGTGGGCATCAGGACTCTGGGTCTCACCCATATAGGGTTCTCATATAAAATACAGGATGCTCAGTTAAACCTGGATTTCAGATAAACAGTCAACAATTTTTTTTAAGAGATAAGGATCTTGCTGTGTCACCCAAGCTGGAGCTCAATGGCATGATCATGGCTCACTGTAACCTTGAACACTCCTGGACTCAAGCAATCCTCCAACCATAGACTCCCAAAGCACTGGGATTGTAGGCATGAGCTACTAAGGCCAGCAAACAGTGAATCATTTTTAGGCATAAGTATATCCCAAATGTGCTGTGGGATACGATTATACTAAAAATTAATCTTTGTTTATCTGAAATTCAAACTGAATTCATTGTTGGGGGAGATAACAGAGTGATGAACTGACAGAGGAGCACAGAGATAGCTTTTGTAAATTCTTAGCTGACCAAAGCCTGGTCTTTAGCTCCCTCGGGCCTCCAGAGATGCACTAAGGGTGGAAGCGACCAGGAGGGAGATAAAAACACTGAAGTCGGCTGGGCGCGGTGGCTCACGCCTATAATCCCAGCACTTTGGGAGGCCGAGGCGGGCAGATCACAAGGTCAGGAGATCGAGACCATCCTGGCTAACACAGTGAAACCCCATCTCTACTAAAATACAAAAAGAAAATTAGCCGGGCGAGGTGGCGGGCGCCTGTAGTCCCAGCTACTCAGGAGGCTGAGGTGAAGAATGGCGTGAACCCAGGAGGCGGAGCTTGCAGTGAACTGAGATTGTGCCACTGCACTCTGGCCTGGGCGACAGAGTGAGACTCCGTCTCAAAAATAAATAAACAAATAAAAAATAAAAAAGAACACTGAAGTCTGAGTGTTAGCACTGAGCCGTGTGGCCTTGGACAGGCCTGCCCTTCTCTTGAGCCTCAGCTTCACATGCCACAACTGGCCAACAATAGCTACAAAGTGTCAGAAGCCAATGGCTGGGAGCCTCCTCCAGGAGGTAGGTATCATCAGGATGCAGAGAGAGTGAGGAGCTTTTAAAGCCAGCCTAGTCCAGGCACAGCAGCTCATGCCTGTAATGCTAGCACTTTGGGAGGCTGAGGCAAGAGGATCACTTGAGCCCAGAAGTTCAAGGCTGCAGTGAGCTGCAATTGCACCACTGCACTCCAGCCTGAGTGACAGAGACTTTGTCCCCAAAATAAAATAAAACAAAACAAAATAAAATAATAAAGTCAGCCTGTGTATTGGATTGCATGTCGTTCCAAAGCACCCAAAGTGAGAGAGGCCAGGAAGCAACGAGATGCAGAAAGGCAGGGGCAGGAGGTTGCAAGGCATCAGAGAAGACAGCTGACCCCCATCTCCACATACCCTTGGGGCATCCTGAGCCCCATTCACTCACCCAAGTGACAATCTCTGCACTAACAAGGTTGAGCCGCAGCTCATCACTGCAACTGAGCTCCCTGCAGCAGCTGTGGTGGGGAAGGCTCCCAAGGAGGCCTGAGTAACCCAGAAACATCCACAGCACACTCCCCAGTCCCCTTAGAGGTTTCTGCTGAGATGAAAGTGCCCTGGCCCCTGGCTAAAGAGTCCAGTCCACTGGGCAGCTGTAGCTCTTACTACATGGACCTGGCTGTCAGGCTCTTATGAACTTAGTGAGGGGAGATGGGTTCCCCAGGGAAGCTTGCTGACACCCTCACGTTGCTGTAAACACAAAGCCTGGTGACCCCATTATTCCTAGTAATTATAATGTAGTAATAACAAGAGCAGCCATGCTCACCGCCGACTGAAGGCATATGATGAGCCAGACACTGTGCTGGCAAGTGTGACTTTTGGAGGTAACACATTCTCCTTTAAGGAGGAAATGACTGAGCTTTGGAGGAAGGGTCCTCCATCTGGCCCCAGGCTCTTCTTTGACCTGCGTCTCCCTCCTCCCCCTCCCCTGCTCCACCGCAGCCCCTCTGGCCTCCTTGCTGTTCCTGGAAGGCACCAAGCTTGCTCCCAGCTCAGTCCTTTCACTGCTGGCTCCTTCCTGTCTTCCCAGTCTCAACTCAGCTGTCATCATCTCTGTGACCCCTCACCACTCATTCCAAAGCAGCCATCAGTCGCTTTCTATGCAATCACCTTATCTTTTTTTTTTTTTTTTTTTTTTTTGAGGCGGAGTCTCGCTCTGTCTCCCAGGCTGGAGTGCAGTGGCCGGATCTCAGCTCACTGCAAGCTCCGCCTCCCGGGTTTACGCCATTCTCCTGCCTCAGCCTCCCGAGTAGCTGGGACTACAGGCGCCCGCCACCTCGCCTGGCTAGTTTTTTGTATTTTTTTTTAGTAGAGACGGGGTTTCACCGTGTTCGCCAGGATGGTCTCGATCTCCTGACCTCGTGATCCGCCCGTCTCGGCCTCCCAAAGTGCTGGGATTACAGGCTTGAGCCACCACACCCGGCCCACAATCACCTTATCTTAATTCTCGGCATAGTTCTTAGTCCTATTTTGACAGTTTTCTGGAACTGATGAATTCATTGATTCTCTGTTTCCTTCTACCGCATGTACACTCCAAGAAAGAAGAGTCCTTGTTTGCTCACTGCTGTGCCCTAGTGCTTGTCACAGCACCTGGCATACAGCAGGTGCTCAATAAATACATTTTTAAAAGAAAGAACAACTGGAAGGAGCCTAAAAGAACAACTGGCTTGTGCCAACAGTTCATCTTCAACTTCTTTAGATGGGATGGAGACCATCGCCATGCAACCACGGTTCTGCTGAGCCGGTGTGGTGGCTGATGGCAGGTGTCAGTTTGGCTGGATTAAGGGATGGCTGGTAATGCATTGCTTCTGGGTGTGTCTGTGAGGGTGTTTCTGGAGGAGATGGGCATGTAAGTTGGTGGGCTGAGTGGTAAAGATCCTCCCTCACTGTGGATGACACCATTCCATGGCCAGACAACAAAAAGGCAGAGAAAAGGTGAATTCCTCTCTTTCTCTTGGAGCTGGATGTCTTCTTCTCCTGCCCTTGGACTTAGAACTCCCAGTTCTCGGCCGGGCGCAGTGCTTCACATCTGTAATCTCAGCAGTTTGGGAGGCCAAGGCGGCCAGATTACCTGAGGTCAGGAGTTCAAGACCGGCCTGGCCAATATGGTGAAACCCCATCTCTACTAAAAATACAAAAACTAGCTGGGCGTGGTGGTACACGCCTGTAATCCCAGCTACTCGGGAGGCCGAGGCAGGAGAATTGCTTGAGCCCGGGAGGCGGAGGTTGCAGTAAGCCAAGATTGTGCCATTGCACTCCAGCCTGACTGACAGAGCAAGCAAGACTGTCTCAACAACAACAACAAAATAAAATAAAAATAACTCCCAGTTCTCCAGCAGTCTCCCAGGCTCTCAAGCCTTTGGCCTTGAACTAACAGTTACACCAACAGCTTCCCAGATCTGAGACCCGCAGACTTGGACTGAGCCATGGTACTGGCTTTCCTGGGTCTCCAGCTTGAGGACAGCCTTCTGTGGTACATCTTGGCCTCTACAATGGCATAAGTCAATTCCCCTAACAAATTCCTTCCTATCTATCTATCTATATTTCTATCCATCTATCTGCCTATCTACCCACCCATCCATCACCTATCTTCTATCTATCCATCTATCATCTATCTAATCAGTTTATCTGTCTGCCTGTCCATCTGTCATTTCTTTCTATCTATCTATCTATCTATCTATCTATCTATCTATCTATCTATCTAATTATCTATCTACCTATCATCCATCTATCATCTGTCTATCTTTTTATTCTTTTTGAGGTGGAGTCTCACTTTGTCGCCTAGGCTGGAGTGCAGTGGTGTGATCTCGGCTCACTGCAAACTCCAACTCCCAGGTTCAAGCAATTCTCGTGCCTCAGCCTCCCGAGTAGCTGGGACTACAGACACGCACCACCACGCCCAGCTAATTTTTGTATTTATAGTAGAGATGGGGTTTCACCATGTTATCCAGGCTGGTCTCGAACTTCTGGCCTCAAGTGATCCACTGGCCTCAGCCTACCAATGTGCTGGTATTACAGGTGAGAGTCACTGCACCCAGCCTATCATCTGTGTGTCTATCTATCTGTCTGCCTGGCTATCTATCTGTCTGCCTGTCTATCTATCATCTGTCTATCCATTTGTCTGCCTGCCTGTTTGCCTGTATGTGTCTGTCTGTCTCCATCTCTCTGTCTGCTTGTCTATCTAGCCATTTGTCTGCCTGTTTATCTTTCTGCCTGTCTGTGTCTATCTGTCTGTATCTGTCTGTTTGTCTGTCTATCTAGCCATCCATCCATCCATCTATCTCCTTTTGGCTGTCTCTCTGGAGAGCCCTGGCTGATACAGATGGTGCTTTGGTCAGCTCAGGCTGCCATCCAGATTACCATGGAGGGAGTGACTTAAACACCAGACATGTATTTCTCAGTTTGAAAGGCCCAAAGTCCCAGATCAAGGTGCCGTCAAGGTTGGTTCCCAGCGAGGCCTCTCTTCTTGGCTTGTAGCCACCTCCCTGCTGTGTTCTCCGGTCATTTTTTCTGTTTACAAGCGAGGGGGGAAGAGAGATCTCTGGTGTCTCTCCCTCTTCTTACAAGGACACCAATCCTATTGGATTAGGGCCCCACCCTATGACTTCATTTAACCTTAATTACCTCCCTAAAAGCCCTATCTTCAATTACAGCTGCATTGGGAGTTAGGGCTTCAATGCAGGAATTCAAGGGGGAGGGCACAGTTCAGTCCATAACAAATGGGAAACCATGTTAATGACCAAACTCCCCAGAAGATACGGTCCATCAGCATCGCCAGTGATTGCAAGCAAAGACCAAAGAGGAAAGGGGCCTCCGTGGGGGTGGCAGCTGATGACAGGAACAAGGTTCCTCTTCCTATCTAACAGTGGGGAAGTGAGGCCGGCTGCAGATGCCATTTCGAGTGGGAAGAGAGGGGAGCTTCTCTTTGCACATCCTGTGCAGGTCCTGGCCTGATCCCCCTCCGTGCCTCCCACTTCTCGTGCCCTCCTTTGTATGGGAGAAATGCCGACCTCTGCTGGCTCAGGTGTCCAGGACCCCAGGCCTGCTGGCTTTGGGCTGGGTTCAACCAATGATAGGCTGGGGAGGAGCCTGGGAGGTGGGAGCCAGGGAGGGGCGGGAGCTCTCCACCTCCTCTGCCTAAGACGGCGTCTCCAGCAGGAGGGTTGGTCCTTTGTGTAGTTCCAGCTCCTGCCAGAGTCCCACCTTTGTTTGGGCTCCCAGCAGGTGACTCTGGCCCCTGGACTCTGGTCACAGGCCTTCCTCCCTCTCATCCCCTGACCTAGGGCTGGTGGTGGCACCCTGCTGCCAATCTCCAGGTCACCCCGCAATGCAAAGAACGCTTCCTCTGCCTGCATGGGTCCCTCTCAAGGCACCGAGAAGGGCCCTAACCACATGTCCACGGGGTCAAACATTTTTTGTAAAACTTACAAAATGGAAAATATTTTCCCTACGATCAATTAACATCCCCGTTCATTTCCAGTCTTGAGTTCCTGCCCGTCACATTTTCTCTCGTGTGAGGTGGAAACGGAGGCTTGCTGCCATGTGGGGGCTCCTGCTAAGGAGAAGTTGAACTGGAAAGATATTTAGTTTGGCTTTAGTCGGGTTATATTTATGTAGTTCCCATTTATTTCCATGTATAGTTCAGTTAATGCTCGCTATTCCGGTGCGGAAATGGATTCCAGGAATACTCGCTCCGCTCACCGTTCCAATTCCACCTACCGCGCAGAATCAAAAATCACAAGACACGAACATATCCTGCGGTGCCTGGCGCCGGAAAAATGTGCGCAGTGGAGAGAAGCAAGATTTGAAATGCACAGGTCCAGAAGCAAATCTGTGGAAAATTACTCCCATCACCAGAGGCAAAGTAGTAAGCAAATGATTCAATTCCTTCAATGTGGAGTCAAAACAGAAAAGTCTCTCTGGACAGAAATAATTAGCAATATCCCCCACTTTCCTCTCTCTTTCTTGATGGGAATCACATTAAAAAAAAAAAATAGGATTTACCAGAACTCCTGAGTTTCTTGAACAAAAAAATTGTAGCAGCACCACCAACTCTGTGTTGACCGCCACTTTTGTATACATCCCAACTACCAAAATAAAAATGAAATTTGATCAACTAGGGAGATTAATTTGCTTTATTTATTTATTTATTTATTTATTTATGAGATGGAGTCTTACTCTGTTGCCCAGGCTGGAGTGCAGTGGCATGATCTTGGCTCACTGAAACCTCTGCCTCCTGGGTTCAAGCCATTCTCCTGCCTCAGCCTCCCAAGTAGCTGGGATTACAGGCATGTGCCATCACACCTGGCTAATTTTTTATATTTTTGGTAGAGATGGGGTTTCACCATGTTGACCAGGCTGGTCTCAAACTCCTGACCTCAAGTGATCTGCCCATCTCAGCCTCCCACAGTGCTGGAATTACAGGCATGAGCCACCACGCCCGGCCTTTTTTTTTTTTTTTTTTTTTCTTTTTGAGACAGGGTCTCAGTCTCTCGCCCAGACTGGAGTGCATTGTCATGATCATGGCTCACTGCAACCTCAACCTCCTGGGCTCAAGCAATCCTCCCACCTCAGCCTCCTAAGTAACTGGGACTGCAGGTGTATGCCACCATGCCCTGCTAAGTTTTGTATTTTTAGTAGAGATGGGGTTTCACCATGATGCCCAAACTGGTCTTGAACTCCTGGTCTCAAGTGATCCTCCTGCCTTGGCCTCCCAAAGTACTGGGATTACAGGCATGAGCCACTGTGTCCAGCCTGATTAGTTTTCTATTCTCAAAATAGAAAACGATATTACAAAGTCATCATATTGAAGAAGTAATGCCAAAAATGTGGGAGAAATATAACTTTGGAGCTATGACAGGTAACTTGACTGATACTCTTTTACATGTAGTGATGTTTGTGATATTTAACAGCTGCTTATAATTTATCATTTGTTGTTATTTGCTTTCTCGAAATTCTGAGTGAATCATTGCATCCATACCCTTAGAAGGCTGCATAAGTCTACACGACTCTGATCTCCTGCCGATTGCCTTTCTGTTCTCTGTCCGGCCTTCACCTCTCCGATCCTCTGTGTAACAAGCTCCCTGCCTTTCAGTCCTTCTGTTCTAAATGCTCAGGTGGACCAGGCACTGTGGCTCCCGCCTATAATCCCAGCACTTTGGGAGACCCAGGCAGCAGGATCACATAAACCCAGGAATGTAAGACCAGCCTGGGCAACATAGTAAGACCCTGTCTTTACAAAAAAAAAAAAAAATACAAAAATTAGCAGGGTGTGATGGCACATGCCTGTAGCTCCAGTACTTTGGGAGGCTGAGGCAGGACTGCTTGAGGTTGGGAGTTCAGGACCAGCCTGGGCAACAAAGCAAGACCCTGTCTCTACAAAAAATAAAAAAAAATTAGGCCGGCATATCGTGTGCACCTATAGTCCAAGCCCCTTGGGAGGCTCAGAAGGGAGGATTGCTTGAGCCCAGGAGTTCAAGGCTGCAGTAAGCCGTGATCACACCACCGCATTTCAGCTTGGGCGACAGAGTAAGACTTTGTCTTGGGAAAAATAAATAAATTAATTAATTAATTAATTAATACTCAAGTGGTTTCCATTTCCTGGTTAGACCCCATTACATCCCCCACGAACAAACAGTATGCATGAGAAAGGTGAGCAGATGAACAGGGCAGGGTCAGTGGGCCAAGAGGAAGATCACTGATCACACGGAGAACGACCAGTGGTCAAAAACTGCCGACCATGGCCGGGCCTGGTGGCTCATGCCCTTAATCTCAGCACTTCGGGAGGCCGACGCGAACCTATCACCTGAGGCCAAGAGTTGGAGGCCAGCCTGGCCAACATAGGGAAACCCCGTCTCTACTAAAAATACAAAAATTGTGGCTCAAGCCTGTAATCCCAGCACTTTGGGAGGCCGAGTCGGGTGGATCACGAGGTCAGGAGATCGAGACTATCCTGGCTAACATGGTGAAACCCCGTCTCTACTAAAAATACAAAAAACTAGCCGGGCGTGGTGGCGGGCGCCTGTAGTCTCAGCTACTTGGGAGGCTGAGGCGGGAGAATGGCGTGAACCCGGGAGGCGGAGCTTGCAGTGAGCCGAGATCACGCCACTGCACTCCAGCCTGGGAGACACAGCGAGACTCCGTCTCAAAAAAAAAAAAAAAAAAAAAAAATACAAAAATTGGCTGGGCATGGTGGCATGCACCTGTAGTCCCAGCTACTCGGGAGGCTGAAGCAGAATTGGTTGAACCTGGGAGATGGAGGTTGCAGCGAGCCAGGATTGCACCACTGCACTCCAGCCTGGGCGATAGAGCGAGACTCCATCTCAAAAAATAAAAACAATAAAAACTGCAGACGCCAACAAGGAAGAGCCACAGGACAATACCCCAGGATGTGGGAAAAGGTTATGCCAGCCTTGGATCCCTTCTGCTTAATGGGTACCCCAGTCACCAAAGGGATAGATGCATTTCACTCGACCTTTATCCAGCCATCGGAGTATAACACAGGGATGTGCCATAGAGAGAGATGGGGACCAATAGGTAGAGGGATGATGGGGAGGAAGACCGAGGCAAGAGGAACAAAACGGGGACTGCAGAGGGTAGATGGCAGGAGCCTGAGGGTTCCAGAAGAAACTGCTGCACAAGTAACGAGCCAGCAGGGTGAGTGACAGCCAGGAGAGGTGGCCCAAGAAAACAGACATCTCCGGGGGTACAGATGCATCTTGAGGGGCCAAGGAAGAGATGGGGAAGGGGTGGCTCTGTGGAGCCCCCGGCATGACCGCCAGTGGTGAAAAGGAATCAAAGACCTCAACAAGGGGATGACTTTTCAAACAAGGAAGCACTGGGCCTTCTCAGGGGCACCAGCAGACTGAGGGAAAATGGCATTCCGTTCATTAAACTCTTAAGAAAATGTCGAGGTAAGAACACTTGTCTGGTTTTGGGGGCAATCCCAGAAATACCAGAAAAGGGACTCATCATGCGCAATCTTTTCTTAATTACCTGGAGAAATGTATGGTTACCTAAGACAGAGAAAGGTAGCCAAAGCAAGTGGAGGCCAGGCACAGTGACTCATGCCTGTACTCCCAGAGCTTTGGGAGGCTGAGGCAGGAGGATCGCTTGAGGCTGGAAATTCAGTACCAGCCTAGGCAACAACAAAGCAAGACTCAGTCACTACAAAAAAAAAAATTTTTTTTGAGATGGAGTTTCACTCTCGTTGCCCAGGCTGGAGTACAATGGCACCATCTCGGCTCACCACAACCTCCGCCTCCCCAGTTCAAGCGATTCTCTTGCCTCAGCCTCCTGAGGAGCTGGGATTACAGGCATGCGCCACCACGCCTGGCTAATTTTGTAGTTTTAGTAGAGACAGGGCTTCTCCGTGTTGGTCAGGCTGGTCTTGAACTCCTGACCTCAGGTGATCTGCCTGCCTCAGCCTCCCAAAGTGCTAGGATTACAGGCATGAGCCACTGCGCCTGGCCACTACAAAAATTTTTTCAAAATTAGCCAGGCATGCAGTGCACACCTGTAGTCCCAGCTACTTGGCAGGCTGAGAAGGGAGGACCAATTGAAACTGGGAGGTCGAGACTGGGAGGTCATGATCACGCCACTGCACTCCAACCTGGACAACACAGCAAGACCCTGTTTAATAATAATAATAATAAATAATGCAAGTGGGTATAAGAATGTATTTATTTATTTTGAGACGGAGTCTCGCTCTGTCACCCAGGCTGGAGTGCAGTGGTGCAATCTCAGCTCACTGAAAGCTCCGCCTTCCAGGTTCACGCCATTCTCCTGCCTCAGCCTCTCCTGCCTCCTGTAGTAGCTGGGACTAATTAAGCCTAGCTAATTTTTTGTATTTTTAGTAGAGACGGGGTTTCACCGTGGTCTCAATCTCCTGACCTCATGATCCGCCTGCCTCAGCCTCCCAAAGTGCTGGGATTACAGGCGGGAGCCACTGCTCCCGGCCCTAAGAATTTATTTTATCCCAGCACTTTGGGAGGCCAAGGCGGGCAGATCACGAGGTCAGAAGATCGAGACCATCCTGGCTAACACGGTGAAATCCCATCTCTACTAAAAAAATACAAAAAATTAGCCCGGCGTGGTGGCGGGCACCTGTAGCCCCAGCTATGCGGGAGGCTGAGGCAGGAGAACGGTGTAAACCCAGGAGGCAGAGCTTGCAGTGAGTGGAGATCGCGCCACTGCACTCCAGCCTGGGCGACACAGCGAGACTCCGTCTCAAAAAAAAAATAATAATAATTTAAGACAGCAAGCTCTAGAGTTGAAGCCAGTCTCCACCTAGCCCTGGGCCCAAAGCTATAAGCATGTATAAGCACAGCTACTGTAACATCTTTACTCAGGACATCACCCTTCAAGGGCCCAGACCCACACCACCAAGGAGGAGCGTCCACACCACCAAGGAGGAGCGTCCACACCAGCAGCTGGGGAGAGGATGGTCCCCTACATGATGGAATGTCCACTCTGAAGAACGATTATACTGATAATCATGAAATCCATGCCTGAGATCTAATTTCGAGTGAAAAGAACAGAATTCAACAACATTCATTCTATGGGGAGTATGCAACTCTGAAAATATATGCCTTTTTCATAATTAAATCAAATCCTATCTCATGTTCCTGTGCAAACAAGCACTGAATGGAACACAAAAGAAATGTTACAGTCAATGATTGTTGAAGTTTTCCTTTCAATTTCCTGTTCATGTTGTTTGGCAATAAGTAACACAGAAAACTGACAACAAAAAGCAAAAGAGAAAGAAGGGATACAGCGTATAGCTTAGATTGCTTTCCTTAAAAAATTAAATAGTAATAATAATAAGCATAGGCCAGGTGTGGTGCTCACACCTGTAATCCCAGCACTTTGGGAGGCCAAGGCAGGCAGATCATCTGAGGTTGGGAGTTCGAGACCAGCCTGACCAACATGGGGACACCCCATCTACACTAAAAATACAAAATTAGCTGGGCATGGTGACGCAGGCCTGTAATCCCAGCTACTTGGGAGGCTGAGGTAAGAGAATCGCTTGAACCCAGGAGGCGGAGGTTGCAGTGAGCTGAGATCACGCCATTACACTCCAGCCTGGGCAACAAGAGCGAAACTCCATCTCAAAAAAAAAAAAGCATAATGCAAGCTGGGCGTGGTGGCTCACGCCTGTAATCCCAGCACTTTGGGAGGCTGGGACGGGAGGATCACCTGAGGTCAGGAGTTTGAAACCAGCCTGGCCAACATGGTGAAACCCATCTCTACTAAAAATACAAAAATTAGCCGGGCATGGGGGCGCGTGCCTGTAATCCCAGCTATTCAGGAGGCTGAGGCAGGAGAATTGCTTGAACCCAGGAGGCAGAGGTTGCAGTGAGCCAAGATTGAGCCACTGCACTCCAGCCTGGGCAACAGAGTGAGACTGCATCTCAAAAACAAAATAAAACAAAACAAAACAAACAAAAGAAGCAGCATAATACAAAGGCCTAGCAGTTAAAGCGTTAACCCCCAGCTACCAGGAAGGCTCTGTTATCCAATGACTCATCACCCCAGCCGAGGTCAGCCACACCTTGGGTCTCTGATGCTGGAGGCAACATGATGCCAACATTGGCGAGAAATCCACCTCCTCCTCCCCACCCCTCGATGCCGGCCTCTGTGTGCACTTGCAGCTGTTCCACGACCGGTGCCTCCACGGTGTCTACACCACCGGCTCACCTCCCAGCAATAACCCGACAGCCCGACACCTCTGTAGACCCTGTGGCTACAGAGCTGAAGTCCCCTGTTATTAGTGGGTTTTGCAGACAACCCTCCAAATCCCTCTGGGTTGAGTTAGTCAAGTCCTCAACAAGCTGGAAGATGACAGGGGTTGGATGTAACCCACTTCCAAGTGGCTTGGGTTACACGGACATTATTCCCCTGCTGGGATCTGATTTGGGATGGAAACAGGAGCCATAGTTTACGGGAAGGCTGTGAAAGGAAGCCCCGGCCCCAGGATGAGGATCAGGTTGATTTGCCGCACAAGGCCCGGGGGCGGCCCACCCGCCTGCTCTGCCCAGCCCTTCCTGGTAACCACACGCACCCGGGGCCCATCTCAAACCTGGCAGGCAACGCTGCTGCTCCCATCTCAGCCGCTGCCCCAACACGCCTGGCCTGGCCAGGACAGGTGCCCAGGCATGGCATTCAGGGACGTCCTCGGCTTCCGGGGCCCAACCCCTGGTTCCCAGGTGCAGCACTGGGAAAAGCAGAGGGCCCCGGCCAGGGCATAGGCCTCATCACAGGTCCTTTCCGCAGCCTGCGAGGAGCCAGACCTCTTTAGGAGCCAGACAGAGAGCAACGCACCCACCTGGGCAGAGACTGAAGCCACATCCCCATTGAGAAAAGATGGCACTCCTGCCTGGACCCCTTCTCTGAAACCCCAGGCCAGGGTGGGGTAGGAGTCAGCGAGAGAGTCCAGTGCTCCAGAGCGTTTCTGGCCCTCTGTGCCCCCTAACCCAGCACTTCTGGGGACCCACACACCCAGGGCAGAGTGGCCATCCAGGGCTCCTCTCACCCCGACACAAAGGCCACTGAAGGCCCGGGGCCAACACTGCTCTGAGGATGACAAGCGACTTGGGTACCTGCCAGAGACAGCAGGCAGCCTGGGTCTAAGGGCGGCCCAGTGACTTGAAGCTGGGATCATCTTACATTCCCTGCGCCACTCCTGTTTCCTGTCCTGGAGGTTTTCAGGCTGCCAACAGTCAGCTTTGGAGAACCAGGTCAGATTAGGCTGAGAACAAAGCTCAGCTGTCACAGAGCTGCGGAGAGGCCATTGGTAAGCAGTGCCTGGGAGCCGCCCTCCCCTGCCAGCAACAGCTCAATGACTCCCTTCCCAGGGGCTGCGAATGGACCTGCACCCGGGGTGGGGTCAGGGAGATAGGCAGAGAGAAACTGGGCTGGGAGTAGAGAGTGCCATGCTCTACCCTGGAGACCCATGGCCAGGCCACCCTGCAGAGCTGGTGCCCAGAGCCTCCAGGGTGCAGCAGAGGAGGCAAAC